>NW_028277125.1:6489375-6798750 GCF_059951505.1 Python bivittatus | reverse complement strand
CAACCAATTATCCTGGCAAAAAGTCCTGCCAAGTCATGGATCAAATAAATCATTTGGGCCACCAGATCTGGACTGCGGCAGGCAGAAAGTGGAGTTCAATTCTCTCCCAGCTTCAGCACAGATTGAGTTTGTGTGCTGTATTAAGTCATGGTGTAGCTAATGTTTCCATTTCTTGTTTTTATAGTAACTATTAATTTTTTAAAAAGAACAATAAAAACTAACAAGAACTAATATTAAGAAAAAGAAGAAAAGAGAAATTAGAAAAAAATAACAAAGATCAAGAATGCAGAAAAAAAGAAGAGCAAAAAAAAATTGACTTCCAACCCTCCTTGCAACAGATATAAGTAACAATACACATTAAACTCTTGCTCTAAATTAACAACATAATTTCCATTATTTCTTTAACCCCTATTATTTCTAATCAACAAATCCATACAGTACAATTTCATTTTTTTCCTGTTTCCCGCAAAAAGGCCAAAAGAGGTTTCCAGTTAGCATTAAAATTACACAATGTCTTATCACGAATCAAAGCTGTCAGTTTCGCCACTTCAGCCAACTCCATCAGCTTCACCATCCATTCTTCCACTGTAGGTAATGTCTTATCTTTCCACCTCTGTGCACAATAAAGCCTTGCTGCTGTTATCATATATAAGAACAAAGTTCCATTAGTTTTTTCCAACTGTTTATCCATCAGTCCCAAAAGGAAAGTCTCTGGTTTTGATTGAAGATTAATCTTTAAAATCTTCTGTATGCAAATATAAATCTCATTCCAATTTTTTTTTTGCTTTTTTTGCAAATCCACCAGAGATGATAAAATGTTCCTTCTTGTTGTTCACATTTCCAGCATACATTCAAAGTGCCTTTACACATTTTAGATAATTTTTATGGTGACAAATAGCCAACAATACATCATTTAGTGTTTCCATGTCCATATTCTGCCGGGCTATCAGTAGGGTCCCCAAAGAGTTTCATAATCTGTAGGACTCCCACCCAAAACCCCTGGCTGGAGAGGAAGATCTTGACTCCTTTCCTAAAAGCAAAAATGGAGGGGCCAAACACAGCTTCCCAAGGAATGCAACCCACATGAGCAGAACAGGAGAAGCCCCCTCCCCAGGTGGCCACAAACCGAAGGAAGTGCAGAGATTTTTCAAGGAAAATTTAGGGTTTGCGACCACAGCCCATAATACCCAAATGAAGGATGGGATACATCTCACAAAAGCAGGTAGAGCTACCAGATCTGATCTGCAAACAAGGTTTCTGACCACCAGATGTCAGCAAAGAGAAAGGTTCTGGGTCTTTGTGGCCATCTAGTGGCTGTGTAGATATAATTTTTTTTTCCCAACCCAGATCTGGCAACTGTGGACAAGTTGCATTGCATTTCACCTTTACGCAATATAATTTTTAAAAAGCTCCATGAGGAAAAGTATGGATTTTTCTCCCTTTTTTGTATGTATGACTTCCTCCTTGGTCTTTTGTTGGAGTTATTATACATCTGAATCTGTGTGTATGTCCTAATATACATCGTACCAAAAAGAAGGCTGATAGCAAAGGGTAAGATGCCTTTCACAAGACCTTCTAGGGCCATCAACTAGTGGTCTTCTGGATTCCTCCAGATCAGATCTGATAGCCCCCGTCCTGTTGCCTAAAACACCGATCCACTTTTTGTATGGATCCTCATGATGGCTTACCCTGTTCCAACACAGTAATAGCTCCATTCACTCATCCTCTTTCAACCACTGGAGGGCAGCAGAGGTCAGTTGATGCCAAAGGAACAAAGTTGGCTTCAGCTGATGCTGGCAGGAGAGTGAAAGATAGTTTAATTATTATTCATCTTGTTGCAGTATTTAGCATTCCCAAATTTTAACTGCCTCCTCTGCCTTTGCCAGGTGCCTGGGGGCCAAAAAGTAGGACATGGGAAATCTGTGATTGTGCCTCCCAGTATCTTTCCTTCACATTTAACAGGCGCAAGGGAATGAACACAGTGGCGTTGCTGGGGCACAGATACCCTCTCAGCTCACCCATCCCAAATTTAGGGACAGAAGGCTCTTTCTCAACGGAAGCTTTCTGCTGCAATGGCCCATCTTTTGAACAGGAGGCACCACCATGAAAAGACTGAGCTGGACTTTATCAGCAAATGTTGGTTCTGGGTGGCTGTGTTGACGCAGCGTCCCCCACCCTAGTTATCACGTCAAATCCCTTTTTTCTTTTTTCTTTCTTTTCTCTTTTTGCATTTGCACAATGTATTGGTTTATGAACCAGCCAAAAGGCTGAACTTGCACAACTGGCCAAGCCATGAAAAAGAATGACTGGGTAAGTATCTTGTATGAACCCAAGTTATCAGGATCAATGAGGTTTCTAACCACATGCAAACAAAGATAGGATTGTGTTACTGCCTGTGGCTCTGTTCAGAACTTGTACTTTGCTTATCTGCTATATTTGAAGATTCATGTAAAACAAAGCCCTGACCTACTGTACTTCTCTTTCACAACTGTCCTCTACCCCATTTAATCTCTCTTCCCCACCTCCGCAGTGCTCCTATGGATAGGAAGATTCTAGGCATTGAATGTAATAAGCTGCCATCCAGAAATGTTTATGCCGCGCTAAATTGGTTAATTTTTAATGTGCCACAATTCACCTTGAGATTTAAAGATCTCTGTTAGCAGGCAGTTTCATGGTTACAGATAGTCTTTGCTTAACGACTGTTCATTTAGCGACCATTCAACATTACAATGGCACTAAGAAAGTGACTTATGACAGGTGCCCAAAGATACGACCATCACAGTGCCACCACGGTTATATGATCATGATCCAGTCATTTGGCAACCAGCTCACGCTTACGACAGTTGCAGCATTCTGGGGTCACGTGATCACCATTTGCAACCTTCCCAGCCGGCTTCCAGCAAACAAAATCAATGGGGAAACACATGATTTGCTTAACAACCAAGTGATTCACTTAATGACCACAGTGCTTTGCTTAATGACCGCTGCAAAAAAGATGGTAAAATCAGGTCTGGTTACGTGATGATTTGCTTAATGACTACATCACTTAGTAACCTAAATTCCAGTCCCAATTGTAAGTGTTAAGCGAGGACTACCTGTACCTGCATTTTGGCTTCTGTTCCTAACTGGGTGGTTGCTGATCCAGGATTAACCACCGTTATTATAATCATCAATGTGCGTTTTCCCTAGCATGGTAAATTTGTGCTGCAAATCCCATATGGTGGATGTACCATTTTAGGTTCACATCAATGGGCAAGGGGAGATTGTGGAAAGGCCTCTGGTTCATATCAGAGAACTGTCTGAGGACACAAGATTCAAAGGTGGACGTGGGCAAACAATAAGTTTGCAAGCCAGCTTCAGGTCTTTATGTCCTTGGATAGCTGGTCTCTGCCAATGCCTTAAATCAAGATAGGAACCTCCTGCTTTCCAGTTGTTGGTGAACTACAGCTTGTAGCAAACTCACCAAGTATCCCCAAGGATGAGGCATGCTGGGAGTTGTAGTTCAACCACAGCTGGAAGGCCAATACTGTAGGTTCCTCCTGTGTGTTAAGACCTTTATGGCACAAGGGTGGTGAAGGTGCCCATAGTCCTTTGGCATATAAAAGGCAATATTTCCTTGGCACAGGAGTGTGGGGACAAAGGTATCTGGGAGAAGCAGAAGACAAGTAGGCCAAAGGTGTGTGCTTCGCTTCTGCACCTTTAATGTGGCCTGCAGAAATTACCCAAGCTGAGTGTGTCCTGACAAATTGCAGGCGATGCTTCTCTTAGTAGAGTTCAAGATCTCAATGATGGAGAAAAACAAGCTTTCGGGGTTCACAAAACACCCTGATCCCATGGGCTAGCCTCACCCAGGACACGGTGCCAACATGCCAACCCCATGCCAACAAATAAATAAATAATAAACATGGCTAGCTCATTCATGCTTCATATATAGATGCGGTCTCCAGTTAAGGAACCAGGAAGAGCAATGCAGCGCTATCCCAGGGAACTCAAGGCTACTGTTGAACATTTAAAGCAGAAGGATCAGATAAAGAGACACATGATTCAGAGGTTCTATAATAGATCAGGGTTTCTCAAACATGGCATCTTTAAGAGGTGTGGACTTCAACTCCCAGAATTCCCCAGCGAGCATGGCTGGCTGGGGAATTCTGGGAGTTGAAGTCCACCCATCTTAAAGTTGCTGAGGTTGAGAAACCCTGAAATAGATATTCCATATCTTTTGAAATGTGTGCATGTACCTCTGTCACACAAGCCCCTGCATATACATGGATACTTAGTTAATGACCCAACACAAACACTGAGATCTTAAAATAGGCTTCCTTATATTGAAAGCTTTTGCCTTCAGTCTTTGGGTGAAGGGAAGCTCAGACAAATGACTCAAAAATAGAAGGCTTACGGCTGCTTTCCCGCAACCCAAAACAGGATTAGGCCACTGGAAGTAGAGAGACAGAGCTTAGCTTTTTCCAACCCCATCCCTGGCTGGATTTGCACATTGTACGTAGTCACAGTCTGTTTACTGTAGTCCTTTTCCATATCCTGCTGTTCTTCCAATCAGATGCTTACAGTGGTTAACACATTTTTAGTTCCAATAGAAGAGAATATCTGTAGCTCAGGGTTGAAATGTGAAGTCCTTGGTGCTCTCTGAACTTAGTTGTTTGCTTGCAGACGTGTCATTACCCAACTAGGTAACATCATCCGTGCGAGTAAGTATGGGGTTTGCTCCCTGTTTGCTCCCAGGGAGCAAACCCCACACTCACTCACATTGATGATGTCACCTAGTTGGGTAATGACACGTCTGTAAGCAAACAATCAACCTCAGAGAGCACCAAGGACTCCAAACTTTTAGCTGCCACCCAAAACCCCTGGTTGGAGAGGAAGATCTTGACTCCTTTCCTAAAAGCAAAAGCATGGGGGCCAAACACACTTCCAAAGGAATGCAACCCACAGGAGCAGAACAGGAGAAGCTCCCTCCCCAGGTGGCCACAAACCGAAAGACGTGCAGAGGTTTTTCAAGGAGCTTCTCTTCCTGAGGTCATCCAGGAAAAATTCAGGGTTTGGGACCAAAGCCCATAATGCCAAAATGAAGGATTCTTGACTAAAGATGGGGTGTATCTCACAAGAGCAGGTAGAGCTTCAAGATCTGATCTGCAAAAAGGTGTGTAACCAGCAGATGGCAGCAAAGAGAGAAGTTCTGGGTCACTGTGGCCATCTAGTGGCTGTGTGGACTTTTCTTCAGCCACTCCAGCTACCCGCATTGCGTGTTGTCCTTACACATATAATCTGAAACAGCCTCCATGAGGAAATGGGTGATTTTTTTGCACATATGAAAGACTCCCCACACTTCTTGCTTTATCTTTTGTTAGAATCGTTATGCACATGAATTAGCATGTATGTCCTAATAAGGCTGTTAATAAATCATTGTGGCCTGTAGGACCAGTCAGATCTGGATTGCAAAGATCCAGATGACTGCTATATGGCAGCAACGGAAATTTCATTCAACCCAGATCTGGTAGTCCTAAACTCAGACTGGGTGGACCTAACCACCCGCTTTCTCCTGAAGAAATAATCTTGCAAAAGCAAGATTGTTATGTGAACAACAATGGAGAAGTATTGAAATTCCCACAACGGATGAATGGATTGTGAAGATGGCAGAAATGGCAAAACTGACCTGCCTGGTGAGGAACAAAACGGTAAGTACTTTTTAAAAGACTGGAAACCTTTTATGGACTTTTTGCTGAAAACAGAGAAAAGCGAAATGATGATTTATGTTGATGATGAAAAAGGATTAAAGATGGGGCAGAAGAGATTTTTGTAATAGTAAGGAGGGAGGAAGGGTAATGAATTTGTTAATTTCTGTTACAAAGAAGTCACTTATTTTTCTTTCTTTAGTTAATTTTTTCTTCTTTTCTTTCTTGTTCTTTACACTTGTTCTTTTTCTCTTTTTCTTTTATTCTCTTTTACTTTTCCTTCTAAATGTGTCTTTTATGGTTTGAAAAAATTATAAAATAAAATTTAAAAAAGAAAGAAATCCAGTAAAGAAACCCCTGTTTAAAAGCCTTTCTAGTGGCACACCAAAGCAGTCGTAGATTAACAAAAATCAATTTTCATGCCAGAAGCACATGGGACCAAGGCTAATTTTATCCTCATTATTTTATTAGGTGCTGATGGCTTGCACGTGGTGGATTAGTTATTCCAATTAGCTTGGCATGTGAATAAGAGAGGGGGAAGAAGCCCACCCACTCCTTCGTTTAGCAGGAAGCACGGCTCTTCTCTCTCCCATGAGTTACTCATAGGACTGAGACTGTCTGTGGCCTCCCAGATGTAGCTGAAGTCCACTCCCTGAAGTTTAGCCCAGAAGGCCAACAGTGAGGAATGCTGGGAGTTGTAGTTCAGCAGCATCTGGAGCACCGTAAGTTCTTCATAGCTGGTGACCTGGAAGATAGTTGGTAGACTCTGTCACCTCTTGCTGCCCAGGACTAAGGACATAGGGATCTGATATTATTATTATTATTAGTTAGTTAGATATTAGATTTATAGGCAACCCAACTCTGGGCAGCATACAATATAAAAGCAATATAATACAATCGCACTGATTATGTGCCCTCAAGTCATTGTCAGCTCCTCGCAACCACATAGACAGACCTTCTCCATGAACACAATGACATACAAATCCCCAGAAGGGAAAAACGTCAGAGAAGAGCCACTGTGAGGTCATGGGGGTCATGAAGCTGTCATGAGTTATGTAATTTGGATAATTTGCCCAATGACGTAATGACATGTACGATGTCACTTGCCTCTTCATTGCCTCTGGGCAAACTCACATGATTAAAGGGAGTAGAAGTGCCTGACAAAGCCTTTGGGGGAATTTCGTAACCATTTGAGAGTAATATCTGGAATAGTGCTTTTTGGACCTTGGCCATGACTCATGGGTGTCTGCAGAGGGAAGGCGAGGGGACAAATGAGGAAATGTGCATCACAGCGTCACTGTGGAAACTCTGAGCCTTTTGTACTTGCATCGTGAAATCACAGGCAGGTAGGGAAGGGATGGAGTGTGTCATTTTGATGAAAGCTCCATTTACTGTAGATGTCCATCCTTCACCCCACTCGTTCCTAACTCTCCATTGTTGTTTTAGAAGGAGGAGGCAATCTGGGGCCCTCCAGAGTTTTCAGTGATTTGTAAAGACACCAATACCAAATGTGAAATGTACTTTAGCTTGTTTTTGCAAACTCAAGTGACGGGGTCTCAATACATGGCAAGACCAGAACAGTCAGTGAGGGTCAGGTTGATGTCTTCACAGTGCAATATGCCTTGACTTGCTTAACAAGATCATGACGCTTGGCAGTGTTTTCCTAAGATGCTTAGCCCGGACCACCAAATCTGGCCTACAAAATCAAGATAACCACTAGATAGAAGTAAAGAGATACAGACAAACGACCTCTTTGCTCCCATCAACTAGATTCTTGCAGCCCAGGAATGATTGCATTAAAAGGTATGACAAACATTGGCATGTTAAGCCCTTTTTACCTAGGTTGTCAGTTTTGTGATTTAGAATCAGCATCAATGGGTTGCCACCATTGGGTGATCTGTGGGTCATGTCTAAGGATTGCACGCATTTTCATGGTTTGGAGACTTCTAGCATGAACTACTTAGTTTCAGAGTCGAGTGGCCAAAAGCAAAAAAGAAAAGGGCTACTGTACCTTTAATAAATGTGCTGTGCAATCTTCAATTAAAGGTACAGTAGTCCCATCATCTTTTACATCTGGCCACTCCAGCCTGTAGGGAGAAAATTAGAGAGTGATGCTGGAGAAGCTACTGCTATTTTGTCCAACCTTACTGCTCCTGATACACCATGCTTAACCAACTCAGAGGAAGACCTCCTATGCTTTCACACAACATGCTAACCTTACTAGTGTTAACCTGAATGAGTTTTCTTTTGTGGCTGCCTGATTGTGTTGTATGAACCCAGCCTATTAAGTATGATTAAAGTATCATAAATTATACTTTATGATTCAAGGTGTTGTGGGAGCCCAGCAGATGAGTTGATTCCATAATTGGGTCAAGTGGGTTATATGAATGCAGCTGTTATTCCTTTTGGTTCATTTCCAGTGCTAGAGAAAGCAAAGCTGACAGAAGGATCCAAGGCTGCCCCATGGCCAGGAAGAGCATAGCAATGCCAGGGGAAAAAGTGTAAGCCTGCTTCTTTAAGGCTAAGCTTGGGTTCACATGATAAGACAAAATGTGATATAGTTGTTTGTGGTTTTCCGTGTTGAGGAAACGCATCCTTTTTATCCCATAAACCATGATCTATGGCAGTGTTGTCCAAACTTGGCCACTTTAAGATGAGTGGACTTCACCTCCCAGAATTCCCCAGCCAATCGCTGGCTGGGGAATTCTGGGAGTTGAAGTCCACTCATCTTAAAGTGGCCAAGTTTGGACAACACTGATCTATGGTTTCGGGTGTTGCATGAACGCCACCCATCATGCTGTCTTCCCACACTGAGCAAACCATTTAACTATTTCTTTTAAAATATTTTACACCACTTTTGTACTCAACCCAGTACCCAAAACTTTGGCAGTGTTGACATGATATTTGGAAAGCAACTAGGCAGTCATTCATGTTTTGTTAAGTTTATGATTCAGTGTTTCCTTCAAAGCCAGAACACGGAATGAATTGTATAAGCCCCAGTTGAGATAATGATTTGTCATGCAAAGAATCAAAATAAACTGAGGCAGACAAACAAGTGCTCGGTGGTTTGATTTCCAGATGCTCACCCGTCAATAAATGCTTGGCAGCTGTATTTGTTTAAATGAGATTTATTTTCAATTGTACTTACCTGTGGCTCTGTATGTGGTAGGGAACCGATCCTTTTGGCTAGCGTTGGGTTCAGTGTGTTCCATCAGGCGGGCTAGCTTAGTGACCAGATTAAACATGTTGTGGGAATGCAGGCTCTGAACATTCCTAGCATGAGACTAGGTAGGGAGATCAAATGTGAACCTGCATAAACCCATGAGCTAAGGGCTTGTGATGGAATGGAATTATGAAGGCCAAGCTCAGAGAGATAAACATTTTCTTAGCTCACCAGAACCGCGTGGGAGGAACAAGAGGATGAGACTGGCACCTCCCTGAGGAATTCACACTGTTGTGGCTGGAGGACTTTGGGAACTGGGGTTTTAGTCTGGGAAGATTCTTGCTAGAGGTTGTAGCTAATAAACATAGCTGGACTGAATCGGCATTGTCTCTTGGAGTTCCTTGGGCTAGGCCTGACAGGGCTTCATTAAATAAGCAAAGTGCCTGGGATCTCTGGCAAAATCTCCTGCTGTCAGGGATGTCCGCAAGATGTGTCAAAAATCTCAAGACAGTGGCACCTTGACGTTTCAGACCACATCTTGCAGACGCCCCAATTGCCTCTTTTCTTTGACTCAGATAGAGCACCAACAGTATAAAACAGAATTCACATGTTGCATAAGCCCTCAGCCACATTTTACAAACCACCAAGGGCTGGAAGCACATCTGACTCTTCACCCAACCACACAACCTCCTAAACAGCCATTGGCAGGCTGAATTTTGATGCAGTGAGAAAGAGGTACATTTTTAATCCTGTTACCATTCCCTCTATCTGTCTGTCTGTCTGTCTGTCTGTCTGTCTGCCAATCAATCAATCAATCAATCAATCAATCAAATTTATATAGCCACCCATTCCACAAATGTGACTCTGGGCAGCGTACCATAAAACAACCATTTAAAACAAATACAAAACAAGAATTAAAAACCTTTCTTTAAAGAAAGCCATTTCCTTACAGCTAATAGCTTTGCCCCATGTTGGGGTAGCTGCTGGCCAGGGTTTAAAAAGTCAAGATGAGGTCCCCAAGGGTGTGATCAAAGCTGTGCCCTGTGCATCGTGACACATACAAAAAAGGAGCAGATGCACGCCTGCCTCTGCGTGCATTCTTGCCTTGTCAGATTTTTTTTTTTTGCATCAAGAAAAAAAAAATGCTAACAGCCCTCCAAGCCATCTCTTGGAACAACTGGGGAGGACTGGGGGTGCGTGGGTGGGTGTCTGGGGTTAGCATGATCATGTTGGAGGAAGGATGCAAATCTCAGAAAGCAGGATGAGGTGGGAGTTCCCAGTGACCAAAATTTCCCATTCCTCAGCTTAAGTGTTGCAAAACTTTCTTTGCAGCATTTCCTTCAGAGCAGTGTTTCTCAGCCTCAGCAACTTTAAGAGGTGTGGACTTCAACTCCCAGAATTGCCCAGCCAGCCATGCTGGCTGAGGAATTCTGGGAGTTGAAGTCCACACCTCTTAAAGTTGCTGAGGCTGAGAAACATGGCTCTGGAGCATCACCTGAGTCAATAATCTGTGCCAAATGGGGATCTCAGATTGGTGCGCCTGTTAATCCCGGAAAGACTGTGGCTGCGGTGGGTGAGTGAATGGGTGATACCCAACTTGAGGACTCTGGTTGCCCATCACCTGCCAGACAGCGTGCTGTTTTTATTTCCAGCTGGGGCCAACTCTTTTGCCAGCAGGATCAGCTTCAATTTCATGTGAGGAAATCGGCCACGGTCTTCTGTGCCAGGCATGCTAAAATCGCCCATCCCTTTTTCTGTGGGAAGCTGCTGTGGAGCCCCAAGGAAGAGATGCCTGAAGTGATAAAGACCAACCCAATTACAAAGAGGGTGTTTGTACGTGCCGGGAAAGAAGCAGAGGTGGCAGGAATGGCAAAATGAGGTGGAGGCAAATTCCTGATTCACGTGGGAAGTGTTTTCTATTCTGCATGGCCTGAAGGATGGAGGACAGCGCGTGCTCAGAGAGTAAACTGAGAGGAAGCCTCTGTGGGACTTTTTGCAGGAGACAGAAAAAAATGAAATTATGATTTAGGTTAAAAAACCATGTATGTTAAGATGTAGTTGTAGGGTAAGAGGTCCCTGCAGGATTTATCTGTATCTGCTGTAGAGAAGCCAGAAGTCATTCTTTTGTAATGTTTCCTTTTCTCCTTTTCTTTCATTTTTATCACTTTTGTATTCTTTCTTTATTTCTAACTCTCTTGTTTTCGACTTCTCTCTTTGATGATTACTTCTGGTTTGCTTTTATCTGTATGCTTTGTATAACTTAATAAAGAGCTTATAAAAAGAGAGGGAGAATAAACTGAGAATGAAGCAGCGGCAGTTTTGCGAAGTCAGCTTCTCCTGCCTGCTGGACTCAGAGTCCCCCAGCTAGTGATCGCCCCCAGGTCTGGTACCAGATGCTGCTGTGTGCCCGGTGATCCCCCTACGCCCACCCGTGTGCATCCTAAACTGCTGAAACACAGCAAAAGAAGGTTGATCACCGTGCAACTAAATCACAAACAGAGAGCTGGGGTTGCAGAGCAAATCTCCAAGGCAGCTGTTGCTTCTAGCATCCCGGTGACTAGCTGGGCTAGGCAAGCTGAGGTTTTTCATTTCAGATATATTTGGAGGGCATGGGTTCCCTACAAGGGTGTTTATGGGGTGGGGAGGTCAAAAAAGTCAAGATGGCAGCCATGACCATCTGATTGAAGGCCTGGCCATATCTTGCGTGCATGTAAAAAGAGGGCAGGACTTTGAACAGATGGCGGTGGCTACCATCCTGACTTTTTTGACCCAATGACGACACCCCTGATTCCTTACCATTGATCTAGGGTATTGCTTTATATGGCAAGGAGTTGTGTTCACCCAGGTGGATTGCAGGCCTATAGAAAGTCATCCTACCTACCATCTGTTCCAAGCAGGGATGGTGGAACTTGATAGCTTTTGTGACCCTTTTAAGATCCTACCAGTTGACCTACCTTGTAAATAGAAAACTGGCTTGCAGATATTAAACCTGCTTTTCCTGACCTGGGCACTATTAGATTCCAACAAGTGTGTATCCTTTAGTTTGGGGATAGCATGATTCGGCAGCCTCAACTGTCAGGAGCAGTGTTTCTCAACCTTGGCAACTTTAAGATGTGTGGACTTCAACTCCCAGAATTCCCCAGCCAGCATGCTGGCTGGGGAATTCTGGGAGTTGAAGTCCATACATCTTAAAGTTGCCAAGGTTGAAAAACACTGGTCTGGAGGGTGCTCACGCTAGGGCAGCGGGGGTTAAACTGATCATGTCTTCCCCTCCCTGTCCTGTTTAGTTATGTGCCATAAAAGAGAGCTTTCCTCTATCTGCAGGGCTGGTAAAAATATATGGCAGGCAGAGGGGATATGCAGGAGGGGTGGCTGGGGAAAGTGACTTTGAACAGGGGAAATGTGTGTCTGTTCTGCTTGTCTTGCAGAGGGAATTTTCTCTGCTCCCGTAGGCAAGGCTCGGCGTCCCTACTTGCCTGTGGCACCTAACCAGCCAGATGATTTGATCATCTCACCCTTATGAAATGCTTTAAGGTTGTCTCCTTTCTAAGGGGGAAGAGTGCTGGGGATATTCTTAGCTCTAAATAAAGCCTATCCTGGCATTTAGCTTCCAAGAACGAAACATCACCCCCAGCTAGACTATTAGCCAATCTAACAAAGAAATTCTTTGGAGGTCACAGATCTCTGATCTCTCTCTGCCAACCAGTTTAGGCCAGATGGGGTTATTCAGCGCATTGAACTTGGAGAGATCAATGACAGAATGGGCCCTGTTCCGTACATCGTTCTGGGAAATGGTCCATTCATAAAAGCAGCAGGAGGTTTATTCTTCTTCTTCTTCTTTCCCGTGCCCGAGTGTGCCAAGAATGTGAATTCTTCCAAAGTACTTATTCTTACTTTAGTCAGCACAGATGGCCTCATGGATTATGTAAGATCTTAGAAAACTCTGTGTTTGGAACATCCTGTTCAGATCTGGGTAGCTCAGGTTAATGAAGATGCTGATCAGTTTGGGGCGGGGGGGGGGGGGCAGGGGGAGAAAAACAGGAAAGCCACAATGCCACAAGGACTGAGTGTTGCCCCAGGTGCAAGGATTAAAGCCAAGCAGATTTAGCCTCCACAAACGATGACGGAAGTGGGTCTGTGGCTGCAGCGAGAACATCTCAGTAGATGCTGAGTTAGTGGAGGGGAAATTACAGGTATTTGGTGCACTTTGGCCTCTATTACATGGAGGATCTGCTGGAACAGATCAAAGACTTACCACTATCTTTCCAGTGGCCAACCTTGAATTCCTCAGAGTTGGCCATTATCAACCAGTCTTCAGCCTACCGTGATTGGACAAGATGACTGAGATGGGTTCTCAATGGCAGGCAGTTCTAGAAAAGGCAAATGATCTAGACCCATTTCAGACTGACTTCAGGGTAGGCTATGAGTTAAGTCGACCATGGTTGATAGATTATCTTTGTCTGGAAATCAACAGCAGAAAGGTGACTCTGTTGGTGTTTTCAATGCCATCTATCATGGATCATCAATGGCTCTGAAAGCTACTGATTATCAGTCAGTACCATTGATCCATGGGATCCTCTGAATTACCTGAGAGATATGGGAAGAGGAGACAAGGTCTGCATTATTCACAGGTCTGCATTATTCAGATTTCAGATGTTGTCACTTGGAGGCAGTTGCTGTTTTTCCTCAAAAGGAGAGGAGTTATATACTGTCCCTCAATGCTCCCGCACGTTTCGGGATCTCCATGAAACCATTAGGGGAGTTTATCTCAAGATTTGGAGCGGAGCTTATCTATATGCTGATGACACCCAGATTTCTCTCTTTGTGGCATCTTCTGGAAATGGTGCGCACTCCCTTGAATTCCTGCAGGCAGTAATGGGTTGGAGGAGGGAAACTGAATTGAAACAGAATCCAGAGAAGATGGAGGGGCTGATTGCTAGGGACCCTAGTTCCAGACATCTGGTAGATCTACCTGTTCTAAATGGGATTATTCTTTTCCAGAAGGAGCAGATATGGACAGTTTGGGGGGGCTTCTCTCTGATTCCCAGAGTGTGGCACCACCAGAAGTTCCAATGATTAGCTTTGATTCATATGTCAGCTGCTTCCCTTTGATAATGACTTTAATAATGTGGTGTGTACACTGGTATCATCCAGACTTGACAATAGTAATGTGTTCAGCACGAAGCTGCCTTTCTCTTGCCCAGAAACTTCAGTTAGTACAATACCCAATGTAATCTCAGGAATAACATGAAGAGATTGTATTATATTTGTGCTTACACTATACTGCCTCTCAAATTGTCTCTGGACAAAACACAAAGTGCTAGTAATTACCTTTAAAGCCTTACATGCTTTAGTTCCAGGCTGTTGGAGAGAACATTTCCTGCTGTATGAACCTCCAGATGGATTGAGAACATCTAAAGAGGTTCTCCTACAATTTGCTGTGACCTAGTCTGGTGGCAACTTGATTTCAGATCCAGTCTTCTCTGTCGCCATCTAAGCTTTTGAAATATACTCAGTGTGGAGCTGAAGGCCCTTGATTTTTATTAGATTAGGATTAGATATAAATTGTTAACTAATAACCCTTAGTTATTAACAGTTATTAGTTTTACTGGCTTTTTAAAGGGGCCTTAATATACTTCTTTATGAACAAGCTTTTAATTGCTGACTTTAATTGTCCACGTTCGTTATCAATTCTACTTGTTTTAATTGTTCAGTTTTTCTTGTGATTTGAATGGTTTTTAATGTCTCCTTGATTTTACTTTTTTTTAACTGTAAATTGCTGGGAGTTAAATAAATAAAATATAGCTGTAGTGGGTCTTTCACTGATTTGGTTAAGTGTATTGTGTGAATCCAGTCATTGGACCTTGTCTTGCAACCTTCTTCTCCAGCCAGTACCCACTTAGTCAAATTTCCTTACTCATTTTGGCAGCACATACACCAAGAAGACATTCAGCTCCCTGCCACATGATCACATAAACAAGTGATTAGGTCAAGTAACCCCTTTGTGGTGTCCACACAATATATTATTCCTCTCCACTGACCCAGTAGGAGGAACAGGGCTCTGGTGGGTGCCTTGTTAGAATGGATTGGAATTTGTAGTGGAAAAATTGTCCATATTAAGTCTGGACAAATTGCAGGTATTGTTGTTTCTGTCTGTCCATCCATCCATCCATCCATCCATCCATCCATCCATCCATCCATCCATCCTGTCTGTACATTCCTAGCCAAGCTATCCCATAACTCCCTGTAGTGGCAATGCAGAAGACCACCGTTATTTCGAGGAGTTTAGGTGACATAGTTTGATTTCTCCTGCACATCTTAAGAAAGCTCTCTTTGAATCATGGTCATGTTTAGCTGGTTTGTTTTTCACTTTTACTTAGAAGGGGCCTGGGGGAGTGGGGGTGCGGGAGAAGAGAAAACCCTCAGGATTGTTTAGGTTAAGCACTAGCTTCTCTATACAGTTCCCAGGCTCTGGATTCTTTGGATAAGCAGGTGTAACATCTGGTCAAGGTCACTTTCAAAGCCCCTGACTCCAAAAGAGAGTCACGGGATTGCAGTGCCAGACCTTGATTAAAAGCCCTGGCGTTGCCCCTGGAATTTGGAGCTAGATTCCTAGTTTTCGTTCCTTCTCTAGTTGCTCAGTTGAAACTAGAATCTTCTTACAATTGCAGGTCTAAGCAGTCTTGGTTTATATAACATATATTTATATGTTTATATAAACAGAGACCAAACCGCATTCCATTCTAGCACTGACAATGTTACCTAGCCGGGTAACGAAACGTTTGCAAGAAAACAACCAAGCTCAGAGAACCCCAAGGACTCCAAAGCAGTCTCTTTTGCCTTGCATATTTTTAAAGAATTATATTCCTCTGACGGTGAAAACATCAAGGGATCCCTTGGACATCAAGGGATCACAAATGTTTGACTTATTTCAAGAACTTCAGACAGCCTGTTGAAGAATTGGTTGAATCTACATACAAGAGAAGGAAACTTACCATCCTCTTCTTTGCATTCATAACGGTTTTAAATAGATTTTTAAAAAATAAAATAATGAACATCATCCAGATCTGATGTTAGGGAAAATATACCCAAATGGATTGTAGCCTGAGCAAGGTCCTTTTTGGAGGAATCTGGGGGACCAGTCAAAAAACTCATGTTGGTGGCTGCAACTACTGTATGGGTAGTTCTGGTCATCTGGTGTGGAAGGCAGAGAGAAGGTCATCTAATTGTCATCCATCCTGGCCAGTTTATATTGGCTGTGCTCACACAACACATGAGGCCCAACAAAGACCTAGCAGCTGCGTTTCCACAGTGTGCTACGTTTGGCTAGTGTGCTTGGTGTGTATATGTAACAGTAATGTAGGAATGACCTTGGGAGATAGGAGGAAGATTGGACAACCAGCACGTAAAAGGTATCTCAGCCCACAGAAGGAGGGGGTGAGTGGGTGGAAGCATCTCAGAAGGGACCCTCCCTAGTTTTCTGGAGAGTAAAAGGAAAGGAGGGGAGAAATCCTTTCAATCTTGCACATTTCTGTTAATGTAACCTTGCAATAAAGATACAGTAGAGCTAGTATTCGTGGTTGTGCTGCTTGTCTGGACTACCTCGAAGGGCTAACAGTATTGTTAGCGTGCTGTGCAAATTCAGCCTCTTTGGTTGGTTTACAGCCCAGAGTATCACACAACCCCCGCAAACAGGTTAATACCGTATCCAGATGAATTGTGTTGCGTGAACCTACCCGCTTGATGTGACATTCATCCCCCGCCACTTGGCAGGAACAGCAGTAAGCCTCTGGATTACAGGACGAGTCCTGTAATGAGTTTGCAAAAAGGGCAGTTTAGCAAAACACCACGCAAGATATGACACAGCCTGTGTGTTCCCAGCCCAGCGGAAGGAACCTTGATGGACGAAACTTTTGCAAAAGGCTCCGGCATTTCATAATCCAAGTTGCAGAACTCATGTGTCAATGACTTTCTCACCCTGGTTACAGGTTTTCTATATCCCCACCTCCCTTATTCACTCTCTCCAAAGAAAAAGCACTGCTCCACCATTTAAAGCAGTGTTTTTCAATAAGATGTGTGGACTTCAACTCCCAGAATTCCACGGCCAGCCATGCTGGCCGTGGAATTCTGGGAGTTGGTCCACACATCTTAAAGTTGCCAAGGTTGAGAAACACTGCTTTAAAGAATGTCCAAGTATCTATTGAGACCTTGACTTCAAGGTACCTACTCTCGGAAAGGCTCTGTACTTGTTAAGCAAATTGTAGTTACAAGCAAATCAGGAACGGGCAGAATCCAACCCTTAAACCAGACCTTCTTAAGAAATGCTGTACATATTTGAACTAGAAACAAAAACAAAGTGCCTGGGAATAGCTTATCCAGCTCTCTTTAAAACAGTAAACTCTGCTATGGTTTCAAGTTTTTTTCCTGCTGCTGCTCAAGTTTGTATCCCCAGCCCAAATTCATACTTGATATTATGCTTTATCCTATTATTGCATACCCATGTAGACTTTTTTAATGCTTTTCTGCACTTCTGGATGCTCCCAAAAGTTGGGATTTCCTTGCAAGAAGGCACTGTAAAAAACCATACTCAGAGTTTGTGAAGGCCATGGTTGGTTTAATAAACCATAATCTGCTAGGTTCCTCCATCACACTAGTTCCTAAATCATGACTTGGAAAGATTCTGATAAACAGTGCATCCCATTTTCTGGCCCCAACACTAGTTTTTAAGTATATACTCCATCTCTACATGAGGTTTGATTTAACCATCATGCCTATGCTATCAACTAACCCTCATTTTGAGTACCTTCTGGCTTGAACAGACAACAAAGGATCAGAAAAGGTCAATCCTTGGGACCCCGGATCTCTGTGAATTATGGATAGGAATTGGTATAGATGACTCACTTAGAATCTACCATCTACCAAGACTAATTAAATTAAATTAAATTAGCAGCAGAATAATCAAGGGACACTCCTTGCAAAAATAAAAGCCTGAATCAGCCTTCCCTCAACCTGATACCCCAGACTGACTGACTGACTGACTGACTGATTGATTGATTGATACTAAGGGTTATGTATGTGACTGAGCAGCTGACACTTCTAAATTCAGTAATGAAATTAAAATACAATATAAGCAATGCACAACATTCAAATAACCCATCAGATCATGCAGCATGGATTGCCAACTAATCAGTTCATACCCCCATCCACTTTATAGGAGAGATCACAGTTTCTAACATATTTGCCCCCAAACTCAGGTTTAATGGCTTTCTGAGCCCCCAACAGGGATGTGTCTGAACTTCAGAAGGTGTCTTCCTGCATTGAGTTGGGTTGGATTTGATGGCCTCATTTGGCCTTTTTCAGCTCTGGGTGGGTTTGCAGAATATGGTGGCCTAAAATGGAGAGGACCAGTTTATGGTTTGGCATGTTGTGAAGATCCGGCCATTGCTTTAGCACATAATTTATATATGTTCAGGTATCACATGTTGTGTGAAGACAACAATTTGCTTTATCAACCTGACTTTGGAGTATTCAAATGCTGCCCGAGCCCAGGCTATGAAACAATGACTGACTCTCATCTTCTTCAGCCGTAGTGTTGCAATCCAGTTGTAAGAACTGGTTCTCAGGCTGAGAAAGATATAAGGGACTGTTATGCAAACAACTAACTGCAGTGTACTTAGATGGCAATGGAAAGAACCTCCTCCCCTCCGATGCATTGCATAGCTTGAGAAAAGACTCAAAAAGTCTCACACTATTGTGTATGGAAATATATTGGTTCTAAACTGAAGGAAGTTCACTTGCTGGAATTCTTGTACCACTCTTCCTTTCATCTTAATAGTCTTGCCAATAATGAAGTCATTCTTTTCTGCTCGGCCCTGGTGAGACCACACCTGGAGTACCATGTAAGATTCTGAGCACCACATTTCCAGAATGGTATTGGCAAGTTAGAGAAGGTTCAAAGGACAGCAACAAAGATGATACAGGGACTTGAGGATATGCCGTATGAGATCAGGCTGAAGGGACTTGGGGGATTCTGTCTGGAGAAAAGAAGACAAAGGGGAGACTTGATAGCCAGGTTCAGTAGAGAAGCTACAGGGAAGATGGTGGAAAACCACCATGAGGTTGGCTGGCTTCCAATTCATGGAAGTCCTAGGGATCAAAGGCTATGTAGATGGCTTAGGGAATGGCCTTGAAGTAGCTTTAGACCTTGGCATGGTCTACTTTATAGGGCTGACACACTATTAGCCTTGATGGCAGTGGGACTGCCTCTGAAGGGCATCTGTGGGGAGACCAGTGGGCTTCCTTGTGCAGTTGGTTGGCCACTGCTGAACTCGATGGGCCAGAGGCCTGATCCAGGAGGGTATTCCTTATGTTCTTATCTTCCAGGCCACAGAAACTAGGACCAGAAATAATGGAAATAAGGTGGGAAAAGTCCTGACTGTAAGATCTGGACAACAGTGGAACAGAGGTTGTGCGTTCTCCATCTCTGGAGATTTTTAAGAAGAGGCTGGACAGCCACCTCTTGAGGGTGATCTCAATGGTTTTCCTGGACATTGCAGAGGGTTGGACTAGATGATTCTTGTGGTCCCTTCCACTTCCATGATTCTATGATGCTATTAAGAGGGTGCTTGGAAGAGAATCTCAGTTCCAGTAACTGCAGAAGATCTAACATCAGCTCATTTGGAGACAGTTGGGGAAGGCTATCCCACTGCACAGGTCTGGAAAATCCCAAATTCCCCCACTTCCATATTGCAAATTTCATTCCTTACCTTTGCTGGTAAAATGCAGTGTTTCTGGGTATTATCGTATCAACACACTGCAAGGTTGCAAAGGTGGGGCAGTGAGCCCATCTGAATACTCAAGGTTATCTGGCTTGGAGTGGATATCTTTCAGTCCATCTTAATGAAGGCAGTGAATACCTCTTCTGATCCCTTGAACGCACAAAAGAAAGGACTAATCCACTTTGGAATCCAGGTGTGCCAGGAAAGAGTTTAAGAACAGTTAAGCAGTGGCTTGTCAAGAATATTAGTCCTGGGCTGGTGAAGAAAGATGGATTCAAATTCCAGCTGAATAACAGCTTACGGAAAACCTGAGGAGAACCCATGTTTCTGGAGAGGAAAGGATGGGAAGAAAGCTCTGGGTGAAGATGTGAAGGGAAACCTCTGCTCCTTTTCTCTCCAAATCTACTGTATTATTTGCTTTCAAAGAAAGCACCCATGGATACCAATGGAGGCTTTGCTCAAAATGCAAATTACAGCCTTGTAAAGATATCTTTGGCCCAACTAGGCAGCAACACCTAGCTAACCTTGCTGGGTCTGAAAAGCTAAGCAAACAAGGTCAAATCTGGTTACTCCTCAGATGAGGGCACTTCCTGGAAAGTCCAAGGCAGCTGGCTAGACGAAGTCTTTGAGAAACCATCCTGAAGGAAGGCAACTGAAAAGCTCATCTAATTGTATCCAAGAAAACCACATGGAGGTGCTCACGGAAGTATCTTCTGAAGTCAAGCATCCCTTGGAAACTTTACTTTAAAGGTATTTGCAATCCAACTTCCCCTCCCCAGGAACTTCTGTTCCTCCCCATCTATTTTGGTCCACTGCTGAATCACCATTCTCTATACCTAACATGGGAGGAAGTGACTCAATCTTCACATCTCCCCTGGATGTAACCACTGGCCAGGGAGGAGCTAAAGTGGTATTCAAAGTCCTAGAAGAAGGCGGACTTAGATCTTACAGTCAAAGCAGAGCTATCAGTACATTTTATAAGATTACAGAATGTTATTAGTTACTGTATCAAGTTTTTCTTTTGGAAAGTTGTGTATGGTTTTAAGCGCAAAAGCATCGAGAACCAGATTTTTGTTTACAGTTTCTGGCTGATTTCTGAAGCTACCCTAATCACAGATCACGTTCCACAATATGCCATGGTATTTTTCTCTTTCTCTTAAAGATTATGGATGAGAAGTTGTTAGTCCTATTAGTTCCCCAACAGAAATCTAACTTCCTTCTCCCCCAACAGGCACCCACAAGCACCCTTATAATTTTCATTATTGGGGAGAAAGAGGAAAATAACTTTTTCTGTTTTTTTTTTTCCTTCCCTCCATATAGAATAGGCAATCAAGTAATTTTTTTAGAACCTAAACACGTGGAGAAAAGCATCATTTTGACTGTTTGAGCAATTAAACTTTCAGAACTTGTCTGAAACTTATCCTACCTGATTTTTCCTAATGTTTTTGAAAACATTCCGGTTTTGGATCAGAGGCTCTTTGAAAAGAAATGCCGAAACTGTATTTTGCCTTGAAATATACCGTTGTTGAAAACTAGAGGATTATACGAACAACTGACATGAACCTAAGTTATTAACATGGCAAGGTCAGAATAGTGAAAGCCGTGCTGTTCCCTTTGGCACTCCATGGAAGTGAAAGCTGGATTTTGAAGAAGCAGGATAGGAAGACTATTGATGCATTTGAACCTTGGTGTTGGAGAAGACTCTTGAGAAGACTGTGGACAGCCAAGAAAACAAACCAATGGATCATGGGACAAATCAACCTAGAGTTCTCATGCAAGGCACAAATGACCAGGCTCAAATTATCCTATTTCAGTCAAATTATGCAAGGACCCAGCTCTCTGGAGAAGGCTCTGATGCTGGGAAAGGTGGAAGGAAAGAGAAGACGAGGACAACCAGGGGGGACTAAGTTACAGTTGTGATGGGAGCTACATTGGAAGTTCTGAAGGGCCACATTAGGGGCAGATTGTCATGGAGAAAATCTATCTATGTGGTCACAAAGAGTCGACATTGACTTAATGGCACATCTTCATCATTAATATGGCACTGTTCATTCAATAATTGCTAACCATGATTTGCTGTTGGCCTCAGCTGACCAAAGAGACTAAGAGGAAGACTCCCACCCCCACCCCCACCCCCTGTCCTCAACATAAACTCCCTCAGGATTTGTTCCATCCCATTCCCTAGGGCAGTGTTGTCCAAACTTGGCCACTTTAAGATGAGTGGACTTCAACTCCCAGAATTCTGGCTGGGGAATTCTGGGAGTTGAAGTCCACTCATCTTAAAGTGGCCAAGTTTGGACAACACTGCCCTAGGAGAATTATACTTTTACAATTTTGTTGAGGCAGGTCAGTACTATGTCTGAACTAGTGGCTGTCAGCAGGTTTAGGGAAGGATATCATTCAACCTAGAAAAGTCCTGCTGAACTCCCTCTTCCTTAGGGGCTGTTTTCACCCAACATATTGAACCCTGAGTTAAAGACCTAGTAGATGTGTTTGAAGAACATACTCTCCTTAGCTGTATTAACCCTGGAGATGAGGGGTATGGCTTACAGTGTTCTGACAACCAACCCATATGGTTAGTTTACAATTCCATGGATTGTGCAAATCTAGGAAATTGGTTAATTCAGGAACCAAGTTAAGTATGCTTGGTTACCCTGCTGCTATTCTTCAGGGACTGATCGTCAGAAGCTTGGCACCCATGGTTCTGGAGTAGCACAGAGACACCCCAAACAAGCCACAATGTTTTCAGAACGAGGAAATATCTGTCGTGACATCCTGATGCAGCTCCATCATTTATGTACCGGCATGCAATGTTGCAGTGTACATACAGAAAGGTCAGTGTTTACGTTGTGAGACACTCATTTATGCTCTCTTCCACCTTGCTGATGGCTGGCGATGGCCTTTTCTTCTGTCACCTTGTCTGGTCCTGTTTTAAAACCATCGGAATTAATCATGCCAGGCTGAGAAATTCTTTTGCATTTTTCCCTATCAGCTCTCAGTGCACAAAGAGAGCTTGCGTTCAAAAATCCTTTCGGAAGAGTAGAGAATTCCAAAGAAATTCCGATGAGAGGAAAGGGTATCCTTGCACACCTTTAGCTACAAGGTAGCCACAAAGATGTGGCAATGACAATGCCATTAAAGTTCCGCCTGTTTTTTACGTGAGTTACATATAAAACAGTGGGCAGAGCTTCGATCACACCATCACGGCTGCCATATTGACTTTTTTGACCATACCCTGTGGGCACACCTGCCTCTCTTTCATTGTAGCACCCTCTCCCTTGGCTTCCACTCACCTCCAGTAGTAGAACACACGAGGACACTTACTCCTTGGGGCTTTTTCAACAGTGTTACGGCTGTCACTACTAAGGGAGAGCCATACAGAATTTCTCCCTCCTTTGAAGACTTCAGAGATATTGTTCTTCTATTTTTTTCTCCGATACATTTGGTTTAAAAAAAAAAGTTTTAAGGGCCATTTATGCTTAAAATTCAGCAGCTGTCCAAGATTTACTTAGCCCTTGCCACTGAAGAAGCTAGCCCAGTGTTTCTCATCCTCAGCAACTTTAAGATGCGTGGACTTCAACTCCCAGAATTCCCCAGCCAGCGTGCTGGCTGGGGAATTCTGGGAGTTGAAGTCCACGCATCTTAAAGTTGCTGAGGTCAAGAAACACTGGGCTAGACAGTCACCTCTCAAGGATGGACTAACTGGTTTTCAACAGAGGGTTCGACTCAGCGAAGTTGTGATCTTTTCCAACTCCACAATTCGATGATTCTACGATACAAGAATCGAGCTTCGCCCTGTACATTTCTCCAGATTTGCTCAACACTAGACAGACACACTGGAAGAGACATTAGAAGAGACATTGGCAGTTCGCTTGCCTGGCACGTGGGGGAGGCACACACTGAGGACGGGGCACCCAGGGCAAGAGCTTGATTGCTTGATACCAACAGATGCAAAGCTTGGGAACCGCATGTTAAAAAGGTCACCAGCTTTTTTGTTTCCTGCGTTCCTGGACCACAAAGGCACACCCCCACTGACTCAGCTTGCCCAGATTAGCCACCACAACCAGGGTATTAAATGACTGAATCATGAAAGCCAAGGGTCATAATTACAGCGCTAAGAGGCAAACATTTTGTTTTCTGAACGCCATTGTTCCAGACATCTCAGTGCATCTGAAATAGTTTCTAAATTGCCTGGCATTCACTGTGCAGGTGGATAGCTGGCCCCACTCCACACCCCTCTGGTCTCAGCGTTGACTTCTCTTTGCATTTCCAGCTCGAGGGTTTGCATATTTAATAGCCAAATGAGATGGGGATGGTAGCCGTGTTTTTTTATTTCAGTAAGTCTCTACAGTAGGCACATTTCCATTGCAAGGGGAAAGCTGGCCCAGGAAAGCATCAAATGCTTGAATAGCTAAGAACTGATGGAAGACTTTCTTCCCCAATTTTATTTCTCGCTGACCATTGTCTTGGGCGATATTCTTGCAAACTCTCTCAATTCCAGCCCCAGAGACTATCGGGGGGTGAAAATTGTTTGGGCAGCCCAGACTAGTTTAAAAAAAAAAGATTTTCCAAACCAGTTGATGTTCAGTGAGATAGGGACCCAAAGACTGTCTTCATACAACATACTTAACAAAGTATGAATTCTGGGCGTTGAAGTCCACATGTCTTAAAGTTGCCATGTTTGAGAAACGCTAGTGTAGTAGGTAAGGTGTAAAACTAAGGAGTTTGAAGCTAATCTCAGCCTGGGTGATTTGAGTCAACCATTCTCTCTTAGTCAACCTACTTCACAGGGTTGTTTCTGTTGGCAGAAGAAGGAGCACTCTGTACGCTGCCCTGAGCTCCTGTACAACAGATGAAATGTAACTTTACTAAAAAAAAATAAAAAATAAAATGCCAAACCTGGTTTACGTGAACCTTGGATTTGTTTTCCTTTTGCGTGTGTGTGAATGCAGCCTGCTTTGTGACTTTCTGGTTCAAGGTGTTGGGCAAAGGCCAAAAAGGGGTTAATTAAGAACAAGGGTAAGTATGTTGCACCGAGACAGAGTTTGTACAACAGGCTAAGCCAATGGGTGGTTAGGTCCATCACATCATTCAAATGTAGATCACAGGTGAAATTGTGGTTAAGAGGAAATGATTGAACCATAATTTGGGGGCATGGTTTTATCATTGTATGAGTCACCCAAAACAGTGTCTGTCCTGTTATTTAAACCTGTATTGATCAAAGGATCTATGCTTAACTACTCCGGCCATAGAGATGGGAGGCTAGAGCGTCCAATGAAAGGCCTTCTCCAACTGCAGTATCTCTTGCTGCTGGACACTGGATTAATGGGATGAAGACATGGGGTGGGGTGGGGTGGGGTGGGGTGGTGGGGGGGGAGGAGATTAAACTTTTCCCCATCTCTTCTGCAGTGGTGCCAACTCGGAATGGATCACAAACATCTCTTCCCCCCACCCCGATTTGTAATGCACACACACATCACCAACAGGGCGTGTTGTTGTCCAGTTACCCTAAAGGTGGTTGGGATACCAGCCAATGGAAATCCACAGCTAAATACATGTCTTCTGGCTGACATCAAATTGATAGGTAAGTAACTGGGATGGAATGGAATTATGAAGGCCAGGCTCAGGGAGATAAACATTTTCTTAGCTCCCACGCTCCTCCGGCGAGCTAGAAAATGTTTCTCTCCCTGAGCCTGGCCTTCATAATTCCATTCCATCACATCAACTGACCCATGGTTAACACCAGGCATGCTTTTGCATGTCTTCTGCAAATATGTTTATATATTTAAACAAGGTACGTATGGGATTCCAGAAACTTGGCTTTTCTCATTGCATCTCATTTGACTCCCCATCCTGGTTGGGATGTTGTTCTCGGAGTTTTCACAGGATGCTCACAGTGACAGTAAATAGCCAAGGGACAAAATAGGTCCCTTTCTGTAGCAAAGAACAATAAAAGGACGGTAATATGCTACAGGGCTGCTATTTGTTCCTTGGTTTTGTGGACCATTTAGCATTCATGAACTTTGTGAGCCCAGAAAGTGAGTTAATTCGGTACCAGGTTCAGTATGTTGTGTGAATGCAGCCAGAGTTTGCAGCTGATACTGTAGTTGTGAGGGCAAAGGCTGAAAAAGAAAAGGGATTTCTGCAGACAGGAAAATCACATTAGCACGTCTACTTGCTAGGAAAACATACAGAGTGAAATAAGAGTAAATTGTACAGTCAAAATATCAACCGGTACCTTGAAAGCTGAAATTATTATACCTCTGTCTTCTGTAATCCAATGTATTCTGGAAGTTCTAAACCAGTGTTTTTGAAACCTGGCAACTTTAAGAGGTGTGGACTTCAACTCCCAGAATTCCCATGCTGGCTGGAGAATTCTGGGAGTTGATGTCCACACCTCTTAAAGTTGCCAAGGTTGAAAAACACTGCTCTAGACTATAGCTCTCAAATTCCCAGCCCAGCAGAACCTTTGGTTGCCTTGACAACGGAATTATGGGATGGCAGTTCCAACAGATCTAGGGGAAGAAGGCTGAAGAACTCTGTTATATAGGATCATCATGACTATTGTCCTGCTTGTGCCCAGCAAGTTAGTGGGTTCTAATAATGCAACAGGCAACAGTTTGTACTCCACACGGATCACTGTAATTTTTGACAAGCTGGTTGGGTTCACACAACATGCTAGAACCTGTATCTGGATAAATAAAACTTAATTGCTGTGCTCACAGGACACGCTGCGCTCAAGGAATCCACAATAAGGTTTAGCACAATGACCAGGTTTAATTGTGAGGATAAATAAATATTGTTTAAAACATTGCTGTCATCCCTTACCAATGATCAAATTACAGTGGTTACGCTCTGGTGATCTTCTCTTTTAGCATAATCTCTTAGAACTGGGAGAGACGTAATATTAGCTCTCTCACTTCCACAGAGGGTCAGTTGTCTTTATTTAACACAACAGGGCCTGGATAGACAGCATGGGGTATAAATTGTTTCCGTTTAGAGGTATGCAAAACATTGTGGTTATTTATTGAATGATGGCTTGTCAAAAGGACCACATTACTTTCCATTTCTCTATAAGCCAGTGTTTCTCAACCTCGGCCGCTTTAAGCTGTGTGGACTTCAACTCCCAGAATTCCCCAGCCAGCATGGCTGGCTGGGGAATTCTGGGAGTTGAAGTCCACACAGCTTAAAGCGGCCGAGATTGAGAAACACTGCTATAAGCTAACGATGCAGCATCTTTATTCATTCAAATAGCAGTAGAACAAAAAGATGGGGAGCAGGGTTAGAATTCCTTCACGGCACAACAGCCTTAAAAATACCTAACCAAGATTCACTCGAACCAAGCGAAGCCCAAAAGTGGTGGCTAGGTTTTTCACCCAGCTAGTATGGCGCGTTACATGAACTCAGCTACAGGGCTGAAAAAGCTAAATCGAGAGCTGCTAAAAGCCGGAACAAAAAGCCATCCAGGGATGGATTTTATACATAAGAGAGCCCCGGTGCAACTGCCCAAAACAGGAACCACTATCAGTGGCATAGAACAATGCCAGTCTGTATCAAGTGCAATGTGACCAGAGAATACCCCTAACGTATGATATAATCAATTTGAAAGCTAAGACTTAGACATGATCCAGAACAGGGACTCCTGTCCCTCCCGTGGAATTTGTGATTTGTGTTTTCCCTTCACACTGCGTTCTCATGGCAGCCACTTACTTCTCTACATTTAGGACATAAATAATGAAAGCCGAGGAGCAGAGTGAAAAAATGGGACGACAATTAAATACAGGTAGTCCCCGGGTTAAGAACGTCAGGTTACAGATGACCCAGAGTTAAGAATGGAGCCTATTGTAGCAAAATTCAAGTTAAATACACAATGATTCGGGTTAAATACACAATGGTTCGAGTTCAATGCACAATACTACTTATACCAGTGTTTCTCAACCTTGGCAACTTTAAGATCTGTGGACTTCAGCTCCCAGGATTCCCTAGCCAGCATGGCTGGCTAGGGAATTCTGGGACTTGAAGTCCACACATCTTAAAGTTGCCAAGGTTGAGAGACACTGACTTATACAGTATTATACAATTATACTGTTCCGGCTTACATACAAATTCGACTTAAGGACAGACCTTGGGAAGGGAACTCGTTCTTAAACTGGGGACTCCCTGTATAAGGAAGACCGAAGGAATGACGCTGGATCTAGCAACCGACCTTAGAATGGCCAATGAAGACGTTGATGTGGCGGATAGCTTCTGGTTTTTAGGATCAACTAACCAGGTTGGGGACAGATCATCCTGTAGGTAACTTCCATCTGGTAAAAAGCCCTGTTGAATACTTCTGCCGTTGTTTCATGTTCAGGAGATGAAGGGTGAAAAGGTTCACACTAACCAAGCTAAGCATGTTGCACAAAAGTGGTGGCTAGGTTTTTCACTCAGCTAGTATGGCGCGATGGGTTCTGCCATCTGCCACATAGCCTGGCCTTGCGTGCCAGCAAACGTCCTCCACCTTTATCGGCCTCTCGGTTGCCAGCAGGAGCAAATGGGCTGATCACATAGCCTATGTAGGCAAAGCAGACCTAGGAACTGCGTTCATACAACGGTGAAAGGTCAGTTAATGTTAACTTTGGTTTGTCTTCCCTCCCTCCCTGTTGTATGTTGTGTGATCCCAGACCATTAGCCTCCTTTATTGCACAATATAATGTAAGAACCCAGAACATTGGTCAATACTGTAACCAGGTTGAGCGTATTGGATGAAATTGCAGGCCTTGTAAAACTCCTTTTTGGGGGGGGGGTGTCTTCAATTCAGTCATGACCCTTGGCAACTGCCTGGACTAGTCCCTGCAGTTTTCCTGGCAAGACTTTTGGGAGGGGTTTGCCCTTCCCTCCTCCTTCCTAGGGCTGAGAGGGAGGGACTGGCCCAAGGTCACCCAGCTCGCTTCTTGCCTAAGGCAGGACTAGAACTCTCGGTCTCCCAGTTTTTAGTCTGGTGCCTTAACCACTACACCAAACTGACTCTCAAGCACTTTTTAGCACCTGTGAAGTTAACAGTCACAGAGCAGAGTGAATTCTACACTTAGAGGAGTAAGTGCCCAGAAATGGCCTATGGCTTACCTGCGGCCACCAAAACAATGTATTCTGCCTCTTTGGCCACATCAAATGTTTTTCAGTTGTAAAAAATAATTTGGCAGAAAGTTCTCCCCACTCCCCAAATGTATTATGACAATGCACATACAGGTAGTCCTTGGTTAACGGCCACCCTACTTAGCGATCATTCAAACTTATGACAGTGCTGAAAAAGCAGTTTTATGACCGGTCCTTGAACTCATGGCCATTGCAGCATCCCTGCAGTCACATGATCACCATTCAAGGGCTTGGCAACCAGCACACATTTACGATGGCCGCAGCATCCCACGGTCATGTGATCACCATTTGCAAGTTTCACAGCCGGCTCCCGATAAGCAAAGTCAATGGGGAAGCCAGCAGGAAGTTGTGGTCATGTGACATTGTGCTTAATGACTGTGGGTGATTCGCTTAATGACTGCAGTGGAACAGATATCATCAGTCTGGCACGGTCATGTGATTTTTCACTTAATGACCATGTTACTTAGCGATGGAGTTGCAAGTCCCAATTGCAGTTGTTAAGTGAGGACTGCCTGTATCTGTATTTCAGCAGTTAGCAAACTTTTCAGGTAGCAAGTGCCAAGAAGTAAAATAATTTTTTCAAACTCCCCAAATTCAGATCACTGAATCCCATGAGATTTCAGTCTCATCCACAATCACACAGTATGTCATACAAAAACACTGACATTTCACAAGATTTGGCACAGCTAAATGGGTTGCGAACGGCCATGCTGTGGACCCCGTTTTGCATCTCATCTGACTGCATAACCTCCAAGTAACTTGTAAATGACTAGCATTGCTATTCTACAGTGGAGTGGACCATTCCAGGCTTTGGACCACTAACAGGAAAACAGGACAGGCCCTGAGAAGACAGTCTTTTAATCATCCTTGTCCTAGAAGGATATCAACCTATCTTTTGGTGTCCTCCCTGGATTAGAGGAAAACCACATGAGAACTGTGAACTTTCCATCTCCAATTTGTTCTGCATAACCAGGATCCAGAAGACAGTTTTGGACAGACCTGAGGCTGCAATACCTCCCCTCAATTGATGGTAGATGATCAAGCATGTGACAGGCACCGGAGAGATCTGTTCCACTTCGGCAACTCTATGCCAGTCAGGCGCTGAGAGATCTGGAGCTCCTCCACCCTCTCTGCCTTGAGGGAACAGAGCTGGGCCTCATCCAGAAGTCGCCCCACTGCCGCCTGTTTCTCTGTCTGAAGGAAGACACATCTCTGCTTGTTCTGCAACGTACCTCCTGCCAAGCAGCCAGCTTCCAAGCATCACGACTTCTGCAGAAATGATCAGCTGCAGTTAATACTCTGCCCTGATCCAAGATTCTGGGTGCATCCTCCACCTGTGGGTGCAAAAGGAAGAAAGATGTAACAAGCCACGAACGCAACTAATCTGGCATAAGAAGTGTGTGTGTGTTTTCTTTTGCCTATTTTATATCCATATTGACCTTTATTAACAGGCATCCCTGGTGATGTACAATCCATTATGATACTATTTAAAGAATATGATTGTATAAAGCTAGCAGGAATGCATTAGGAAAACTAACAGCAAAAGCATGGATCCTGGGAGGTGAGGTCCGCATGGCTTAAAGTTGCAGAGGTTGGAAAACACTGCTATAATTGTTCTTCAGATTTTTGGAAAATGGCCTTCACTTGCGTGTTTCACACATGGGGCTCTGCGACCATAACGACTTCCTGGGATCTCAGGTGACAGTCTTAGGATCAATAAGTTATGGCTCTATTCATAAAACCTGCTTAACCAGGTCAGCTGAAGGCCCAAGGATGCGTCCACCCACATGTCAAGCTTGGTTAGCTTTCACTTGGGTGTATTCCTGGGTCTTAGCATATGCAGAGCCAGTCTGTGTGATTAGTTTAGGGTTCAGCGTAGCCAGATGACGGGCTCAGCCTGACTGTAAAGTTTCCAAAAACAACACAGGAAAAATGCACAGTGTGGCATGCAAAAAAGAACTAAATACATGGCAGACATGGACCATGGAAGAAAGCATGAAAAACCAATGAACATTGTTTTCAAAAGCATTTCCATTATCCCATTAAAAGAACACAACAACCCAGTTCCAAGAATAGGCTTAACTAGGTTAACATGAGAACACCTGAAAGGAGTCAGTTGACCCTAATCCATCAGTCCCACACAGATCCAGTCATGTTCAGGTTTAAACTAGCTCCACCATGTCATGAGAACATCTACTAAGTCTACTCTTTAAGTCCAGCTCGAACCCTGGGGAGCACAGGGACCCTGTAGTTTTCCTTCCGGTGATATGGAAATGGTTTGGCGTTATCCTCTTGGGGTTACATCCATGACTCTCTTGGAAGTCTCTCTTGGAGGTCTCCCATCCAAGAGAAAGCCAGCTTGGTGTAGTGGTGAAAGCATCAGGCTAGAAATCGGGACACTGTGAGTTCTAGTCCTGCCTAGGCGCAGAGCCAGCTGTGTGACCTTGGGCCAGTCCCTCTCTCTCAGCCCTAGGAAGGAGGCAATGGGAAGCCACTTCCGAAAAACCTCACCAAGAAAACTGCAGGGACTTGTCCAGGCAGTCTCCAGGACTCGAAGGTGTGCACACACACATACACACTCATCCAAGAACCAACAGGTCCAGCTCTTCTGAGAGATTGCCACTCAGTGAGGGAGGAACACCTAAGCTCAAAGAATCGATGCATTTTGCTTCCTTAGTCCCGTAAGAATAAAAGCTGGAGAAAACAAGCAACTAAAAAAAAAACAAAGAAGACGACCCACCATTGCTGATCTCTCCAAAGCAACAAAGCACGTGCCTTCTAAACCTTGATTGCAAGGACAGACTCTGGCCTGGCCAGAGGGAAAAGGTCTTGAGGTGGGGAGGGGGGATCATAAGGGCCATCCAGTAGTGCCCTGGTGGATAGAGCTTTTGGAATACTTGGCACTTCCTGGAAAAGGAAGGAAGGAAGAAAACTCCAAATGGCACCCTATATCTCCAAAGTGGTATATTTGATGCAATCAGTGTGCTAAAACCACCAATGAGGACACTTGATTGTTTAAATTGTTGTCTTGAGTCAGGGCAGGACCGGGCATCAGTTACTCAAAAGTTTATGAAAAGATCTGAAGCATTTTACTTTCAATAGCTGGGCTCACAACACATTTAACCAGATGAGATTCAAACTTAGTAGCTGCATTCCTAGAGCGTGCTAAGCTTGGTTAGTGTTGATGCAGGGTGGGTTAGAGTATGGTTCAGGGTGTGGTGTAAATCAGTGTTTCTCAGCCTCGGCAACTTTAAGATGGGTGAACTTCAACTCCCAGAATTCTCCAGCCAGCAAACTGGCTGGGGAATTCTGGGAGTTGAAGTCCACCCATCTTAAGGTTGCCGAGGTTGAGAAATCCTGTTCTAAACTTCTGTGTGTACCACCCAGCTAAGCTTCTGTCTAAGGAGGTCTGAATCCAGGCCCTTGGGGGACTTAAATTCTTATCCCCAGCAAGCAAGGATGCTTTTAACCCTGAAACAATCACACTCTCTCATTATTTCTGGGAAGAGGGAGAAATGGGGAGAAAGGAGACTGCCTTGAATTCCTTAAAGAAGGATTAGATAAATATATATGATTAATTATTAACATTTTCTCCTGGAACCTTCCCCAATGGAAAACTATGAGCGTTCAACTCAGCCCAAACTTTAATGGTTGCGTTCCAACAATGTATTGTCCTTGGTTAGCTTTAAGCTTCGTGATTTGTCTGTGGGAAAGAGAAACTGGATAGCAGCATTCACAGAACACATTTAATAACTGGATCAAGTAAAAATAAGCAGATGCATTTGCAAAACGTGGTTATTGTGAACTTGGGTTTGTTGTTGTTTTTGGTGGCGTGGTGTGTTTGGTTTAGTTTTAACTTATTTTGTGGGTTTTGGCAGAGGTGTTTTCATAACACGCATAAAAGCAGATCGGTAGGCTCATTTGGACAAGATGCTGAGTTTGGTTAGAATTAACTTTGGCTAATTTTTTAAGGCTTAGCATGCTGCATGAACCCAGCCTGTCAGATGAGTCCAAGGTACTGTGCAAAACCAGAAAATTCATTCCTTCACTAATCTAGTTAAGACTGCTGTCTGAAACAAGCCAGTTTCTTATTGTCTGAATCCAGAAAATTAAGCAACCTGTAGTCTCTTTCCACCCAACAACTTACTTATGTGGTTTATAAATCCTGGTATATCCTGGTTTATGGTTTAGCACAATCTGCGAATTAAGCCTGTGCTAAACCATTATCAAGGCCTTGTAATCAGTAAATGGCAGAGTTGAACTTTGCTGTAATCTGGGAAGGGGAAGGAGAGGCAGAACTAAATTCAATTGTCTGAACACTTCCAAGTCAGCAGAGCCCTGAATTTCGACAAGTGCCAATTCTGTTTCCTTCCTTATTCTGGGGAGGAGGGGAGAGGGGCCCCCAGTGAAGGAGGATCCCATGGGCTGAGTTCACATAACATGCTAATCTAGCATAAAACAGGACTGGGTAGTTTACAGTTTTGTGGGAACCCAGCCATTCTTGTTTATTTGGGCAGGGCACCTTATGCCAGCGTGTTGGCTGCCTTTATTAACCCCGCATGTTGTGTGAACCTAAGTCCATACGTTCAGGTTCCTTGCTTCTGCTGGAAAAGACTAAATGCAAACTAGGGTTGAAGGAAGGGAGAGATTCTGACCGGGTTCACCCCCGCTGAGCGAAACCCTATTAACCCCATTATGGCTTAGTGCAATGTGTGAACCTAGCCATATGTTTTCTTCACCGTAAATTACGCCTTAGTGTGTTGCCGGAACCAGCCCATTCTGCTGCATTCAGTAAGCCAGGGTCAGATAAACGACGGCTGTAGCGGCCAAACCGAATTTCCCTCTCCAAAGTTGCAATCCGGGAATCCGGGGGCAGTTGGTAACGGGGTTCAGCGAGTTGTGTGAACGAGAGCTCTCCCCTGCACGCTGATCGGGGACGAGGCACCCGGTCTAGATCTCTAGAGCAGTCCGGCCGGTCCAGCTTAGCCGATGCCCGGGGGCCGCGCGAGCTGGTGGCCGGTCCGCGAAGCGTCCTGCGAGCCGCCCAGGCGCCGCTTCTCGCAGCGCGGCAGAGCCCCAGCCGGGTCCGGCGGGAGCGGGGCGGGGCGGAGCGGAGCGGCCGCCGGGACCTCCCTTCGGCCTGCTCCGGCCAGCCAGTCCCGTCCCGTCCCGCCCCTCCCCTCCTCTCCCCGCCCGGGGGCGTAGGGAAGCGGAGGGAGGAGAGGAGCCGCGGCCGAGCGCCGCACAGGGGAGGGACGCGCCGGCGGGGCTGCTCGGAGGCACCGCTGGCCGGGAGCGGGGGAGCCGCAGAAGCGGGCAGGATGGCGGCGGAGGGCGGCCTGGAGCAGCGGGCGCTGCAGTACGAGCAGACCCTGGTGAGTGGCCTCTGCGCCTTCCCCGCCGGGGGCGGCTTCTGTTTCCAGCGCGGAAAGGAGAGAGCGGCTCTGATCATACGCAGAGTGCCGGTCCCCAAACCTCCCCGTCTGGAAGGCGTCTCGAACCCGGCCGGGACCTTTCGCGCTGGAGAGGTCAAACCGGAGAGGGAGCAAGTAGGAAGGGGGAAAGCAGGCAGCCTCTGAGCGTGTGGAGAATCCTGTGGTTTTAGGGCCGGGAGTTCCGCCAGTCAGGATACTTGTAAGCAAGAGCTGCCCCGGTCCCGCCCGGTACGGAGTCCGTCGCTTTCGGCAGCAAACGGGGTGCTCGCTGTGTCGTTCGCCACGTCCTTCCAGCCCTCTCGCCTCCAGCCCCTTTCCCACCCCTCTCGGACTGCAGCAGTCCGGGAGTCCCAGAGAGAAACGGGTGCAAGACAAGGAGAGGATGGGGGCCATGCTTCCGAAGAAGGTTTCAGCGTGGCAGGTGGACTGGTAGGGCTTGGCACCCATCCGGGTTTGCCCCTGACAGATTGTGTTGGCACCACCTGCTTTCACCAGGCCAGTGGAAGACCCAACAGGTGCATTGAACCTTAATTAGGTTCCTTGTAGCTTCATCTGTTGGACAAGCCGGCTGGTTTGGTTAACTGAAATGTGTGAATCTGCACAGCTGTTGGCTTTCCCAGGTACCAGATGGAGCAGGCCAGCCTTCTGCGTAGATGCCAACCTGAGCACCCCTTGTATGGCTTGAACTGGGCCAAGCAAAGGGAGGAGGGAAAATATTTTGGGGTGTAGATCAAGTAGTGTTTCCTAATCTGAGTGAAAGTGTTGGACTGGCATGAGGGCAACCTTGGTTCTTGTCCATCTTTAACTGCAGAAGCACATTGGGTGATCTTGGGCCAGCCTCCCTCACAGGGCTGTTGTTCTAAGGCAGTGTTGTCCAAACTTGGCTCCTGAACAAAACGGGTGGGATATAAACCTAATACATAAACACATTGGGGACTTCCAGAAGCATGGAATTCAACCTGCCAGAATTCCCAGCTATAACCATTTAGTTTAGTTTCGTTAGTTATTTCACACCATTTTTATAATAATCCAACCGATCAACTCTGGGTGGTTAAACAAGGAAAACATAAAATAGGCAGTCCAGAAATAACCGACCCAACATCCTAAAAAAGGGCACAAACAGAATGGCTGGCCAACTTCAGGCCAGATCTGATGCCTGCTTAAAATGCCAAGAGCAAAGGGGCCAACCTTATCTGTGGGGGTAGCGTGTTCACAGAGTTAGTGCAATCACAGAGAAAGCTTGCCTTGGCCCGTCTCTTTACCTCTTCCACTTGGCAGGCCTTGAGCAAGCCCTTTCTTACAAGGTGGGCACACTCACTCTGAGTAAGGTGGTCTCTGATGTTGTAGTTGAGGCAACTGGAAGTTGCCAGCCTTGGCAAACCATGAGGGAAAGAACAAGGTGTGCAATGGAGCTGTGAAGAAAGGCATTTACCGTAGCCTAGATGCTGTAAAAGAGCAATTGTCAATAGAAGAGAATCTCTGTAGCTCTGGGTTGAACCCTGGAGTCCTTGGTGCTCTCTGAGCTTGGTCGTTTGCTTGCAGACGTTTCATTACCCAACTAAGTAACATCACCAGTGCGAGAGAGTGTGGGGTTCGCTCCCTGTTTATATACAGTAGGTTGCCCTCCCAGTGTTGGTGGGGGTGTGGTTTTCTCCTTGGTAGTTCCTTGATTAGGGTACCCCTAATTAAACCACACCCCCACCAACACTGGGAGGGCAACCTACTGTATATAAACAGGGAGCAAACCCCACACTCACAAGTGCTGATGTTACCTAGTCAGGTAATGAAACGTCTGCAAGCCAACCACCAAGCTCAGAGAGCACCAAGGACTCCAGAGTGATCGTGTTAGGAGCCCCCCTAAGAAACCCTGTTGCCAAGGCAGGAAATCCTGGGTAACTGCAGCCAAGAGGATTGCAGCAGAAAATGAAGGTGATCTGGGGACATTGTGGTTTCGGTCTTCCTCCTGAACTGTCCACAGTGGGCAGTACTGTGATGGGCATCATCCCTGGCTCATGTTCTCACAGCACACTTAAATCCAGTCAGCTGAAATCCTAGCAGATCAATTCTCACAACTTCCTATGTTTGATTAGCTTTAACCTTAATTTGTTGGTGCACACCTGTGGGCGGCTTAGCATGGGTTGTGTGAACCCAGACCCTTTATTAGATGATGCAATGTATTATATAAACCCAGAAAGTGCATTCAGTGCATTGTGAGAAGGCCACTATCTTGTGTTGTGGCACAGCGGGGAAGCTAGGAGAGTTGAATTGGCCACAAATGGTGCAGATACATAAGGCAGAAATCTTGTAGCTAAGAGACCGGTGTGGCATCTGTACAAAGACTCTGAAAGTAGCCTACACCTCAGGCAGTGATAGTTCCTGCCTAGCATTATTTGAGCTAGGCAGCCACATGGGGTCAGCCATAGGGAGCATGTGGATAGGAGACCACCAAGAGATCCCAAGGCTGTAGGCTAGATTGAGAAGCATTGTCGAGAAAACTCATGCTCCTCTCCTACAATTGCATTCTGTCTTTTTATAGGTTGGGGCAGTATACAGTCTGCCGGGGGGGACAGCAGCTGCGAGAGAATATATTGGGGGAAAGAGCTGACTTGTAGGACTGGGTCAGCTCTTTCTCAGCCCAACCTACTTCGAAGGGTTGTTTTTCTGAGAGGAGGAGGAGGAGGTCACCTTGAGCTCCTGAATGAAAAGCAGGTTATAAATCTACCGCATTGTGAATTGCATCTCCAGGGAGGCTGGCCTGGTGCCCACATGTGCCTTTTAGGTGCTAGCCCAGTGTTTCTCAACCTTTGCAATTTTAAGACGTGTGGACTTCAGCTCCCAGAATTCCCCAGCCAGCCATGCTGGCTGGGGAATTCTGGGAGCTGAAGTCCACACGTCTTAAAGTTGCCCAGGTTGAGAAACACTATGCTAGCCAGAGGCCTCTGTAAAGAGCAAGGAAGAGGACCTTGATGGAGATAAGCAGGAATTGTTGGCTAGAGAAAAGGGGGCTGATACATTTTTTAAGTGCTGGATGGTGAGATAACATTCGGAAATGGCTCAGGCAGACCCCTCCCTAATTCACTGAGCTATAAGGAGGAGGAGGAGGAGGAGGTGGTACAGCCCCATCAGAATTGCCAGATTCTCTTGTTATACCTAGTCTCAATAAAAGTAGTTTTAGCCTTCCTGTGGAGTTGGTTTCCCAGTCTCTCTAGTGGGGCTGTCAGCCTCTTAACTAGTAATGAGCAACCTGCTTAACAGATACTAGAGGTGAAGGGATGTCATAGAACATATTTAAAACAGGAATGTTTTAGAAAAAACTTTTCCTGCAAATTAGATTAGGCAAAGAGATCAGGACCTCCCAAAACTGCTTTTGGGAATTTGAGGATAGAGCTTCCAACCAGCAGATTTTAGAGTGGCTTATTTTGTACAGGTTGGACCTGCACGTGCTTCTGGATTTAACGTGCTTTTTGAATGAACCTGTTTTTTCCAATTCACACGATACATGAAACCATGCATGAATGAAAGGGGCTAGGTTTGTGCAATGCTCTTAAGCTGAAGGGGGGGAAAATCCAGTGCAGGTTAGAACTGACCAGACTTGGCATGTTACACAAATGCGTCTGCTAGTTGTTTAACCTGGCCTGCTCAGAGCTGTTGGGTGAACCCAGGGGCTGGACGTGTCCTGGCTGGCCAGTTTTGGACACTTGGCTGACTCAAGGAGAACAGCACAAAGTACCTTCATCCTGGAGGAACAATTTGGACTTCTGAGATGGAAAATCCAACTCATGCCTTTTTCTGGGAATAAAAAGACAAGGCAAATAAATAAACTAACCATTTGCCTAATGGTAGGGCTGGAGATGCTAGCCACTAGCTGGACAAATGCTGCCTGGGTGCACATTCTAAAGATCTTGCTAGAGTTTGAAGCTAGGAGAGCAGAAAAAACACACACAAAACTTTTGGTTATTGCACGTTGGCACAGGAGGGAGAAGAGGAAAGGCTGGGTTGAGGAGTGCCTGTCCAAGGCCAGCAAAAGAAAGTGCATTATTGTTTCAGCTCTGGACAGAAGGACAGAACATCAGTCATTGTTGTCGTCATCATAACTGGAGCAGCACCGTTAAGCTCCCTTGCAAAGGTGAGAGTTAGCAAGGGTCTGTCCTCCTTCTCCAGAACTTGGAGCCAGCTGGGGCATTGCTAGCTGGGAATGATGGGAGCTGCGTGAGAGGAAGGGCTATGGTGTAGCCTAAAATTGAAAACTCTTCCATGCTTTTAAATCTTGAAAGCTTTTCAAAAAGCAAACTCTTCTCCAACACGGTGCCCTCCGGATGATTAGATATTGGCTCCCATCGTCCCCTGCCCCGGACATGCAGGCCAACACATCTAAAGGCATCTGGTTGGGGAGGTGGTTGTAGTACCTTTTGAAGAGAGCATCTGCTAAGCTTTTTCTCCTACTGTCACTATGAGAGGTACTTAAATGTAAGAGGGAAAATACATACGAAAAATATGACCCAGATGTGCAGTGGGAAGGGATCTCGTTCCAAATTGTGCCACCACATTTTCCAGTGGTTAGCACCATCAACTTTTAACTTAGTGGCTTCATTCACACAAGCTAGGTTGATCGGATGTGAGACCTAGTTTGGATGTTTGGGGTTTAGAGTGTTGTGCCAACCCATCCTCCTTGATCAATTTCTGGTCCATCAGAATGTTCCAAACCAGAAATGGATCACTTCAGTAATTACACTGAATTGCTCAACTGATCTAGCCTTGCTGCCATCCAGGCCCCTTCCATCGAAATGGGTGTTCCCCCCGCCTCATGAGCCAGACATCAGTGCCTTCCCTTGCTAGACAAACTTTAGTTCCTTTCTTCCTCCTTTGGATTCAGCCTGTTCAGCTTTGCAATTCTGTAGCCACAGGCAAGTCTGGTTCCCGCTGTCATGCTCTGCTTTTCAACCTCCCTGTCATACCCCCCTCCCTATCTCTGTGCTGCGTCAGGACCCTCCCTGGTAAATCTTAGAAGCTCACATTTTCTGCCTGGTTCTTCCTTCTGGTTTGTTCCTTGTGGGTTCCTGTTCCCCATCACCAGTCTTTGGGGCCGTTTAAGTTAAATGCTAAACCTGTTTTGGATTGAATTGCTTGTAAGGGCAGATTCTGGGGCCAAGAATCCATGCAAAGGATTATGGGCTTGGATTAGAAGTGGGGAAACCCAGATTCAAATCTTCACTTGCCCCCAAACTGCAGGATAACATTGTGCCAGTCTCTCTCATTTTGATTGTGTTTGCAAAAACCATGATTTTTTTGGGCCATCATTTGTTAGCTAAGCCACAATTGGTAGGTTTATACAACACACTAAGCCATGAACTATGATTTGTAAACTACATTCTGACTCAGCAGAATGGGTGAACCTCATCAGTCCCTCTCTCAGTTCAGAGTTCATTCTCACTGTGAGTCATTTTATGGAAATTAGCCTTGAATGTTGGGTAAAGAGAAAGAAACTCCACATTCAGAAACAGAATCTTGATGAATTCCATAATTCGCAGCAAGTAAGGTTGGCTAGATTCACATTACACTGTGAATCCTGATTAACAGAACAACAAAATGATATGCTATACTAAAATATATTATGGCTTAGCTGGATAGCCTATGGAGTCCTTGGTGCTCTCTGAGCTTGGCTGTTTGCTTGCAGACGTTTCATTACCCTACTAGGTAACATCATCAGTGCAAATAAGATAGCCTATTTCACCCAATAGATAAAGACCTGCAAATACATTTGCACAACGTGCTAAGCTTGTGTAGTGTTGCTGTTGGTTAGGGTTTTTTGGCTCAGCCCATTTGATTAGTGTATTGTGCAAATCCAGAAAACTGGATTCGGTACCCAGCTTAAGTGTGTTGTGAGAATCTGCAGATACTTTGTGGACTGCTGTTGCTCTAGCAGAATTTGGGCATTATGAGTACTGATGAGTGATGCAATTTTGCTGTCAAAGTGCCATTGCTGTGCTGTGTTCTTTTCAAACAAAGTTATTTTTTTAGTATTTGAAAAACATATTTAGAAGTGGACTACCCTCTTGCTGTTCCATGCCAGTTCTGGAATGCTTATGTAGGTCTTCTACAAAGTGTGTGTGTGCGTGTGCATGCATGTGGGGGGAGCAGGGGAGGGAGGGAAAGCAAACATAGACAAAGCTGTTGTTTCTCCGTCCCAGAGAGTCTAAATTCCAACATTGTCAAAATAATAGAGGAAAGAATGTATCTCTGTGCACAGCCATTCTCTTATTTAAAAATGGGGAAGTGCTTGCAGAGTCTCAAGGAGGCAAAATGGAAAGAATGTTTATGCTTGCAAATTAAAACATGCCTAATTCAATTTCCCACAATTAGCTTTCACCCGCCAACCTGGCCCTTTTCAGATATGGGCGATCGCAACCCAACTCCCACGATTCCCCGGAGTGCTCCAAAATGTGCCACTGCTGATCTCAAGGGCACCTGGTTGAACGGGACATTTGCCCTGGGATGTCAGGGGGCCGAAGGGATGGCTAAGTTCGTAAACCAAGGTTAATGCTAGCTAGATTTAGCCTACTGGATGAATGCACTTGCAGGTCTTTATTGGATTTGGGTAAACGGGTCGTGGGAACGCAGCAGCAGCGCACAGAAGCTTATGCCTTTGAGTAAAATTTGTTAGTTGGGAAAAGCGCTACCTGATTCCTCCTGATGGTCGACAAAGGTCATTTCGTAGATATCCAGGCTGTGAGTGTGAAATGAAAACTCCCAGTTTGGATTTTGAGCCTGCTTTGTGCACCCTGAGAGACATATAATAGGTGGCAAGTATGCAGTAACACAAGAGGATCTTTTCATTTTTATATTTTTCTTAGACACCGTTTTTCTTTTCTCCCACATTGGCCTTCTTGTTCCATCTTATCTGAGAACACGTCCTGGAAGATTCAGAAACTTCGTGACCTCTTAGTTGTTCTTTCGATGAAGGTGTTGGCTAATGGTAGATTTTGATTGCTTTATGGACCAACTTTCCTTTTTTATGGACCTTAGTCTAATCAGAATTAAGTGAGTAGATTAAGGCCACTTGATTCTCTCTCTCTGGGAGGGAATTCAAGACCCAGATTTCTCCTCCTGGTCATTCCTATCACAATGACTTCCGTGAGACATCACAGATATCGAAACGCTTTGTGGGTGGCAGAGTTTCTCCATGATATGCAGAGTTTCTCCATGGTATGCAGAACTAAGATGGAACTGTGGATAGTTTCCACAATAAGAGAACCAGGGTGGTGTAGTGGTTAAGAAGTTGGACTAGGAGCAGGGGGACCCCAGTTCTAGTCCCTCAGCGAAAACCCTATGTAGGCCACCTGGAGTTCCTGAAGGAAAGCTAGACTAAATAAATAAGCTTTAGGCCAGTGTTTTTCAAACTTAGCAACTTTAAGATGTGTGGACTTCAACTCCCAGAATTCCCCAGCCAGCTGGCCAGGGAATTCTGGGAGTTGAAGTCCATAAATCTTAATGTTGTCAAGTTTGGAATAGTCTAAAGCAGTGTTTTTCAATCTAGTATCCTTCAATTCCTAGAATTTGCAGCCAACTGGTTGGTAATGCTGATTGGGAAGTCTTTGAAACTTGCAAATGCAAGGTTGGGAAAAGTTGGTCTATGCCCCCTCTCCAAGGAAGTAGCCCAATTGTCCCTCCCTCCCTCCCTCTCTCTCCTTTTCTCTCTCTTTTTTCTTTTTCATGGTGCCCTGGATCCCCAAATGTAATTAACAGGAGCTCATTCTTGGCTGGAAAAGCAAATATTAGTTTCAGTAGATGGAACATGTTTTCAGCAGTCATGAACACCTTTTGGGATGTGTCAGACTTTCCGAAAAGGTCTCCGATGGGCCCTTTTCAGGGTTGGAACTTTCCACAATGGAACCTTTGGGGCCCTTCTGGTAAACCTCCAACACTGATAGGGCCACTTGAAAGGTTGGGGGTAGAACGGAGTCTGCGTTGCCAAGAAGCTGAAGGATTCCCATTCTGAAGAATGTTCTGTCCACAGAGGCAACTCAGACAGACCATGGGTGGGGAAAACTGAAATCCCATGCTGCCAAATCTTGTAGGTCAACCTTCGAGAAGCAATATGGATCGCTGCTTTCTGCAACCAACAGGGAGAAAGTTTTGCAAAGCTCAAGAAAAGGACTGTGAGCTGATGTGGTTGGGTTCGCCTATTGAGTGGAGCCAATATGAGGTTGGCTCAGCTTGCTGTGTGGTTCCAGATATCGCAGTTTATAAGTAACGTAGCGTGTTGTGCAATCCGGCTCAAACATCCCATCCCATCCCCGCCCCCTGCCCCTCCACTCAGTTTGCAGGCCATATTGCATTGCGGCTAGACCTCTGAACCTGGGATCCTGTTTCCCACCCATCATGAGGGATGATGGCAATCTTCAGCCAGTGGCTTTCACTTTCATCTACCTTATAGGGCTGTGGCGAAGATAACGGCATTGCGGCACAAAGTTTGTCTCCCTAAGCAAGGTAGAAACAGAACCCTGAAATAAAAAATACAGAAAACACATTTTTAAAGGATTAGGAAAGGAGATTTAAATAGTGACGGTTTAGCATTTTAAAGATTTAAATCTTTAAAAATAGCATTCTTATGGAAGAACTTTGATTTGTGTGGCCCTTCTGCAAGATCGACTTTACCCTGGGAAGGTTACTGTGATTGAACAGTTCTTCCTGGGTGTGCTGGAACTCTGGTCGCTGTGCACCTGGGCCACAGATTCTGCTAGTTGTTAGGGAATTTCTCCAGGTTTCCTCCTAGTTGCTCAGAGTTGAAACTCCAACTGAAATTTGAAACTTCGGTTAGCAACTGAAGCTTGAAACTTCAATTAACAAGTTTCCGTGTATTTGAGAATGGCCTTGGCAAGCCTTTGTGATTGTCATTTAGCTAGTGCTTGGGAGACCAGGACGTCCACATCCTTCAGGCCAAAATTTTTTTGCTGGTCTTTCTTGTGGAGATGACCAAACCTGACTTAAGGTGGTTTGAGCATAGAAGTCATGGGAACTTAAGCTACCTTCTCATTCTTCAGCCTTAGCCCTTTTGGAGATACTAGAACAGGGTTTCTGAACCTTGGGAACTTTAAGATGTGTGGACTTCAACATCCAGAAGGCTGGGGAATTCTGGGAGTTGAAGTCCACACATCTTAAAGTTCCCAAGGTTCAGAAACCCTGTACTAGAAGGACTTGACAACCTACTGTGTGTCTTCAGTTCCCCCTGGAGAGGACTATGGATCATTGGTGGAATACACCCTCCATGCTGAAGTTCTGTTCCTGATGTCTTCATTTGTATTCCAAGATACGCTTATGTTTTGGGGTAGCTTCATGGATTGTGGGAACCCAGCCCACTTGCTTGCTTGATGGTTCAGTGTAATGCGCAAACCCAAAGAATGGATTAATTCTGTATGCAGAGAAAACGTACATAGGAGTTGGGCAGCATACAAGTTTAATAAATTAATTAATTAATTTGTCTGAGGAACCCAGCCTCTGGGAGAAGGCCAAGTCATTGGCTACATTCACACAACACTTTGAGGCCCACCAAATCCCAACTGAGATTGAACACTAACCAAGGTTAGCTTACTCTGGGGATGATGTATTGAGTCAATTTGGTTTCAGAAAGAGCAGGCTGCCCTTCCAAACTACATTTTCCCAGATTGCCTTCTCAACCGTTGCGATCACAAGGTTAAAAGAAAAAAAAGAAGAATCGTCGTTAAAAAAACACCTTTGAAAAACCTGGCCTGCTTAAGGATGTTCTGGGAACTGAGCCATTAGCCCAAATGAGACTGAAATGGCAAAACAGGTCTGGTGTGGTGAAGTGAGGCTACCTCCTGAGGTCCATTAGCTTCAACCCAGAGGGCCTAATGTTGTCTCATGGAGACTGAGCAATGGCTGTCTAGTTTTCAGCTTCCAAATTCCAAGTATTCTCTCCAAGCACAAGACTCTGTTGGCAGTCTGCTGGAATTAATCTAATTGGACATTGGCATTTAAGCATTTGCTGTGGCTAATACTTTTTTGCATCCATCTCTTTAATGATGGATTTGCAGTTTTAAATTGGATTTGGTGGGTAGGAGGAGGCTCCGATGTCAGATGTACCTTGCGGAGGTGGGAGCCTTGTCTCTATCAAATTTGTATAGCCGCCCATCTCATAAGAAGCGACTCTGGGCGGCGTACAACAATCAAACAAAAACAGCAACAACAAATAAAAAAATAATTAAAATAATCAACTGTTATTTCAGATTGCATCTTAAGGAAGCTTTCAGCCTTCTCTTGAGTCTGTGACCTGAGTTTCTTTGAGATTAGCCATTAGAGATTGGCTGGTGTCTGCTTTGAGATTATGATTCCTGGCCCACTTTTGGGGGGGAAAAAGACTATGAAAACCCAGTTACGACTTGGATGGGAGACCACCAGGAAATTTTAGAATCATATGCTAGCCTGAGATGTTGAGAAACCACCCATAAGGAGCAAACTATTTCTGTGTTGTCACTAAGAAAGCTACATGGCCGTGTCCAGGAATCACGTTTGACCGAGGCTGTCTTACTTTGCAGTCCTGTAGTAGTAAACCATATAAACATGCTTTTTGTGAAGTCAGTGTGCAAATATTAAAGCATGCAAGTGTTGCTTAAAGAGAACCCCACCACAATAGCCCTGCTCTTCTTTTAAACATGCACTTGGCTTCTCTCACTGAACCACTTTCATACTTTTCCAAGGAATCTGCTTTTGTTTAGATGCTTCACCTTCAAGGCTGGGGGACGCTTTGTTCTTCCTTCCCTCCCCCCCCCCCCGCCCCCGCCACTCGGTGCCAGATTCTTCTTGGCCATTCAAGTTTTGCCACTCTGTAACCTTGATCTTTTCTCTGGTATCTGCCTTATCACCAAAAAGCAGTCTGCACGCTAATCTCTTTTTATGACGATGGATTTTATGCTCTCTCTGCTCGGTGCATTTCCCTGATTTGACAGCGTTGCACAACATTTTCCAAGGAATAGCGACTTTAGGGTCCCTTCCTTTTCCCATCAGCAGAAGCACCTCGATGCTAGACCTGAGATGGAGTCAAAGCAGGGAAGAAGAAGGCAAGGTCTTAAAAGGCCTGCAGGCTTAGCAGCTGAATGAATGGGTGTTTTGGGTTTGCGGAGGACACTGAATCATAAACTAACCCAGTCTTTCTCAAACTTAGCGACTTCTCAACCTAGGCAACTTTAAGATGTGTAGACTTCAACTCCCAGAATTCTGGCATGTAGGCTGGGGAATTCTGGGAGTCGAAGCCCACACATCTTAAAGTTGCCTAGGTTGAGAAACATGTTCCTTCCAGATTAGTTCTGCATGGATCCCACCGGATCTGATTTTCATGGGCTTTTTGGAGCCACCCACAAATATCTAGCCATTTTCTTTTCCAGGCTCTTGGGGTGTACTTATTACAGAGCAGTGGCATACTCAGTAACATTTATGACTTAGATCAGTGTTTTTCAACCTATGCAAGTTTAAGATGGGTGGACTTCAATTCCCAGAATTCCCCAGCCAGCATGGCTGGCTGGGGAATTCTGGGAGTTGAAGTCCACCCATCCTAAACTTGCATAGGTTGAAAAACACTGATCTAGATAGTTAAAGAGATGCAAAACGGTTGTGTGTTGATGCTTTACGTTGACAAATACTTATATATGCATGCATGCTAGAATCGAGCCGTATTTTGGCAGTTTGAGATTTAATTTCCAGAGTTCTGGGGGGATTTGAAAAGGCCCTCTGTTATTGCAACTCTGCCTAAGACGTCAATTCTAATTGCCCCTCACAAAGGAAAAGGAAAAGCAGTGAATCAAAAAATGAAAAATAAAACCAAGGCTTGGGATTACTGACATCAAAGGCCTTTGGAGCGCTAGCAATGATAGATCTGTTTGGTGGGAAGGAGCAGTTCATAGATAATGGAGGTCTGACTGAGTGGAATACAACACAGCTGGATTTCTATTTTTCCTCTGCTATGCTTTTCTCATATGAAGGGAATCCCATATCATTTCTTAGCTTCCTCTTTCTCCCAACCTGTTCATTTCTCCTTCGTGAATTTGTTTCACTATTAGGCTCTTATAATTTTCATATAATTTTCTTTGGATGACCAAACCACCTCAATTCCCTTCTTTTGTGCTAATCCGTTCACTTTTACGTGCAATCTGCCTTCCTTCAGCACCCATTCATTATCTCATTTCTTCTTATTTTACTAGGCACCCTTCTGAACTAATCCCACCCCACTGTACAGTATTCAACTTTTATGTTTCTCCTAACATACTTAACTTTTGCTTCCCTATAACTGAGTGGGTAGAAGCGTGCTCTTATACACAGCCCGTTTCTCTTCTTTCAACAAGCCGTTGTTCCTTGCAACTGGCTACATCTTCCCTGCTACTGTTCTAGCAACCTTTGCACGTCTTAAAAATTCTCCCACCATTTTCCCGTCTTTCGGAAACGTTCTCCCAAGGTACACAAGTTCATTTATTGCACTGAGGGGTTTTTTTTCAAAATATTTATATATAGCTTCAAAAGATTTGTTCCTTTTTATCTATCAGACACACCTATCTCTTCAATATAGCTGTTTACAGATATCGAATCGGTTGCATCACGTAATTTATCTCACAAATCATTCTCTGCGAATAGTATTATTTCTCTCATATACAACTTTGGATGCATTCAACAACCAGTCCCCTCGAGTCCATATTTGTGCAAAACCTTCTGTAATTCAAACCGATTCCTTTTATTAGGTGCTTTCCTTGAATTTGAGGAAAAATGTGCTCGGCCCTCTCCTTGCCCAGCAGAAAGATGTTGTTGATGAATGAACATTGGTGTATGGTGTTTTAATCAGTATTTTAACCAGTATTTATTTTTGTTGTTACTGTAAACCGCCCAGAGCCGCTCATTGAGTGAGATGGGCAGTGACTAACTTTGAAATATAAATAAATAAATAAATAAAATAAAGCCCCACTCTCTTTTCCAGATTTGCTTATAATTTCTTGTGTCCTTTCAATTAGATTCTCTCTTAGCAAACTACTGCCCCACTCCCTACACCCCCCCCCAACATATTTTGCATTTGCACTAGTGATATTTGCCTTTGTATAGAGCAGTATTTCTCAACCTTGGCAACTTTAAGATGGGTGGACTTCAACTCCCAGAATTCCCCAGCCAGCCATGCTGGCTGGGGAATTCTGGGAGTTGAAGTCCACCCATCTTAAAGTTGCCAAGGTTGAGAAACACTGGTATAGAGGAGCAATATTGGCATTCTCCCAAACGTTAGGTGTTTTCATTCATAGCCACTCCATAACCACATCCATATTTTAAGAATTCCCCAGTTATACCATCAACACCAGCAGCGTTATTGTTTTCCACATCCTCACAGCGTTGATGACTCCCTTTCCATCAGTATTTTCTTGGAGGCTAATGTGTATAGCATTCATTTCACGTCCACCCTTCGACATCGTTCTTAAACAAATCTCTGAAATAGTTTTGCCGTTCACCTTCCTCGTTTAGCCCATTTCACCCGCTTCCCAGAGAAGTTTTATTTCAAAATCGCTCTCCCTTTTCTCTGCCTCTTCTAACCATTCTGTGCTTTCTTGTTCTTTGTAGGCCACCCTTTGCAACTCCCCCTTTCTGTAGATACACATTATGCAACATCTTCAACCCTCATATTTTTGCAGAAATCATTCCCATGTATGCATTTTTTCCCTCATCCACAGCCTTTTTCATACCTCCTATTAGCATAGCCCAAAACATTTCTTTTCACCTTGTTCCAACCAGCTTCCCAATATTCTGCCCACTTTCCATTCATTCTTCTGGGAAATTATCTTCTAATACTTTTCACATACTATAGGAAGCTTGCTTTTTCTTCCGATGGTCATACTTTCACTCTTGTTCCTTTCCTCTTTCCTCCTCTCCTCCCGTGTCCATTTTTGGGGGGCAGGCCCGGACACTACCAAATGATGTTCTGTTCCACATTCAGACCTCTATATCCTTCACTAATTCTCTCAGTCTTTCATCATAAACAATTACATTGATACTGTTTTCTGATCTGGGTGCAGGATAAATTTACACTTAAACCACGTATTTGCAACCAACAGATCTTTTCCTAAGTACGGGTAGTCCTCGACTTACAACCACAATTGGGACTGGAACTTCCATTACTAAGTGATGCAGTTGTTAAGTGAGTCCTGCCTGATTTTACAACTTTTTTTGCTGTGGTCATTAAGCAAATCACTGTGGTTGTTAAGCAAATCATGCAGTCATTAAGTGAATCCCCATTGACCTTGCTTGTTGGAAGCCCCCTGGGAAGGTCACAAATGGCAATCATGTGACCCTGGGATGCAGCAACCATTGTACATAACATGCTGGTTGCCAAGCACCCAAATTTTGATCATGTGACCATGGAGACCCTGTGACAGACAGTGCAAGGACCAGTCATAAGTCACTTTTTTCAGTGCTGTTGTAACTTCAAATGGTCGTTAAATGAATGGTTGTAAGTCAAGGACTAGCTGTAGAAGTTCACCAATCACCATTCTCATTCATTCTTCTCTGAATAGTTCAGTCACTTTTTCTGTTCTCTCTCCTCTTGTTCCACCCATTGATTCATGTCTTCTAACAATTTTTTTAGATCACTGTCATTCTCACAATTCCTCCAAAATTCATCTTCTATTATCACCACTCGACTGGGCACAGCATGCAACTGTCACTAAAGTAGGAATTCCTGTTTTCATATGCACCCTCAGCAATCAAAACGACCCCAAGTTCATACTTTCTAATATACCTTTTAGTCCTTTCATTCCCAATTGCACCTACACCTTCACTTTTCATTTTGTGGATCAATTCATCCTTTACCATTTATTTTACCTCTTAATTCCAAGTCACGGTCTTTCATGTGCCATGATTATCACCAACTGGAGCCGTAGATATTGATTTCTGCCGCCCATCGTGGCTTTCCCATAATGCCATTTACTCAGATAGAGGAGGCTTGGTTATATTCTGTGCCATGTGCCAATGCTAAGGATAGTATTGGTCAGCTTGGCACATTTGGCCCACTTTGTGTCAGCCCTTTGCAATAGACCAGACTTGAACACCAAAGTCATAAATGCTAGAACTATTTTTATTATAGGCATACGGGAACAGAATCTTGCAACTCTGAATGTGCCTTCCTGCTCCCTGCCTTTATCCTAAAGAGAACTAGGGAGGGTCAAGCCTAAAACACTTTCTCAGATAACATTTCTGCTCCAGACTCAGATTTCTTTCATCTGACTGTTGTCTTAGTTGCGGTTCTTCTTCCTGCTCCTCAAGGTTATTCTCACAGCCCGTGACGTCTTGCCACAAGCACAGTCAAAAGCCCAGTTTCGTCTCAAGGGTGCTCCTGCTGTTCTGTGCAAGCAAATATCTCTAATGTAGGGACTGTTGCCTGTATCCAACCAACTTTCTACCATTTCAACAGGATGAAAGTAGGACTGAGGAAAGCATAGTAGATAATTGGAAGTTGGAGTCTGAGAGAGTGATTTGTCTGGAGCTGCGTTCCATAGCCCTTTTAGCCTGGTTTCTGAATTTATTTATTATTTTATTTGTATTTATCAAATTTGTAGGCTGCCCAACTCTCAATGACTCTGGTTAACCTGGTTGTTGAATTGCTCTGATTGCAAAATATATTGAACTCAGTAAGTTGGCTTCATACGATATACTCAGCCCCCAAAAACTCAGCAAGGTGAACACTTACGACGCCTAGCACGTTGTGCAAATGTGTTTTTACTTGACTTAATTTTAAGCCACTGCTTTTGTTTGCCTGGCACCCTTACCTATGGTTAACCCAACCATGGTTTACACAATTCATTGTTTATGTTTTTGGATAGAAAGAACAATGAATTAACTGCAAGGTTGAGGTTTGCTTAAATGTGATTGGGTAGCTTATGGCTCAGTCATGTCTTCACACAACACACTTAACCCAGTCAGGTAAATATCTAAGATCTGCATTCACACAACTTTGTAAACCTGGTAATCCAAAATGTTTCCACTGCACCGGATCTCTTGTTTTTACACCCCTGTGTGGAAGAGGAGAGAGATGGACCAGGGGAAGCTGTTAATATAGCAGTGTAAGTAATATGAATATGAATACCTTGTAAGACAGTACGGAGGTTTCAAATTCAAACAGTTCTGAATCTGAAATGCACGCCCTGTGTTTGAAATGTCCATGTTGAGTATTAGAATGGCAGGCTGCGATCATTTTATAGCATTCCAAGCTTAACATAGTTACAAGATGGTACAAACAGCCCAACTCACAAGTGCACCAGCTGCCTCACACTTGAAATGGGACATTTCAAACTCAAAACAAGGCAGTTCAAATTCAGAACCATTCAAATGTTGAAATGCTTTGCAATACCCCTCATTCCTTTAATGAAAGTTTTTATTGTTCTCAAGGAATCCTGGGAATTGAAGCTCTTGGGGGATCTATTCTGCCAGAATGTAATTTTATAGTTGGTGGTCTCAGCCATAAGGGGGAAAACCCTTTCGTTTTTCGTGCAGTTAATTTGTAGTTTCCACAGGGCACTGAGTCTCAAATTATTATGAGATTTGAAACAGCCTTTGCTCATCTTGGGACTTCAACTCCCAGAATTCCCCAGCTAGAATGGCTGTTGCTGAGGTTGCTGGAAGTTAAGTTCCAGATCTCTGGAGTGTACCAGGTTGGGGAAGGTGATTAATAAGAAGGTGTTGTTGTTGTTGCTGAATGCACATCTTTTTCTGACAAAGGAAATTGTAAGAGGCAGACCAGCACACCATCCAGGATTTAATGCAATTTGGGGTATTAAAAAAAAACCAAACCAATACACTAGCAGGAAACTTTTTATGTTTTAAGAGGAACTTTTAATGATCTGGTGCATTGTACATTGTTGTTTTGAGCGCAAGAGCTTGGAAACTGAACTCAAAGGAAGAGAGATGGAACTGTCCAACCTCTTTGGACTTCAACAACTCCCTTTGCTACCTTGAAATCTTGGCTACCAATGATTTTGCTTTAGCTGTGTAGATGTTGCCTTCTTTTTTGCCACATCCTTTTGTGGGCTTCTTCAGTGCACACAAATCACACACACACACATACAATCCTTACTGGCTGATTTTTTTCCCCTTGCAGTCATGAATCTTGGAAAATAAGGAACTTGCTTAATTAGAATTGAGCTCTTGGTCAAAATCATTGACTGTGACTGTGTGTACACAACACACTGAGACCAGTCAGTCAGAGATCTAGTGCAGTGTTTCTCAAACTTGGCAACTTTAAGATGTGTGGACTTCAACTCCCAGAATGCCCCAGCCAGCATGCGCTGGCTGGGGCATTCTGGGAGTTGAAGTCCACACATCTTAAAGTTGCCAAGTTTGAGAAACACTGATCTAGTGGCTGTGCCTACAGAATATGCTAAGTTTAGTTAATCTTTATCTTGGTTAGGCTTTGTGGCTTAGTATGTTGCACAAACCCAGCCTGTTTGGTTAGTTTATGGTTCAGTGTATTGCATAAACCCAGAAAAATAGGTTCATGTACTAACCAGCTTTATGCAATATATGTGAACGCAGTTGAGTCAACTCCATTCTAGTCTGCCGTGTTGTGCAATCCCAGCTTGGGTGGCCCGTTTCTAGTTCTGGGTGGCATGCTAAGGCAGAAAACTGGGTTAACGGACTAAACCACGTCCATGGGAACCATGTGAATCAAGGGGAATGCAAACCCAGCTGTTGACTAATAGCTCCAGTCTCTGAGATTTTTGGCATTCCCCAGCTCTGTCTGAAAATGTTGAAAACTGTATCTCTGTCCCTATTTATGTATGCATGTATGTATTTATTCATTTATAATGTCAATTTCTACAGCTAGTCACTCACATACTCCTTTAGATATTCTATCATGTAAATTACAACATACTTTTCCGTTCACGCAAGGCCGCATTCACACGACACATTTAATCTGGTTGCTAGAATAACCCATTTTGGGTTCTCTGCACTACACTGAACCATAACTAACCAAGGTGGCTGGGTTCACATACCATACTGGGGCTTAAAAAACTAACCAGGCCTAGTAGGTTGTGGGAATGCATCTGCTCAACTTTTAAGTGGACTGGCTACAGCCAGTGAGAATGTAAGGGTAGCTTGAATGGCTGGGCAAGTGAATAAGAGGCCAAGGAGTATATGTTTGGATACACGGAATGCCTCTATGATTGGGTTCATGCATGGCACCAAACCATGGTTTATTTAACTGTGGTTTATAGATATTATTGCCAGGACATGCATTGCCTCAGACACAACCGGTGCGCAACTTGAGGGTCGTTGCAGACTCTCAACTCTTGCTCAAAGAGCATGTGGCAGCTGTGGCTAGGAGGGCCTTTGCACAAATCTATCATGTGCGCCAATTGTGCCCGTTCCTCAATTGTCCCTGATGTCTTGGTCACCTTTCGGTTGGACTGTTGCTTCACCTTCTACCTGGGACTGCCCTTGAAGATCATTTAGAAGCTACAACTGGTCCAGAAACCAGCTGTAGAAGTAGTTATGCACGTATGGCGGTGTCCCCACATAACACCACGGCTTCGCAAGCTGTGCTGGCTTGTAGTAGGTTTCCAGGTGCAGTTCAAGGTGCTGGTTGCCATTCTTAACCCAAGGCCAGGTTACGTGTAAGACTGTCTATCTCTGAACATCTCTGCTTGTCCCACAAGATCCAGTTGGGTGGGCATACCCTGGCTCCCCTCTCTGAAGCACTGCCAGATGATGAGAGACCAAGAAGGCTGCCTTGTCTCTTGTTCCACCGCCTTGTGGAACAGCAAGTCCCCTGAGATTCAGATGTCCCTGGCCCTGATCGCCTTCTATAAGGCACTAAAAACGTGGCTTTCTCCCCAGGCGCTGGGCCAGGAAGTTAGATCAGCCTGTTTTTAAAGGGTTATTGATGTAGACATGCGTGCTGCCCCAGATACTATTAGTTTTTTGCTAATGTTTTTATTGCTTATAACTTACTGTTCGCTGCCCAGAGACGTATGTCATCTATCAAGGGAATGGGTGGCCGTAGAAATCAAACCATGAAAGCAGGGCTGTCCCATTATGGCGTCTTACATGCGTGTTTTGGCCTGCTTGTGCACATCGTGAATGCACACAAATAGGATTAAGTCCTTTCCTGCTAATGGAAATCCTTCTCCCCACATCTGCTGCTCATCCCAGCAACGAAGCTGCCAGATGTTTGGCCAGAGGATGGGGCGCTGGGACACAAGGGGGGGGTTCACCCGTAGCCTGCGTTCACACACCACACTTAGCTTGGATCCTGAATGAACCCACGGTCCGTCGGGCTGGATCCTCATGCTAAGCTGTGAAGGCCTGTCAGCACTTCGAAGTGGCCTAAATCAGGAAATAGAAGCCACAAGGACTCCAGGAATGCTACTTTATTGTTATAGGGTATCATAACAAAATCTTGAAAGCTTAACCAAACAACATCAAAGTGGGGCGATTGGGAGCTTTACTCGCAAGCTTTCCATTTTCCCAGAACTGAGTCACCTCCCTTGATTCCTACCTTCTCTGCATTCCTTTACACCCCCACCCCACCCCCCAGGAAGACACTGTAGAAATGCATCTGCTAATCTTTCACTTACCTGGTTAAGCATCTTGGGTTGTTAAGCCATAACAGAGTTGATTAGGTTTGGCTTTAATTTGTACAAACTCTTCCACTGAATTTCATAAGTCTTGGGTTAGGGCTTAGGGCAGGGTTTCTCAACCTTGGCAGCTTTCAGATGGGTGGACTTCAACTCCCAGAATTCCCCAGCCAGCCTTGGGAAGTTGAAGTCCACCCATCTGAAAGTTGCCAAGGTTGAGAAACCCTAGCTTAGGGGAACTACTGAACCCAGGCGTGGTTTGTGGTGAATGAATTCAGGAATTAACACCTCCTCCCTACAACATGCTGTGGTCATTTCTGGTCCTCCAGCTTCTTTTGTAGCTGGTGTGTGTGTATGTGTGTGTGTGTGTGTGTGTGTTTGAAGATGCATCACTCTTCTGGAAGTAATGCTGTTCATTTTGGATCTGCAGGTAGACCTTAGACTCTGCCCCTAAATGTGCCATTTAGAAGTTCTACACCCAATAACCGGGTGCAGAGCAGACCGAATTTGTGCCTCTTCCATCCCTTTGCCCAGCAGGCACCTGGCAAGGCCATTTCTACCTGCTATGTAATGATTGGAGGTACAGCTCAGCCTGGTCTCATTTTCTTCATCCCTCTGGTTATGTGGAAGCTTCTCTGCATGGAATTTTTATGGGAAATCTGCCTGGAAAGTTTGAAGGCCTTGGAGTCTGCAAAGCGAAGGCCTTGGAGCTCAGGTATTTCCACCAGCAGGGTTCCTGGGCTGCAGGTCTGTTTGGATTAAACTTGACAAGCTCCTGTTGTTCCCACGCAGCAGTGGGGACTGATTAAGGCAGCCCGGGAGAGAGATTTGTTGGATCAATTCAGCGTGACTCAGATTTCTGCCATGGCTCCCTTTGTATCCAGGGCTCTTAGACAGACAAGTGGGCCAGAGAGCTGCTCTGTGTGTGTGTGTGTGTGTGTATGTCTGTGTGTGTGTGTGTGTCTGTGTGCCTTTCTCCCTCTTTTCCCATCCGTGGGTTCCCCCCTGTGCTTTGCCTCTCAACGATGGCGACTCAGTTTGGCAGCGTGGAAAAGGAGCCACCTTCCTCCCCAGCCTTTCCTAACATCATGCCTTGGAGGCAAAATGGATTTTTTGAAGTGGAATTGGGCATTGTTGGCCTCCTGCACTGCAGTGTTTTAGTGCAGTGTTTCTCAACCTCGGCAACGTTAAGATGTGCGGACTTCATGACTTCATGCTTCATGCTTCATGCTGGCTGGGGGATTCTGGGAGCTGAAGTCCGCACATCTTAACGTTGCCGAGGTTAAGAAACACTGTTCTTGCAGTTCACGTGTTAGGTCTTAAAGTCAGAATTCTTAATGAGGGATCTGCAGAGTGCACATGCCACTGAATCTTGGTTAGCTAGCTTGGCAAAAACACGAATGGGCATTCTCTCCTGGTCCCTGAGTGCGCCCATGGGCTGTGTCCACACAACAGGTTTACTAGGTCAGTGCAAAATCTCCTAGCTGTATTCACAAGAAAAGAGAGCCAGCATTGTGCATCCATTAAGGTGTTGGGCCCACATCCTAGTCTCCCCTCGGCCCCAGAAGCCCAGTGGGCACCTCAGGGCCAGTCTTTCTCTCTCTCTCAGCCCAGCCTAACTTGTAAGATTGTTGTGGGAGCACTGTATATGCTACCTGGAGCTCCTGAACTAAAGGTGAGATGCAGATCTAACAAATAAATGAACAACGGAGCGTGCTACACTTCACCCAACATCTTGTGTAGGGTTCAAACGCATTCATTTAGGTCAGGAACAGGCAACCAGAATCTGCCAGATGGTTTAAGCTACAATGCCGATCTGCTCCAGCCCCTTGGTCAATATAAGCCTTTATGGCAGGGTTTTCCAACCTTGGCATCTTTAAGATGGGTGGACTTCAACTCCCAGAATTCCCCAGCCAGCAAGCTGGCTGGGGAATTCTGGGAGTTGAAGTCCACCCATCTTAAAGTTGTCAAGGATGAGAAATACTGCTTTACGGGAAAGAAACCTTGTAAGTGTGTGGCCTGTCTAAGAGCCTTCAGTCCTCCTGAAAGGTCAGCTTGGAAGAAGAAAAAACTGAGCCCTGCTTTTCGGATGTGTCATGTCTTTGTGGGATGCCGACAAAGGTGGGATCCTGCTGGGGCTTGCCTGCCAAGGGAAAAACAAGGCATCATTTTGGAGCCTTGAAGCCAAAGGTTTAGTGAACCATAAATGCCCCCAAGGGGCTGGATCTGCGCGGCTCTCAGGATCCCAGTCCAGGTTAACAGCAGCCAAGCTTAGCAGGCAGGATGAAGGCACCTGCTAGATCGAATCCTGACCCGGATAAGCCTATTTTGCACATCCCGTTAGATTTTTTTTTTTTTAAGTGTATCATTTTATTAGTGTTTTTTTTTAAAAAAAAGAAGATAAAAACTAATGCAGACTAATCTAAAGTGAGAAAAAGAAAGGGACGAGAAAGAAAACAAAGAGGAAGCTCGAAGTGTAAGAAAGGGGGGGGAAGGGAAGGGAACAAATAGGAAAGAGAGAAAAAAACAGAAAAAGAAAGGAGAAAGATAGGAAGAAGTAGCTTCCAATCTTTTTTTACCGCAGTTATAAGTTCAATTATAAATTTACCTCTTACTCTATGGTCATAATGTATCTCTCTCTTTATAATCTATTCTGTCTAATCCTCAGAGCCATAAATCATAAGTTCATTTTCTCCTCTGTCATGCGAAAAAACCCATAACGGGCTTCCAGTCAGCCATCAGCATAGATAATTGCCTTTTCCCTGATCAAAAAAGTCAGCTTGTCCATCTCAGCGGGTTCCATCCTCTTCACCAGCCGTTCCTCCGTTGCGGGCAGTGCCGAATCTTTCCATCTTTGCGCACACAAGACTCTCGCTGCAGTTACCACATACGCAGAGTGCCATGACTTTTATCCAACCGTTCGTCCACCAGTCCCCAAAGAAAATCCTCTGGTTTCACTTGCATATGAAACAGATTTCATGAGAAAGTGGCAGTGACTCACCTTTTTTATTTTAGGGGAATCTAATCCAGGCTGATGTTAAACTGCAGTATATGCTCACCATGAGCATCTCTGGCAAAGTTCTCTCCTTTTTACTATGGCGTGCTGCTCCCACCCCCCCCCCCTCCCGCCACCAAGATTTAAGCTTGCATTCTGCAGAAGTGACTTTTCCTCAAGCTTCAAAGGAGGAGCTGCGGAGTTAAATGCAGTCTGTGCTTCCTCCTTGGGCAGAACACACACACACACACACACAACACACACACACACACACACACACCCCGCTAAGCTGCTTTCTCCGCTGAGGTCGGCAGTTTCCAATGTCTTGCTTGGCTGTGTTTTTTCAAGCAGTTCTTGCTGGAAAACAAGCCACCGGTTGCATTTGAAAGGCCAGGCGGGGAGGTTGTAGATCTTGTCCTCTGGGCAAGGAAGGCATATCAAACACTGCATACAACAGAGATCTGGGTTGTTGAATCCCACCATGGGCAGGGAGGGGGCCGAGTTTCCCAAGTGGTTTCCAGCATTTGGGATTCGGAGGTAGACTGTCACTGATCATGGATGTTCTTCTTAGCTATTCTGGTTCCTAGCAGTGGATTGGCTTGTCCTCCGCTGTGGAAGTCCTCAGTTCTTTGGAAACCATATTTGTGCTCGAGGAAAACAACTTATTTGTCTTCCTTGAAAAGCGTACAGGCTCGATACGTTTCCACCCTTTATTTATACATGGTGGGGCAGGGACAATTATGCCATTAGAGTAGCTCATTGAATCATGGAGTTGGAAGAAACCAGGCCCTCAAGTTCACTTCCTGCTCTGCATCCGAGGCAAGCGTGTGAAAATACGATTCCTGAAAATGAAGGGGAATCCAGGAGAAAGACGCAGCTTCCAGCCCGGGGCTGGGAGCTTGTGCTGAATTCTGTTTCTGAATATTTTAAAAATCAGAGATCTCCTCTGTCCTCTGGCTGCTCCTCAGAAGCGGCAGAACTTGGCGCCATTTTGTGACGGTCGCATTTTGGGTCTTCACTTAGGATCAGTTGAAATTGGAAAGCTAAGAACTCAGACAACTGAAAATGGTTTGGGAGAAGCCTCCCTCCCATGGATTTCCACACCGTGCAGGTTGTGTTCCCACAACGTCCACAACCAGGTCAGGCAAAAATCTAGCGGTTGCATTTTTACACAACATGAAGCCTGCTTGGTTAGTTTCTGGTTCGGTCTGTTTGGACAAATCTGGAAAATGGGTTCATACAGTGTCCAACGTCAGCCCGTTATAAGTACACAGCCATTCCCTACTTTTAGCCCAGGTCACTCTGGGTTTAAACAGGGTTTGTAGGTTTCCGAAGCAACGTGAAAACTTGCTGAACCTGTTTGCTGAAGGTGATAGTGAATTGAGCAAATACCCCCAATGCAGGATCTGTCTAACTCAGTGTTTTCTCAAACTTGGCATCTTCAAGAGGTGTGGACTTCAACTCCCAGAATTCCCCAGCCAGCATGGCTGGCTGGGGAATTCTGGGAGTTGAAGTCCACACCTCTTGAAGATGCCAAGTTTGAGAAAACACTGGTCTAACTGCATACACAGGTGCAGATGAGGGGAGTTATTTTCCATCTTAAGCTAGTTTGATTAAGAACTGGATCATTCCTTACAATAAAAGTCTCTCCATGTAGCAACTCCAACATAACACATACGTTGCACTTTAACTTCTGAACTGGCATTTGTGAGCAAACTCCTCCTTATTGGGGGAAAGCACCAAAAGAATCAGGTTTCTTGGGGTTCCCCCCAGGCGAGGACATTGTCATGTTTCCCTGCAGATTTAATGCAGTAATGTTTATATACTATGATTTAAAATTATTAACATTCTATTATTTAAAAAGCGTAAAGTACTGAAAATAAGAGAAAAGTAAAAATTCGATCGGTATTAATTGTCATTTAGGATGTCAGTGTTACAAGCATAAGTTTATTTAAGTTTTCATCCGAAGTTGAACATAAGATTAAAAAAAGAACCACTGCAATTCACATCAGAGTATTAATTATATAATAATAGTTGCAATCTTAAATGATACATCTCCATTGTATTGTTATTTAATGTATGTATGTAAGTGTGTATGTATGTATGTTTATATGCTGGTAAAAGGGAATAAAAATAGAAAAAGCAAATTTAACAAAAGTTAAAATTCCTAAAAGTCTTCCCTGTGTTCTTATATATGTAAGATATATATATAAGATTATCTTTTATAAGATAAGAGGACTTGTATGCTAGTAGGAAGAAAGAACCGGTAAAAGAGTCAGGGATGGAGAAGAAGCAGAAAAGACCCAAAATTAGCTTGGATCTCCCAGCCATTAGAGGCAGATTCAAAATAAGAGATTGCAGACCGAATGGATACATCCAGGACTTCAGATGCTTGTAGCATCCTGGTACAAAGAAATTCTGAAAATACAAGGACTGTTTGAGGCTCAGATTTGTCTTTTGCCCTGGGCGAAGGAACCATGCCCTGGCAAGCAAGTGAGCACAAATAAAGGGAAACAGAACCATCTTTAGATTAGCAAAGCCCCCAAAATAAATAAAATAAAATCCACCTAAGCAGCTTAAGGGGTATTTCCAGAGTAATGAAAGTGGTATTCTCCCAGGATAAAAGAGCGGTATCTGGAAGTTGGAGGGAATTCAAAAGTTTGCAGAAATACAAACCGTCTCGATGGAATCTCTCCAAAGGCTTGTGTGTGTGTGTGCAGAGTAAAAGTGGTTGGGGAAGACGTGGCTTTGTGATGAAAGTTGGGGGAGACTGGGCTTGCTAGAAAGTTGGCCAAATGGAGTACCCTAGAAAAGGCATTGAGTTGTCTAAAACCAGGGACCGTATCCTGCAATGTTTGGCTGCAAATACATCTTATAGCTCAGAACACCTATCTGGAAGTCACTCAAGTTGGGCATTTCTGGCCTGTAGGAAGCCTGAGGGCTTTTCTCACTAAAGGAAAGAATAGTCCATTGGAGTTGGGCAGCTAATACATTTAAATAATAATCATAATCATCATAACAATAATAATAATTTGCAGGTCTTTATATTTTGTGAGAATTGGAGAAAATCACAAAACACAAAGAGCTGCAAATAGAAATAGAAAGACGGTGGCAAAAGAAAGCAAAGACAGTACCAATAGTAATAGCCGCCTTGGGTGCAAGCCTGGAACATCTGGAGCACCACTGGAAGACCATCGGCATTGACAAAATCACCATCAGTCCGTTGCAAAAGGCAGCTTTACTTGGATACCTTTAACACCATCAAACAACATCTGCCTATCCCAGGTCCTTGGGAAGGACTCGATAGGTGGATAAAAATGCCAAATCCAGTCTGAACATCTGGCTGACTCTGCGACCAACAACAGTAATAATAAATAGCACAAGCCCTACTTAACTTCACTTAGTCCCTTTCTCATAACAGAACTGACCAAAAGGAAGAACAGTTTTGGCCAAAGATGGCACATTTCATGGTAATAAAATAAATGGAAGATAAAATGAGATAGAATAAAATTGTCTAGAAAACAGTGCCTCAAACTCAAATAAGGCAAGCTCTGAGCGGAGATTACTAACTGGGCTGCTGCACCATCCTGGGGCAAAACAAAAACCATTCATGGGTGGAACAGAGTCTCTGGGAGTCAGGCAGCATATCAATTTAATAAATTATTATTAAATTAAATCATCATCATCATAATAATCTCTTTGCTCCAAGCTGAGGGGCTGAGCGAGGACTTAAGATAGTTCCTTTAATAGTGACAACAGCTGTTAACTGCAAAGAGAAAAGGAGCCTCCAGAGATCAGGACAGTCTATCTCTAAATCCCCACTGCTCATCAGGAAGCAAGCAATGCCTGTCCAGCACACCCTGCTCCTAGGTTTCTGAGAGAGAACAGCCATTATAAGGAAAAAAAAAAATACTGGGCTATTTTGATGATTTACTCTAGTTTGGCAAAGGTTGGGTGGGTTGGAAGGAATCCTGGAGGAGATCCAGTCCAACCCCCTGCTAGGGCCAGGACCGAGCAGTCGCGGCACCCTTGTCCAGACTGACCTCTCCGTGATGCTGCACGGGGGCTCAGCCTGGCCCGATCTGACCCAGCTGTTTGCCGGTGGCAGCGGGTCCCATCAGAGAGCATTTGCCCGTTTCTGGCCGCCTCGCTGAGAGAAGCATTGTCCTGGAGAACAATGGCTACAGATCAGCCCAACAACCGCCTTATCTGTCTTGCATTGTTGGGCTTCTGCATCGCCGGGGAAAGGTGTTTGCTCAGCCTTGACTAGCTGAGCGCTCCAGGGACCGGCTTCAAGAGAGGCCGAAGGTGGGACAAGGGTGGGGGGGTAAATGTCCCCTTTCCCCGAATTTCATTTTATGCCCATCTGCCTTAATTGGAAGTTCAGGTTTCCAGGCCTTTTGCCTTTGTGAAAAACGTACCAGCAATGAAAAGGACATGTCTTCCTTCCTTTTTAAAGATGAGCAGAAAATCACTGGGGGAAAGCGACGTAGGGCTTTGTTCGGGTAAAATGTTAAAAGTTGGGGTCTTGATTTTATTATCATTTGATCGCTTTGCAATTTCTGCGCTGCTGCTTTGAAGAAGTGTGTGTGTATCTCTGTCCATATTTATTTATTCAGTTGATGAAAGCTCAAATGCCCTCACACACACAGACACACACAGACACGGGCACCCTGGATTCACCCATAAATCAGGCTAAACTAAAATGAGGCTAGGTAGTTTGTGATTTAGCATATTCATGCCCTCATGGGTGACTCTGTCCACCACATCATTTGTTTCTGTGCTTTTGGTTTTTTAATTAAATTGTATTAATTTTCTTCCAAGCCACACATGATTTTTTTTTTAAATATCTAAACTTCTGAATACAATTCAGCCAAGCCTACATATGCAGTATAAAGAACGAGCTAACAAGGATGTGGAAAAAGAATACTGTAAAAGAAAGAGAAAAAAAATAAAATGTATCTACTTTTCTACCGTACAAGACTAGCAACATTTTGTGCAAATGGCTGTACTAAAACTCACTTTTAAAACAATGAATTAAATTTTGGCTACACAAAACCATGTCTTTTCATTGATAAAGAGCCAATCCCAAGGTTCAGAGCTGAGAAACGTCATCCTCTAGAGCAGTGTTTCTCTTTTTTTTAATAGTCATTTTATTAAAAATTACCATTAAAAAGATACAAACTAATTCAAACTAAACGAATAAAAAGAAACAATAGAAAGTGCAGAACAGAAAAAATTAGAAAGAGAAATAGAAAAGAAAGAAAAAATAATATAGTAAAAAAACAAAGAAATGACTTCCCCTTTCATCACAAGTATAAACAATGCTAGTAATTTATCACCTTCTCTTAAAATACAACAAATGATCTCTTCTTCCCGTAGCCCATCTCGTATCTATAAACAAATCCTTAGAAACCTCCTCGTTTCAGTCCTGATCAGCAAATGTCCATTAAGATTTAGATCAGTGTTGCTCAACTTTGGCAACTTTAAGATGTGTAGGCTTCAACTCTCAGAATTCGCCAGCCAGCAGAGTCTGGTACAAAGATATCATTCTGGAATACATCATCACTTTTTTTGCAACCGGTCAGGCACCGTGCATCTGAAACTCGTCCAAATTTAGGAGATGGTATTTATCACCACATTCACATCTTTAGACCTTACATTCCTCTCAAGGGCCTGGTTTGCCGGTATGATCATGTTGAACACAAAAGGAATTACACGAATGCACCTTCAGCTTGATTGCATCTCAAATCATTGGAAGGAGGGACAACCTTCTAAGCATGTTATGCAAATTGCATTTTATTAATCTGGGTTTAGAGTTCGGATGTGGCAGGATTCCCGTCCCCCATTGAATAAACTAGACTTTGCTTAGCGTGATGGCTTTTTTGTACGTGCACGCGCAGCTTCGTGTGTTCATTCAACCCATCCCGTTTGGCGAGCTTACGCCTTCTGAGTTCTTGTGCAAATCCAAAAATAGACTTAATTCAGTAACCCAGTTACTGTAAGGCAGTGTTTCTCAACCTTGGCAACTTTAAGATATGTGGACTTCAACTCCCAGAATTCCCCTGCCAGCATGGCTGGCTAGGGAATTCTGGGAGTTGAAGTCCACATATCTTAAAGTTGCCAAGGTTGAGAAACACTGCTGTAGAGAGTGAGTGCAGCCAGAATGGTATCTTTTTCACCTTTTTAAGGCTTCATTAATTTCAGCGGCATTATAGGCCTTCTAGCTCCTCTTTTGCTCTTTGAGCGTAAACCTCAATAAACAAATAAAATTCTTCCTAAATTCCAGGCTCTTGGTGGTAGGGTGGGGAAGGGCTGACACCGACCGGTTGCCCCCAAGCTCAGCAACCCCCCCCCCAAGCTTTCTCCCCACTCTTGTTTGAGTTGGTGGCATACACGTGGAGTGCAAATCAATCAATAAACAAGAATTAGTGTCTAATTCTAAGTTTAATAAACAAGAATTAGTGTCTAATTCTAACAGTCTAAGGCTGTTTTGCTGCCAAAAGGGTGGGTGTGAACCCAGTTCCTTGCACTGACAGCCCCAGATTTTTGCCTTCCACGGTGACCCCTTGCTTCCTCTTTTGGTTCAAGAGAAGTAATGATTAAGGACCTGTTGGCCTCACCCAGTAGACCAGGCAGGAAACACAACCAGATAAGTGAATTCTACTTTATTGTAAATCTACATTTAACGGAATCTTGCAAGTCTGAAAGTACAATTCTCCCGCCGTCTCCTTTGCAGCCCGAGAAACTAGGGAGGGTCCCTTCCGAACCTCTTGCCCCACCCAATATCCAGCTACAGGCTATGCTGCCTCTTATCTGACTGTTCCCTTGGCTGCATCTCTCTGACCTGTCTCCCAAGGTCTTTCCCACATACCATCACAGGACCTGAGTAGGAAGTAGAGACAGGAAACAGGAGGAACCAATATTAACCCCCAGACCCACCTTTGAAGCAGTCTGTACAAGGATACAGAGGGGATAAAGCTAACCAGCTCCTTAGTGCCTATGCACCAGTATATCAAGCAAGGGCATTAACATTTGCTGCCGTTCTTTGTTCAGAAGGATGACTGGCCATTGGACCAGAAGCTCAAGCAAGGGGCTAGCTTGCTCTACCCACCTGTATCATGTCTGGGAATGCGTTGACAGCTCAGGAGGCAAGAGGCCATGACAGGCTGCATTTGCACAAAACACTTCACTTGGTCCCTGCATTAACCCACTCTCTGGGTTTGCACAATGCCTGGAACCAGTTTGGTGTAGTGTTGAAGGTGCTGGCCTAGAAACCAGGAGACTGGGTGTTCTGGTCCTCCCTTAGGCATGAAAGCCGGATGGGTGACTTTGGGCCAGTCTTTCTGTCATCCCAACCTACCTCACTGGGTTGTTGTTGTGGGGAAAATAGGAGGCAGGAGTATTAGGTATGTTCGCTGCCTTTATATTTATATAAAAAGGTGGGATAAACATCTGATAATAATAACCACCAAGAACTCAATGGATCTGGGCAAGGGTCTAGGAGATCTACAAGATCCCGTCTGACTCTTCCAGCCCACGATGCTTTGGAAACGCCAGAACAGATTTACCCTACTTAAGCTTAGTAGGTGGTGAAGATGGAGCCACCAAAACTTTCACCGACTTGGTTGTGCCGGTTGTGTGCATAGTCCATGCAGTTTCTGAAGTTGGGCAGCGCCAACAGCTGTCTTTTGCTGACCGGGTTCTGGTGTTTATAGGACACGTTAACCCCCATTCTCAGTTTTGCAACAGCACCTGTTCACCTTCCCCAAACTCTCCCTCCACCAAATCCAGGAAAAAAAAAATTGAGGCTCAGTGATATGCAGGATGCAGGTCCCCCCGTCCCTTTGCATCAGTGCCCCCATCCATTCAGGCCCTCCCAAAAAGGCGAGATGCAATTCTGGACTACGAAACGACTGCTCATTTTTGGCAGAGAGGGCAACCTGGAAATGCCGATCCTGCGTTCGCACAAGACATTTAATCTGGTTACAACATTAACCCTTTTCTGGGTTGGCACAGCAGATCAAAGTGTTAACTAACCAAACAGGCTGGGTGTGCATGACCTCCTGAACCAGATTCAGTAACCAGGTTATGCACATGGAGGGATCACAGCCATTCAAGAACGACAGCATTGTTTTGAATTTCTAAGGTAAAAGGACAGATTTCTGGGTGTCCAGGGGTGCCCCCTCTCTCTGGCGTCCTTCTTGATCTCCACATGAAGGTAGGCTAAGCCATCTCCTCCTTCCCTCCCTGGCAGCACCCTTGACCCACTGCTTTTTCTTTTCTCCCCAGATGTATGGCCGCTACACCCAAGACCTGGGAGCATTTGCTAAAGATGAAGCGGCTCGCGTTCGGCTGCAGCAGGAACGCTGGAAGCTCTCCCCGAAGGAACGTCTGCACCCCTCCGAGTTCCTGGAGTATGACCATGGTCGCTGTGCCTGTTGCCGTAGTAAGCAGCCTGTCCTGTGCCGGGCATGCCTGTGCCCAGCATAAAACTTGTGCATTGGTGCCTTCTTTGACTGAGAGCAACTGGGGAGGAAGGTGGGAGATGGGGAAAAAGGATCCCAACTGTGTACAGCTGGAGACTTCAGTTTTCTTAGTCCTGCAGAAAGGGAGATCTGGGGCAAAGCTCCATTACACACTAGCTGAATTTTCCCAACACGCTAGACTGGGCTGACATGGGGTTGGCTCCTCTTTGGCTGACCATGTGGGAACCCAGCTATAGTAGCCTGCATCATTTCCAGCCATCATATGGGTTGGGTTTTATGTCTTTTTATGTTGCTGCCAGGTTTTATGTTGACATTTTATGCCAACACAGGATTTGGGATCTGGCATCTGGGACGAGGGTTTAACATGTTGAGTGGATTCAGCCTTCATTTGCAAATGCCCAGGCTTCTGTGTTTCTACATGCTAATTTTATCCTTAGCAATGGGCCTGTAAATAAGAGGTTTGGATTACTATGTCCCACGGCTGCTTCTTCATCTTGACCTAGAGGCGCAAAATGCATCGGTTCGGTGAAACAGATTGGGAATGGGGAGAACCAGAATTTGGGTGGTGCAGTTAGGGTAGGTGATGCGTGTTGTGGATGTTACCTGTTCACTTGGAAGGTGGGGGGGGCACCCTCGAAAAAAAACTCTGCCTTACCCCAGATCCTTTTACATGCTGGATTTATCTATCCTGGCCTTAAACCAAGAGGCCAGGCATTTTCACTGGGGCACCCTTTACTCCCATACACATGTAGATATGTGTGTGTGTACTGCTTCACAGCGGTGAAGCTTTTCATTGGCTGGGTTCACACAACCTGCTAAACCTAACTTGGGCCACCAAAGCACAATTATATACTGTAAGTAGCATTTTGTCCCCAGATCTCTACATCCGTGTTTCTCAACCTTGACCACTTGAAGATGTGTGGACTTAAACTCCCAGAATTCCATGTTGGCTGAGGAATTCTGGGAGTTGAAGTCCACACATCTTCAAGTGGCCAAGGTTGAGAAACACTGCTCTACATTCTATGACAGCTTAATGTGATGGCCTGGGCCTGGTTCACATAGCATGCTAAGACGATGGCTGGATTCCAAGAAGATGCTGAACCCCATACTCCCCAGCCTGGTTTCTGCCTAGATTAAAGGGTTCTGTAAATCCAATGGATTTATGGTCAAAATGTCTTGACTTTGTCACTCCCTTTGCTCCACGCTCCAAAGCGCTAATACATCTCTTGCACAATCTGCTGCTTTGGGTGCTGTAATTCTGGGGATACAGACAATTGTGCAGGTGGTCTTGGCTCCCTCTTTGTCCAGTTTTCTCTGTTCATTTCGCTCCATCCCTTCTCTCTTCCTGTCTTTGGAAAGAACTTCTAACAATACACTGAATATTCACAACCCCCTCCTGATCAGTCCAGGGCCCAAGGCTGAATCCTTGGCAGAAGGAGGGCATGCATATTCTATAAGCCAGCCAGAGATTTAGTTTCCTGTTGATCTTTCTTGGGCCCCAGAAGAGAACAACATTAGAGGACCTGTCACAAATATCTCCCGGTCTGGAAGGTGTTCTTCAAAACCGCCATGGAGCTGATGTGTGTGGCTTTGTCCTACACGAAGGAGAAAACTCTGATTGTGTTTCTCTTTGGTTCTTTCCTACCTCTCCATGGGAATGATTTTGTTCTGTCTTACTAAGAAAGGTATTCCTTCATGTTCACTTATAGCCCACCTTTCTTCTCTAGTGAATACTCAAGCCTGTTAACATTAAAAAAAAATTAAAAGCAGAGTTGAAAAAGCTAAAAAGGTACCTTAAAAACAGTGCTAAAATGAATGCTAAAATTAAACCACAGTGAAGGACTGATGAGAAAGATGGATCTTTGCAGACTTTTTAAAGCTGGAGACAATGGAGCCCAACGCCATTCCTGGAAGAGCGTCATCCTTAACTTGGAGCAAGAGAAGGTTCTCCGTGGTGTGCCAGAAAGATCGGGAGGTCTCTCCCAAAGAACCCTCCATGCATGGAGGAAGAGATTTGCTTGATAGGGCAGGAAAGAGAAGGACTTTCCCTCCCCAACGGGATCATTTCCATCATGGGCCAGCAAGGGTGGTTCAAGCCACACTGAGCCACAGCTGAGAGCTTTGGGCTCCCAAGATTATCCGTGAGCAGCTCCTGAGATGCAAACTTGATCTAAAAGCTTGTGATTCTGGGCAAGGAAAACCTGCCAGCCTTAAAAAGTGATGGGAGCCTGCCATGTTTGGAATGAGGTTCAGCTTGCGTGGAATAAGGTGGCTCTTGATCTCTGGCTTGATGCATGGAAGCAGGGATTGGGAGGTTCCTTTCAGTGGACCAGTGTTGTCCAAACTTGGCCACTTTAAGATGAGTGGACTTCAACTCCACTCATGTCCACAGTGGACATGCTGGCTGGGGAATTCTGGGAGTTGAAGTCCACTCATCTTAAAGTGGCCAAGTTTGGACAACACTGGTCTATTCCAAGCTTCATACAATGTGTGGGTCTGTGGACTTTCAGTTTTCATCCATGGCTCCTTTGGCCTCACGGTTTTCTTGCTTGTGCTCCTGGAACCTGCAGTTGCTCCATTCAGACATGGTTCAGTCCAGGAAGGACTTTTCTGTGCTGTGCATGTCACCTTTGGATGAGCTGTGTGGCAGCTTCCCCCTTTTATGCCTTGATTTTAACAACGATGCATCTGCCCTCCAAAAAGAGACCGGCGGATCACAAAGTCCCTTTAGAATGTTCCTTCCAGTTATGTAACCCTCGAGATTCCCCCAAAGCTTGGCCGAAGACACCCCCCCCCCACGCACACACACACATATTGTCCTGGGATCTGGCTTTTCCTAGGACCTTAAAATAGTTCCCTTAGCAACTGCTGAGATCACAGCGTGCATTGTTCTTGAGGCAAATTCCCTGTTAAATGTTGCCAACTCGCTGGGGCAGCCGCAGGAGATGGACCGTTTCCAAACTCATCTGTCCCGGCGTGGCCTTGGATGTGGCCGCATTTCTCCCCTCTGCTCGAGTGGCCACCTCCTGTTACCAGATGGGCAGGAGTGCAAGAGGCTGTTTTCCTAACTGGAGGTGCATCCATACGGTGGCCCCCCCTCCGGGCCCAGCTGTTGGCTTCCTACAGCTGTCATAGCAATGGGATAAGAGGATGGCAGGCCGTAGGCTTACTCATCAAGTCAGAATTTGGGACTGGCCTCCCCGCTCTCCCCAGGCAGCACCGGCCAGCCAGAGGCAGAGCATCCAGAAGGGTTTTCATCTTGTTCCTTCAGCTGTTTGAGTGTCAAAGGAGCAAGCTGGTTCACATTTGCAATTCCGCTGTGCCCATACTGAAAATGAAGCAGAAATGCCTGGGTCTGTTTGGATTCTTTAATAACTTTCTTGATCGCATACCATGAAATGCCCATGGCCATAGAACAGGGCAGCATGAATCAGGCTGGCTAATTAAGGCTGGGTTCATGTAAAACACTGAATCTTGGGTTAACAGAAGGCAAATGCTGTTTTCATGCATTAGGATATGCCCACAAATAAACTATATGATGGTTCAATGTGATGGACAGTTCACACAGCATACTAAGACCTAGACTAGGGTTTCTCAACCTTGGCAACTTTAAGATGTGTGGACTTCAACTCCCAGGATTCCCCAACCAGCATGGGAGTTGAAGTCCACATATCTTAAAGTGGCCAAGGTTGAGAAACCCTGGTCTAACAGATGAAATTGCACATCATGCTAGGCTTGATGACAATTAATCTTCTTTAGTGTTTTTATGACAGCTTCTTGTGTGCAGACCTTATCTCTTGATGAGGTTATGGTTCTATTCCTTGCAAGCTGCTGTATATAAACAGAGAGCAAACCCCACTCCCTTCTAGCACTGAAGATGTTACCTAGATGGGTAACGAAACATCTGCAAGAAAACAATCGAGTTTAGAGAACCCCAAGGACTCCACAGTTCAATCCTGAGCTACAGAGATTCTCTTCTATATATGTTGTGTTCATCATGCGAAATGTGTGTTCCGCTCTCAGCTAGGAACTCTAGTTTTTATTGTTGAAAAGTCATGGCAGTGCCCACTTCCCTAAAGCAGGGTTCCTCAACCTCAGCAACTTTAAGAGGGGTGGACTTCAACTTCCAGAATTCCCCAGCCAGCCATGCTGGCTGGGGAATTCTGGGAGTTGAAGTCCACCCCTCTTAAAGTTGCTGAGGTTGAGGAACCCTGCCCTAAAGGATGATGGCTGGAGTTGAGTGGGTGGGAAAGTACAGATAGCAGCTGCATTTTGTAATCTGTTCTTAGGGCTGAATCCTGGCCTGCTGAGAAAACAGACGTTTGGGTTTCCATGCTGTGTCCAGCCATCTCAGATTGTTCCTTCTAAACTGGTTTCCTCTTCGTTGACAAACCATAGAGTGCCTTTGTGTCTGAATGTGAAATACTATGATTTTGCTCTTGGTCCAAACAGTTTGTTCTTGTTTGGGACAAATGATTGCTTGAGTCCTATTCAAGGGGAGGAAGTCCATGCGGACAGGGAAGGAAGGGGGCAGAGAGACAAATAGATGCAACCCATAGCCAGAATCTCTTCTTCGCGTGTATGCTAAAAGCTAAAGGATGTTTTACCCCCACATCTAAATACTGCAAGCTTATCCTCTTTTTGTACCCCTTTTGTTCCTGTTCCCTAACAAAGTGTCTGCATTTCTCCCTGCTCTCCCCCAAACTGGCTCTGAAGGAGAATGGTTTCCATAGCAATGGACCAGCCTGGTTTTCTCCTCCATTCCAGCGTCTCTGCGCTGCAGGTCCCCTTGCCCCTCCATCTGTCACGTGCCCCCTTGTTTCTCTCTCTTCCAGTCTGTACCGTGCGATGCCAAAAGTTCCTCATCTCCAAAGTGGGCGAAGACTGGATCTTCCTCATTCTGTTGGGTCTGCTGATGGCCTTGGTAAGCTGGGCCATGGACTTTGCCATAGCGACGTGCCTGCAAGGTAAGAAGATTACAGATCAGGGTGAATCTGAGGCTCATGACATCTAAGAGGAGGCCTCATTGATTGATTGATTGATTGATTGATTGATTGATTGATTTATATAGCCTGAATTTGAGGCTCATGACATCTAAGAGGAGGCCTCATTTATTGATTGATTGACTGGATTGATCTATATAGCCCAAACTTGAGGCTCATGACATCTAAGAGGGGGCCTCGACTGATTGATTGATTGGATTGATTTATATAGCCTGAATTTGAGGTTCATGACATCTAAGAGGAGGCCTCATTTATTGATTGATTGACTGGATTGATTTATATAGCCCAAATTTGAGGCTCATGACATCTAAGAGGGGGCCTCGACTGATTGATTGACTGGATTGATTTATATAGCCCAAATTTGAGGCTCATGACATCTAAGAGGGGGCCTCATTGATTGATTGATTTGATTTGATTTGATTTATATAGCCCGAATCTGAGGCTCATGACATCTAAGAGAAGGCCTCATTTATTTATTTATTTGATTGATATAGCCCCCCATCTCACACAAGTGACTCTGGGCAGCTTACAAGGATTAAAGCACAGAAGAACCCACCACATATTACCCCCAGCACCCAAGGATAAGCAATAACCCCACTTACAGAAAAAAAGCAGATTGAGAAAGCACAGTTCATCTGCCCATCTGATCCAAAGGCCTGGGGAAGCAGTCAGGTCTTCAGGGCCGTGCAAAAGTTAACAGGGTTGGGGCCATCCAAATTTTCAGGGAAATATGCTGAGAAAATGGGCTCTTCTGGGCAGAAGCGTCATTCATAAAAACAGTTTGGTGAAGTTAAGGTTTGCTGCTGTTAAGGAACTAGATACACTCAGCTAGGGGGCAGCACTGAACCAGACTTGACTAATGTCAGAAACTAAGCAAAACTGGAGTTGAATAATACTTGGATAGGAGACCACCAAGAAATTGAGCAGTCAGCCGAGACTCAGGCAAATAGTGTTTCAGATCCTTCTTGCGGACCTTCTTGTGCTAAGATTTTCCTCCACCCCGTTCCCTTTCAGATTGCTTTGCATTCAGTGCAATTAGTGGAACTAGACGTTAGGAGCATTACCAAAAGCCTTGTGTTGTGGTGTACAACTCTAGCATCTTGCATTTCTGTTCACCGAAGAGCACATTCTTCCAGCGTGTGTTCTATATTATTAGCACGATTTATATGATTCTCGATATAATCATAATTATAATTATTTCGCAGGAAATGTATGGACAGGGTTTATATGCAGACAGTGTGAGTCATGTAAATCCCTCTTGGGTCTGGCAGCAGAAGCAATGGCTGGTCCACCCAGGATGTTAAAGCCGTGTTCCTCAACTTCAGCAACTTTAAGATGTGCTGGCTGGGGAATTCTGGGAGTTGAAGTCCACACATCTTAAAGCATACTGGGTGGGGCATTCTGGGAGTTGAAGTCCCCCCGTTTTTAAATTGCTGAGGTTGAGAAACATTGTGTTAAAGCATGAGGCCGTGCTTACCAAATGCACACCATGTCCAAATAAACCCTTTGATAGCTGAATGGAATTCACACTGTCCGCTAAGGCAACAGCCGGGTTCCCACAAATGATCCCTAAGCAATGTAACTCCATTTTAGCTCAGGCTCCTGGGTTGTGGGAACTCAGCTTGGAGGATTTCTCTCTTTTTTTTTAATAGTATTTTATTAAGATTTTAAAATTACAAAGTTAAAAGTTAGAAATGAAAACAAAAATTGAAAATACAAATTATAAAGGAAAGGAAAAGAAAAAGTGAGATAAAGTAAAAGAAAAAGAAAAAAGGCATGAAAAATAGATAGCTTCCAGTCTATCTCTGGTCTTAAGAATAATAAGAATGTTATAAGTGCTAGTTTTTAATGCATTAAGTAGGAATAACTCTTTGTCGAAACATATCCCATTACATTTATAATCTAATCTTCAAATCCCTATGTAAGCTTCGCCCCGCCTGCATTTTGCAAATAGTCCATCAATGGTTTCCATTCTTTAAGGTAATAATTATTTGAGTTTTCTTTTAATAAGCAAGTCAGTTTATCATTTTCTGCCATTTCCATAGCTTGGAGGATTTCTCTTGTGCATTGACCAGCACCCCCTTTCTGTCTTTCCCCATCTCTTGCTTTGTGTCTCTGTGCAGCCCAGAAGTGGATGTACGGCGGGCTGGATACCAACGTCTTCTTGCAGTATATGGCTTGGATTACCTACCCTATCGTGCTCATCACTTTCTCGGCTGGCTTCACCCAGATCTTAGCCCCGCAGGCGGTGGGTGAGTGCTGGGATGGGGAGATGGGAGAGGAAGAAGCTTCTTGGAGGAAGCCCAGCTGTTGGGATGGCACAGCTGGGAACCCACCTTGTGCCGGACGTTTCTCCTCCGATCCGTATTGGAATGCTTGGGGACAAGGACGGTTCCCTTCCATCAGAGACCTGAACTCAGGGAATCCCCCTGAAAGGTTTTTCTTTCGGCCTACATAGATCACCCCCCTCTGCAAAAGCCTTAAAGGGCTTCTCTGTATTTGAATAATCACTCTTTTCCCCCAGTGGGAACCAAGCCAAGATGCTCACTGCCCTGAATCTGAAGAAGCGAGTTCCTAGCCCAAGCTTGCAGAAGCCACGGGCTGCGTAGAGTCCCCTGTTCTCATTTTGCACACCTGTGCAAAGCACCCCAAATGGACAGGAAAATGGGCAATTTGCAGCAGCATGTCTTTTTTTTTAACCAAAAACAAGGGTAGGACTGGATACATGAAAACCACACAAGGCCAACCGCATCTATTTCTGCTCTCAAACCACTTCCGCTTAGAGTCACCACCCAGAATACAAAGAAGGGGCCCCATGTTTTTGGGAATTTTCATCCATGTCTCTGCATCACCAGACATGCTTCTGAAGGTGGCTTTTTCTTTAATTAAGTAAACAATATGCAGATCCAAAGAAAGACCGGCTACCCCTGTTTTCATCCTCATAATGCATATGAAAGAGCTTAAGCAGAGGAGGAGAAGGAGAAGGAGAAGGAGAAGGAGAAGGAGAAGGAGAAGGAGAAGGAGAAGGAGAAGATCCACTTTCCCAAAGAATGATGGGTCACCTTCAGCCCCCTCATCTTGTTTGGCATTGCAAGGGGAGTCTGAACCCAACTCCTCTCCTTGCACAGAATGGTGTGTTCACATGACATGCCTAACTTGGTTACTGGATCAACTCATTTTCTGGGCTGGCACAATACACCAAGCCATGGAGAGCCAGTTAGGCCTAGTGGTGAAGGCACCAGGCTAAAAACCCAGAGACCGTGAGTTTCAGTCCTGCCTTAGCCATGAAAGCTGACTGGGTGACTCTGGGCCAGTCCCTCTTTCTCAGCCCACGACATCAGGCTCAGGCGACAAGCCAGTTGGTTAATTCCTGTCACAACCAACGGATCAACATTCGGTTGACCCCAAAAAAGCGGATCCTGCACCTGCAGGAAAAATCCAGGAAGAAAAAAAAATACACCAAACCATAAAGGAACCAACCGTGCTGGGTTTGTGCAACAGGCTAAGGCATAAAAACAAAAACGAGTTACGTGTCAGTGAGCATAGCACCCTGTGTGAATGCGGGCACTAAGTCTTCCTCTGACCTGATTAAATGTGTTGTGTGAAGGCAGTCGTTGAATGACAGAGCTTTTCCCAGAAGATCCCTTTCTGGCCTTTCCTGGTCCTTCTTTTCTCCCCTCATTCTTGTTCTCTCTTCCCCTCTCTCTGCAGGCTCCGGCATTCCCGAAATGAAAACTATTCTGCGCGGGGTGGTGCTGAAGGAGTACCTGACCCTCAAGACCTTCGTGGCCAAAGTGATTGGACTGACCTGCGCGCTCGGCAGTGGGATGCCTTTGGGCAAAGAGGTGAGGTGGGGGGCTTGGAGGCTGTGGTCAGAGAAGGGCTACCAAGAGGGTAGAAGGACGGGAAACCAAGTCCTGCCAGGAACAGTGAAAAGACGCAGCCGTGTTTAGCTTGCAGAAGAGGCGTTTGAGTGGGGGCGTGATAGCTGTCTTCAAGTTTCTGAAAAGGGTTCGGACTTATCCTGATGCGCACCGGGGGTAAGAACTCAAGCTAGTTCAAGGATGTAGATAGAGGTTAGATATTAAGAAGAACTTCTTGACAGGAAGAGCTGCCAATCCGTGGATCAGGTTACTGCCTGGCGCAGTTTCCTCCCTACACTGGAGGTTTTCAGACAGAGGCAGGAGAGCCATCTATCCAGGACGGTGGAGTGAATCCTGCAGAGGGTTGGACATGAGGTCCTTTCCAGCTCTACGATGCTGTGATTCTTCTTCACGAGGCTGGATCATGCCTTGGAAGGTGCCTCGCTGGGGAGAGGCTGCCTCATCAGCCCCACCAGCTGAACCTGGGGCTGAATTCCTCTTGGAAGCCAACTTCACACAACATGCTCATCCAGGTTGATGTGTTTCTGCCACATACCCTGCTTGGCTGGGACTTATCTTGCTTTTGTCTTCCAGCTTTGTGTTGTGAGAATTCAGCTGGTCTGGTTGGCTTCTGGCTCAGTCTATGGGCGAGCTCAGAAGATGGGTCAGTTCAATAACCTAGACAAGTGTCTGGTGTAAAGGCCACCTGCAGAAGTCTGTGGAGGAATCCCTCCCTTCAGAGAGCCGCCAGACCCAAGCCAGGCATTTCCACTTGGGTGAAAGCAGCCCACCTCCTTTTATTACAGGGTTACAGTAACGGGTTCCTTCTCACCTCTGCTCTTCTTCCCCCAGGATCCACTCTGCCATCAGACTTTTTATTCATTTATTCGATGTATATCCTGCCTTTATTTTTATATACTTTGGGGCTGTATACGTAAAACTTCTTCCTCTTGTTTTCCCCACAACGACCCTGTGAGGTGGGTCAGGCTGAGAAAGAACGACTGGCCCCAAGCCCCCCAAAGCATACTTAAGGGAGGACTAGAACTCGCAGTCTCCTGGTTTCTAATCCAGCATCTTCACCACTACCCCAAACTGGTTCTCAGGCCTCCCTGCTGGGGGGGTGCAGATAAGGGAGTCAGGGACCCACGCCCATGCCCCCCTTCCCCATTTATTGAAGTTCCCCACCCCCACGAGGCAGGAGTGTCTTAGCCAATCCGATACCAGCATAGAAGTTGGAAGGCTAAGGTAGACAATGGTCTGCTGGTGAGGCTCTGCTGCCGCCTTCTGTCTGCCTTGCTGCTTCCTGCCATTTGCAAAGCAACTCAGTGAAGTGAGGATAGCTGGCTGAAGCGTTGTGCAAAAGGTTTCAGATTTGAAATGCATGGAGCTCAAAACGCAGAACTTAAAATGGGCATTCCAGCCGTTGCAAATATTCCTTACCCAGGGGTGTCCGCAGAGTACAGTCCAAAAAGAGGACGACATTTTTGATGCTATTGTTTTGAGTGTCATATGGAGCATTTTGAGCTTGGAATGTCTCAGATTTGAAATGTTTTTGCCCTCCTCGTTGGTAGCAACAGCTCTGGGGCATCTGTCCGCCCTTTGAGGTAGACCGGACTTGAACACCAAAATCATGAATACTAAAGCTACTTTTATCACAGTGTTACAGTAAGAGAATCTTGCAACTCTGAATGTGCCTCCCCCTTCCCTGTCTTTAGGTTCAAGAGAACTAGGGAGGGTCAAATCTGAGACGCTTTCTCAAATTACGTTTCTGCTCTGGACTCAGATTTCCCTTATCTGACCATTACCTGGCTGTGGCTCTTCCTCCTCTTCCTCCAGGTTATTCTCACAGCCCGTTACAGCATCCATAGCTGAGCATTGTGTGTACATTTGAGAGCATTTGGGCCCTAGCAGCTCTCTGCTGATCTTGCTAACCCCTTCCTTCCTCCCTTTCCTATGCAGGGACCCTTTGTCCACATAGCCAGCATGTGCGCGGCCCTCCTCAGCAAGTTTCTTTCGGTCTTTGGGGGCATCTACGAGGTGAGTATCTGCAAATGAGGCTGCAAGCTGAGAACACGGGCCCTGAGAATGGAAGAACCGGGATTGGGTGGAATGAGGTAGCTGGAAAACACCAAACTGTGGTTAAACACAACAGACAGGAGTTCAGTTCCCAAGTTGTTTTCCCCTAGCCTCAGTCCTGGGATATATAATTTGGGGATAATAATACAGGTCTGCTCTATGGTCTTACAAAAAATCCTGCAGGACCTCTTGAACTCTTAGGAAAAGTGCTATTGTTGTTCTGTTGTTGTTACATTATTCTTGTTACTGTATTATGATTAGATTCATGACTTCATTCTGGAAATCTCTTGCCCAGCTATCGTTACACTGTGCTCCAAGGCCAGGCTGACTGAGAATAATGGGAATTGTGGTCTAAGTTATTTAGAAGGGGCCAGGCTAGGAAAGTCTGTTTTTAGAACCCGTGGATAAAAATATATGTTGAAAGCTGAGAAAGGCCAGGAGAGTTGGGAGGTAAGAACCGAAGGAGGAGTCCTGATAGGGCAGTGTTCCTCAACCTTGACCACTTGCAGATGTGTGGACTTCAACTCCCAGAATTCCCCAGCCAGCCATGCTGGCTGAGGAATTCTGGGAGTTGAAGTCCACACATCTTAAAGTGGCCAAGGTTGAGGAACCCTGTGATGGGGGATAATGTGTTTGTGCTCTGTGTAGCGGCTTAGTCCTCCACGTGATTGGCAGAAGTAGGGAGTGGCATGAGAAAACAGTCTTTCCGTGGTTCCGATTGATTGATTAAATTTGGATGCCGCCCATCTCCCCCAGCGGGTGACTCTTCCCCTTTCTCTGCAGTCACCTTTATAGCTTAAATCTCAAGAAAACCCACCATCCCCTCCTCTCTTTGCACATGGGGATCTCAGTAGAATGGCTTGCTAGACCTTTGGAGAACAGTCAGGATGAACGTCCCTTGACTGAACTGCACGTTGCACCTGGTCCAAGCTGATGATTTCCCTCGGTGCAACGCTCCACCATTACTCGCCCCTCCCGTGTGCAGATCCCCATGATTTCCAGCTTTTAAAGCACCTGCCCATCCTTTTCCTCCTCCTCTTCCTCCAGTGGTACACACCACCCACGTTTCTCCAAAGTCAAGCTTTGATTTGCATGTTTCAAAAGGAAAAAGCCAAGGGTTCACACGGGAGCCCTTTTTGCATGTGAGATCCAAGACAAAGCGTCTTCCTGCCAACCCCCACCCCTCCTCTCTCTCTCTCTCTTGCAGAATGAATCCCGCAATATTGAGATGTTGGCGGCGGCTTGCGCGGTGGGTGTTGGGTGCTGCTTCGCTGCTCCCATCGGTGGTAAGGCTTCCTTCGGGAATTTTCCCGTGCCTCGTCCCTGTCTCTGCCCCAAAAGCTCTGCTTGCTCCTGCCTGCTTGGCCCCAGGGGACAGCGGTGGGCTTCTATATGAATTTTGGCAAGGAATGGGTAAGATGGCTGATGTGGGTCTTCCGGGCTGTGTGGCTGTGTTCTGGAAGTTTTGTTTCCAAACGTTTCGCCAGCATCTGTGACCGGCATCTTCAGAGGACAGGAGCACAGACAGGAGCGGTTCTCTCTGCGCTCCTGCCCTCTGAAGATGCTGGTCACAGATGCTGGTGAAATGTTAGGAAACAAAACCTCCAGAACACGGCCACGCAGCCCGGAAGACCCACCTCAGCCATCGTATTCCGGCTGTGAAAGCCTTTGACAATGCATAGAATGGGGTAAGCCTGACCCCGAAGCATGAATGGGGGTGTTAATTTCCATTCCTGATGCTTTCCGAAAATGCATTGGGAAACTCCAGCAGATTGCTGAATCGCTTCCAATTTGAAACCTCAGAACTTGGAGAAATTACATTCCTGATTTTTGCTGCGCGAAGGGCCTTTCTCTGGATTGTTCAGACCACAGAACTTTGCTTCCCTTGGAAAAGTATTTAGCCCAAGATGTGGGGCACTGTCACTTCCCGCCATTTCTTCTAAAAATGTTTTCTTAAAAAAGCCTGAAGTAGCCAAAGTTGGTATCATTATGGACGGAGTCAGGGAGGGGTTCTGTATACCACCTCATGCTATACTCAGCTGCCCCCTAAGTGTCCATGGGGGGGTGGGGGGAGGGCCTGAAAAGAAAATTGTAGGCAGATATGGTATTCCTAGAAAAAACCTATATTTTTTTCTGGGCCTCTGTAGGACTTTGATGGCCATCAGCCAAGAGAAAGGGGGGAGTGGTGTCAGCTGATCTCAAAAAGCTAAGCAGGGTCTGATCTGTTCTTCTTTGGATGGAAGGAAAAAAAATAGAAAATCCCAGATCTGTAGGCCAGCCTGGCTAGTTTTCTGAGCTACCCTACCGCCCTCTTATAGTCTGTTATAAATGAATCACCACCCCTTTGTTCCCAAATCTTTATAGTGATCTAAAGCAGGGTTCCTCAACCTTGGCCGCTTGAAGATGTGTGGACTTCAACTCCCAGAATTCCCCAGCCAGCCTGGCTGGCTGGGGAATTCTGGGAGTTGAAGTCCACACATCTTCAAGCGGCCAAGGTTGAGGAACCCTGATCTAAAGTGATAAAAGCATCAAGTTCTGTTGCATAGCTCTGGGTGGGAGTGGTGTAAGGTAGGGTGGGAGTTTCTGCCTTTTCCACACTAAGCGCACACTTGACGTGGGAGTGCCAGATAAGGGGGTATGGTCCAGAATTGTAGCAGCTGGGGCCAGGATAAAAACTACATGGATTTTTCATTTCATTGACACGTACATGTAATCAAAATCAAGCATAGTCTAGCTAACGTGATTCCCCTGCACTCTCGTATTTCATAATTTGGTGGGAACGCTTGGGGACTGCATTCAGAACCGGCATTCCCAGCCTATCCGTGAGGGAAACCATCTTTCACGGCTTCCAGGGCCCAAGATTTTTGCTCCTCTTGTCGGACGCAACTTTGCTGATGTGAATTTCCAAAGTCCTGCGTCTGAGCGCTTGCTCGCTGCTCGATTCTTAGGAACTGGCTAAAGGTGGGTCGGGGGAAAGGCACTCTGCCTGTGTTCAGAAGCAGCCTCTCCTTGGCTCAACCCAGGTGGATTGCCATTTGGAAGAGCTGCCAACCCTGGCTGAAAAGAAGACAACTTCTCCTTTGGCCCTTGGTCCAGCGTGGGAAGGGGAAGGAGCAATGGCCCAGCTCCCCGCTAGGAGAATGCAACCCTTAGTTGATCTCAAGCATTTCTGGATCTCCTTAGGCGGTTGAGGCAGGACTAGGGTGGTGCATAAGCCCGGGGAGATGCCACCTCCACCTTCAGCCAAAATCTTGCACATCTTCCTTTCTTCTTGTCCCGATCCAGGCGCATCTTCCTGCGCAACCTGACTTCTTCGTCGATGCACCTGTCTTTATATAAATAAAAAGCACGCCACCACCCTCCAAAGGCTGCGTGCCAGCAATGAAGTGGGTGGCCAAGCTCATGTCCAGCCTGGCAGGTCTCGAGCCACGGTCCCGTTCAGGTTTTGGAATTCTGCAACTCCATGAAAGGGCTTCCCTAAAGCAATGCCCTTCCAAGAGAAAGCTGGTGATTGTAGCACTTGGAAGTTTGCACCCAGAGGCAAATTAACACATCATGCAGCACATCTTCTCCATACCCACTTTTATTTTAACTCGGTTCCCTCATTAGCTCCATCTGTTTTGTGCAGGTTTTCACAAAACTTGTGAGTTCAGGCCATGCAACTCTAAAATGGGGAATGGGGAGGTGAAAGCAACTGAGGATCTTTTTGGTGTGTTAGTTTAAGCCGACAGCCATCTTAAAAGCAGCGGCAAAGAACCTGTGTACTGTCTACGGCCACACTACCCTGAAAGCGCCCGATCTCGTCCGATCTCGGAAGCTAAGCAGGGTCAGGCCTGGTTAGTACTTGGATGGGAGACCGCCTGGGAATACCGGGTGCTGTAGGCTTTTGCCTTTTTTTTTTTTTTTGCCTTCTGCGCCCTTGCTCTCCCTCCCGCCCCCCCGGCCAGCCGGCCCTCCGCGTCTGCGTCCCCGTCTGGCTCAGCGCCGCCCTTCCTCCCGCTCCCCCCCCCCCCGTCAGAGCCGCGCCGTGGTTTTGGCTGCCTGGGCTGCGTTTCCCACTCCCGGCCTGTTGGATTGGACTCGGAGGTTGGGCTTTGCAGGGCAGCGGCAGCAGCAAGGGGAATAGGGGGGCCTGGTGGCGGGGGACGAAGGTCTGGGTAGGAGTGTTGTGCATGGCTGATCTGGAGGTTGAGCAGGTGGGCGTCGACAGCTGGCTTAAAAGCAGCAGCAAGCAGGTTATGTGCCGTCTACGGCCATACTACCCTGAAAGCGCCCGATCTCGTCTGATCTCGGAAGCTAAGCAGGGTCAGGCCTGGTCAGTACTTGGATGGGAGACCGCCTGGGAATACCGGGTGCTGTAGGCTTTTGCCCCCTTACCCCGTCCAGCCGGCCCTCGGCGTCTCCCTCTCGCTCGGATCCCCCTTCTCCACAGACCCCCACCGATGGAGCTGCGCCTTGACTTTCGCTGCAAATCGCAGCCCAGCGCAGGGAATGCAGGATTGCCTCCCCCCCCCGCCCCGCCCCGCCCTGCCCTCCAGCCCGCTGGACAAGGCTCGGGGGCCAGGCTTTTGCGCCCCCGTGGCCGGAGTGGCGGCCTGGCTCTGCAGGGCTGAGTGTGAGAGCCGTTCAGAGAGGCAAAGGAAATGGCAGCAGGAGCAGCAGCAAGAGAAGGCATGTTAGACCTAGTGGCTGGGGATGATGGTTTGGGTTGTAGTCCTGCTTGTAGATGAGGTGTAGGCTGAGCGGGCGGGCGCCGACAGCCATCTTAAAAGCAGCGGCAAAGAACCTGCGTATTGTCTACTGCCATACTACCCTGAAAGCGCCCGATTCCGTCTGATCTCGGAAGCTAAGCAGCGTCAGGCCTGGTTAGTACTTGGATGGGAGACCGCCTGGGAATACCGGGTGCTGTAGGCTTTTGCTGTATATAACTAGCTAAGGCTGATTCATGTTTTCTTTTCTCTGTATGTCAGAATGTGTTTGGGCCTTACCGTGTAGGTGCTTTGCTTTGGTGGTTCAGTGGCTGGTGCATCGCGTATGGGTTAATCCTGTAACCACATTCACCATCTTATGTGAATGCACCCCTTGAACAATTAATGATTGAATGGGGATTTGAACATGGGCCACTCTGGCTTAAACCAACATTTTAATCACTGCTGTGGCACATTTATTTTTGAGAAACAGTTGTGGCGGAGCATGAGAATAAATAGGAATATTGTGGGACAAGGATTCAAAAAATGCCTATAATAAATATAATGAAAAGAAGTGTACGGGGGAATCCCCAATTCCAGGGAAGATAATAACTTTATGAAGCTAACGGCGCTTCTGCAAAATAGCGTGCTCGCTTCCAAAAACTAGTAAACTATTATGTAAAATTAGCATTGGATTGGGGAAAAAAAAGGTTGGAAAAGGCTTACAGAGGGCAGAGGAAGCTTTGGGGCAGGAAGGGCTATTTCTGCTGACTTTTCATGCTGGCTAACCAAAGCAGAGCCAGGAGATCCGTCAGGACATGCGGCGCCCGAGACAAATTTCTTTCTGGAGGAATGGACCGCTTTACTCTTTCAAATCCATCCCCGTGCATCAATGGCGCTCATTGATAACCGTGGCAGAGTGACTCCGTGGGTTTTGATTCCAGGCAGCGCGAACGTTGCCAAGAAATAATTTCCTTGCCCCCATTAAGTCGTGAGAAAATAATGTCTTGGTTAAGGACGCTCAAAACATTGCGTGCGCCTGGGCATTGTCATAATATTTAGATCTGCAGCTCAAGCATGAAGCGGCTGCGATGGGAGGGAGGCAGAGCCCCCTTGCCGGCGAGACACCCAGCGGAACAAAGCTATTTTAAATAATAGCCACTTTCTGTAATATATTTATATCTGCCTTTGACTTGCTATAATTTCAGGCAAGGGGCCTGGAAACTTTTCCTCTCTGCCTCCAGGAAAGAGAAAGTGGAAGAGTTCAGGCTCTTTGCTGGGTTTCAAGGCTGTCGGTACATAAATGACGTTTTATCGAAATAAGCCATTAATGCTAGTTATATAGATGGAGTGTGAGTTCCTCAGCAGCCTGAAAAGGCTGCTTTGTTCTCACACACACACACACACACTGTCTGGACCAATGTTTTTCAACCTAGGCAACTTTAAGATGGGTGGACTTTGACTCCCAGAATTCCCCAGCCAGCAAGGCTGGCTGGGGAATTCTGGGAGTTGAAGTCCACCCATCTTAAAGTTGCCTAGGTTGAAAAACACTGATCTGGGACACTACATCTTTTTTTTATATATTGTATATAATTTTTATCAAGGGTTTTAAACAGAAGATAAAAACTAACAAGAACGAATACAAAGGAAAAGAGAAAGAAGGAGAAGAACAAAGAAGCAATCAAAAGTGCAAAAAGAAAAAATAGAAAGAAATAGAAGTTGCTTCTGGCTTCCTTTACAGCAAGAATAATTACAAATACAAAATTGCCTCTTACTCTATGGTTACAAAGACAAACTCTCTTTTTTTCTCATCATCAACACCGCAAGTCACAAGGTCATTTTTTTCTGTTTCATGCAAAAAGTCCATAAGGGGCTTCTAGTCAGCAATGAACGTAGATAATGTCTTTTCTCTAATTAAGGAAGTCAATTTAGCCATCTCTGCATCCTCCTCCCAACCATTCTTCCATTGTGAGCAATGTTGAATCTTTCCATTTTATGCATATAACAATCTTGCTGCAGTTGCTGTATATAAAAACAAAGTTCCATGACCTTTTTCCACCCGTTTGTCCATCAATCCCAAAAGAAAAGTCTCTGGTTTCAATTTTACTTTCAAATCTTCTGCATTAGTGTATGCATTTATATCCATAATTTCCTGGCTATTTTACACATCCGCCAGAGATGATAAAATGTCCCTTCACGTTAACATTACCAACATAAATTTGAAGTACCTTTGTACGTTCTAGACAGTTTCTCTGGTGACATATACCAACGATACATCCTTTTATAGAAATTCTCTTTAAGGTTATAACATAATGTAAGTTTCAGTCCTTTCGATCACATGTTTTCCCATTGTTTCATTTGTATATTATAACCAAACTTTTTAGCCCATTTTATCATACATTCTTTCACTTCTTCTGTTTCATATTTCAATACGAGTTTATCCATTTTAGCAATTACATATTCATCATTGGTACACGGTTCTGTTTCAAATTCAGTCTTACAGTGTTCAAAATCTTACATTCTTTTGTCTACTTTAAGTCTTTCTAATAATTGTAAATAAGAGAACCATGGACAACTATACCACTCTGCGCCCAGTTCTTTTGATTTTATTTTACATTCCCCTTGACAAAATTCTAGTATCTCATGATAAGTTATCCATTTGTGTTTGCCTGTCGTTTCTCTTCTATAAAATGCTTCTTGTGCTGAGAGCCACAAAGGTGTTTTCGGGCACAACCTGGGTTTGTATCTATTCCGTATTCTCAGTATGGCATGTCTAACATAATGATATTTAAAATCCACATTAACCTTGGCTTTGTTGTGCCACAAATATCCGTGCCACCCAAATCTCCGGTCGCGTCCTTCGAACTCCAAAAGCCTTCTATTTCTCAGCAACACCCACTCTTTCATCCAATCCAAACAGCAAGCTGCAAAATACAATTTGAAACCAGGTAAACCCAATCCTCCTCTTTCCTTTGCATCTTGTAACACCTTGTATTTAACATGTGGTGTTTTCCCTGGCCTTACAAATTTAGATATGTCCTTCTGCCGGTGGTGCTCTCTCAGACGAGGAGCGCTTTAGAATGAATGAGGGAAAGTCTTCCTTCCTTCTTTTGATATTTATGTTTCTTTGCAAATATTACAGTTGGTTGACAGCATCAAACACTCCAGTAGTCTTTGGCCCAATGAGGACCTCGAAAGAGAGGGAGGGTGCTTAAAAACGATTTCCTTAAAGCTCAGCTCTCTGCATTTTTAGTGCTGCCTCATTCTAATCTTTTTCGTTGTGGTTGTTGTTCCTTTGTGCGTCCTTCCTTCTCAGAGAGGGGAGATGAAGCCATTGAGGGCTCCAGCCTCCAATCTCATAATGATTGAGATCTGTGGCTGGTATCTCTAGTCCCGCCCATCCTGGCTAATGGCGTTTTTTTCAAGACGATATTGGAAACAGAGGCTGCATTCTTGAAAAGTGAGGGAGGAGGAGCAGCGGTGGGAGAGACAATGTTTGGCCCACAGAACATGGGACCTGGATAAATGGGGCTGAGCTCAGACCCCTTCGGTGGTTTCCAGCTCTTCCTTCTCCTCTGCCCCCTTAGGCGTCCTCTTCAGCATCGAAGTCACTTCGACGTTCTTTGCTGTCCGCAACTATTGGCGCGGCTTCTTCGCGGCCACCTTCAGCGCCTTCATCTTCCGGGTCCTTGCAGTGTGGAACAAAGATGAAGGTACAATTCTGGTTTCTTCCTTCAGGAGTCGATTAAGTGGTATCGGGAGTCCCCGCGGTGTCCTGATACCAAGGGCCAAACAATGAGATAAGGGGCCTTGCGTGTTTTGGGCGGAACTCTGAAACCAGAGCCCAGAGGTAAGGCAGGGGAGTAGGTCATCATTTTCTCCTCCAAATTTGTAATATTTGGCCTATCTTCCTAAAGTCAGGATAGCTTACGATTCGTCATAAAATTCCCCAGTCAGAGTGGCTCAGAAATCAGTGGGGAGGAGCCTCTTTAGAGCTTACCTTTAATTCTAATCAGTGACATGGATGGAACAGATGACTCAGAGAAAGGAAGACTCAACTTTGAGTCTTCTCAGCAAGTTCGGAACAGCTGTCTGCAAAAAACTACTTTCTCAAAGTAATGAGCATCCCGTATGCACGTTTTCAGAAAAGGTGTCATGATTCTTACGATGCCAAAGACATGGGGGTGAATTAACGGTAGCCTTTGGAAGTATTTTGGTTTAAACTTGGAGGAATTATCCAGTAGAAAGCAACTAAGTCCTGGCTGCCCAGACTTGTGGACACAGACTTGTAAACTACACATGGGGTTGGTTCCCACCACCTTCTAAACCCCAAACCTGTGCTAAGAGAACCGCACCACCGTGTACGCATTACAGGCGACGTCCAAAGAGATAAGCACATTGTAGCTTAAGTGATGGCCCCATTCCCACCATCTATTAAGGCAATGCCCGGAGGCCCTTCACACACTCAACTACGGACAGCAAAACCTCATTTTAAATTAGTTAAGCGTCTTGTATGGAGCCAGGCATGGTTCCTAGTTTCTAGATCAGGAACAAGGTCTTTAGTAGTCAGGGTTGAGGAAGTCTAAGGCAGTGTTCTTCAAGCTTGGCACCTTCAAGATGGGTGGACTTCAACTCCCAGAATTCCCCAGCCAGCATGCTGGCTGGGGAATTCTGGGAATTGAAGTCCACCCATCTTGAAGGTGCCAAGTTGGAAAAACACTGGTGTAAGGCCTAAATATTTATGTGTAGGGGCATCCAGCAGGAGGCATTTTGCCTGATATTCATGGTGCCTAGATCTGCCCACACTTTATCTGAACTGTGGCTCTTGGCATTTCTCACTTTCCCTCAGAAACCATCACGGCCCTTTTCAAAACCCGCTTCCGGCTGGACTTCCCCTTCGATTTGCAGGAGCTGCCGGCTTTTGCAGTGATCGGGTGAGCCTCGCTTGCTTTCCTGGGGCCTCCCCAGCTTCTGGGTGGGGAGCCCCTCTTCCGACACAGCCTTCTCTGCTCCCCGCTAACCTCCTTTCTCCCCGTTTAGGATTGCCAGTGGCTTCGGAGGAGCCCTCTTTGTCTACTTCAACCGCAAGATTGTCCAATTCATGCGTAAACAAAAGACCATCAACCGCTTTCTGATGAAAAAGTAAGGCGTGCAAAGACCCAGGTTCGGGGCCAGCGTGGGTCTCGTCCTGAACTCAGAGGGGCGTTGGTGTTAGAGGGTAGCTTAGCTAAATGGGCTGCAGGAAGAAATCAGGTTGGTGCTGGAAAAGGGGGAGGCAAAGGGAGACCGAAGCAGTGGGGGGGAGCTCTGAAGGGGGAGGGAGGGGGTGGGCAGCCTGGGTGGGGCAGATGGGCTGGGCTGGGCTGGGCTGGGCTGGGCTGGGCTGGGCTGGGCTGGGCTGGGGGGCCAAGGTGGGCTGCGAGGGTGCTCCGAGCAGAGGTTTGGAGCTCCACAGCAGTTTTTCTCTTCTTAGGTTTAGTGCCTGTCATGGTACGTGGGAATGGCCTTGGGGGACAGGGCCAAGAGATGCAGCTGAGGGAATGGTCAGATAAGAGGCGGCCGAGCCCGCAGCAGGAATGTGGGCAGGGCAAGAGGCTCAGAAGAGAAGAGACCCTCCCTCCTTTCTTCAGCTGTAAAGGAGATGGGGGAAGACTGTACTTTTAGACTTGCAAGATTCTGTTAATGTAACCTTACAATAAAGTAGAATCAGCTCATCTGGCCGTGTTTCCTGTCTGATCTACCTCACAAGGCTGAAAGTATATCTGTTCCCCCGTCCCCTTTACAGCCCAAGAAACTAGGGAGGGTCCCTTCTGAGCCTCTTGCCCCGCCCACACTCCTGCTGTGGGCTCAGCCACCTTTTCTCTGACCGTTCCCTCAGCTGCGTCCCTTGGCCCCGTCTCCCAGGGCCATTCCCACAGACCATTACGTGCACCTCCCAGGGCCTCCCCTTTCTGGATCCCTGGAGGAGCTTAAAGGTCTAGCCCTAAAAGGTCTTACCCTGGCCCCAAGCCCAGGGCAAGGAGGGAGCGGCTTTTGGTGGCCAAGCGTTGCATTTAACACTGGGGGAAGACACCCACAAGAGGGAGGCATCACTCCCCACAAGTGGGTGAGGGTCTACTTTTATTAATTGGTTTTTTAAAAAGTCTGCAACGCCTATTTTAGGGCTGAAACTACAGTTTTGGCCTGGTCCCATCATGAAAAGGGTGTGAAACTAAGCCAGAAGAGCTGCAAAGGGGAGCACAGCCACAGTTGCCCACCACCTCTGGCCAAGGACGTCCCTCCATCACCTCTAAGTGGACACCCAGAGCCTCTGGAGGGCACCAGGATTAGGGGGCGAGGAAGCAGGAAGCGAAGTTGTGATATGCTGTCATGTGACCTCAGGCTGTTTTTTTTTGCTCTTCATAGGCGCCTGCTTTTTCCTGCTCTTGTCACATTCCTCATAGCAACGCTGACTTTCCCGCCTGGTTTTGGGCAATTCATGGCAGGCCAGGTAACTTTTGAGCCCCGAGGTAGGCTTTCTCATCAGGCTCGATGCAATGACTGTTCCTCTTCTCCTTAGTTCTTCCACGTTTTGCTAATTCCAGGGCTTCCGTTTCTCCTACAGGATAGAGCCTCCATATGTATAGGCAGTGTATCTGAAGGTCAACTGCCAGGACAGACAACTGAGGAGGCAGGGGGGAGGGAGGGCTGTTGCCTAAAAATCTGCTTTACAAGACTTCCCAGTGGCGTTGGACCATGAATATAATGAAGCTGAAGAGGTTCCCAGTATCAGGACTTGGGTTTCTGGCCTACCTTTTAGGAAGTCTGTCTTTTCAAAGTGGGTTTTAGCAAACCAGTGTACAGGCAGTCCTTTTTTAAAAATATAACTTTATTAAATTTTTAAAAAGAAAGATAGAAACTAACAGAAACTAATATTTAGAATAAAGAAAAAGAAGAAGGAGAGAAAGAAAAAAAACACAAAGCCAAAAGTGCAAGAAAAAAAAAGAAAATATAAAGAAGTAGCTTCCAATGTTCTTTACGGCAATTATTAGGTATGGATGTAAATTAACCTCTTACTCTATGGTTACAGCATAACTTACATTTTTTCTACAATCTATTTTTTTCTAATCATCAAAACCACATATCATAATTTCATTTTTTCTGTTTCACACAAAAAGTCTATAAGGGGTTTCCAGTCATTAAATTTAGATAATGTCTTTTCTCTGATCAAAGCTGTGAATTTGGCCATCTCAGCAAGTTCTATCATCTTCACCATTCATTCCTCCACTGTAGTATAAAGGTGGTCCTCATTTAGCAGCTGCCTTGTTTAGCAATAGTTTGCAGTTACAACAGTGATGAAAAACTAACTTTGTGACCAGTCCTCGCATTTACAACCTTCACAGGTCTGTAAAACAAAGGAAAGCTGAAGTCAGATCATAAGCACAGTTTCAGTTTCCCTTAGCGACCACCTCGCTTAATGACCGAGTTGCTGGTCCCAATTGTGGTTGCTAAACAAGGACTACCTGTAATGTACTTGCTGTCCAGATGTGGTAGATGAAAATAAAGACACCCTCAAGTCAAGTGTGACTCACAGCAGATGCAGAATTTTCTTGTCATTTTGTCCAGGTTGTTGTTTGATTTCCCAGGCTATGGTCCTGGGGATCCCAACCAAATCTTAACCAGGCCTGACCCTGTTTAGCTTCTGGGCCCAACCAGGCAAGACCAGCCAGACCCTGTCATTTTCTAAATGCACCTCTGTTAATCTTAGGGTGCCAGAAAGGGGATCATCATAATACAGCACTAAAACTCCACACTAACCTAGCAGTAAAAAAAGAGCATGCAGTTAATAGTGGCGGATAAAATTGTTCCTAAGGAACAGCCAGATAATGACCCAGTGCAGATCAGACTTTTTTTAAAAAAGGAACATTATCATATTTGTGAAAGCCAACACTGATGGGAAGGCATTCCAGAAAATACAGTTAGAAGCTGTCATTAACTATTCCCTAAAGGGTCAGAGGAGAAAACTCAAGATGCTAATTTTAAAGCACAAGCAGATATACATGGGTCTGCATCCACACGACTTGCTTAACATGGTTGCTGAGCTAACTTGTTTTCTGAATCTGCAGAATACATTTGATCATTCTAACTGGCTGGGTTTGTACGATAACCTAAGTCAGTGTTTCTCAACCTTGGCAGCTTTAAGGGGTGTGGACTTCAACTCCCAAGCTGCCAAGGTTGAGAAACACTGCCTTAAGCAATAACAATTTAACTACAGTTACAACAAGCCAAGCTTCATGAGATTAAATACCAGTAAGTCTTTAACTCGCCCAGTTACACGTGTTGTGTGAACAGAGCTGTGGATTTCAGGGCTGCATGGTGCTTTGGATTCAGGCTCCAAGCTGAGCTTTGAAATACAAGGCTGCATTAACGTAAAGCAGCTGTATCTTTCCCAAACTCTTCTGTGCGATTCCCGGAGAAGGCACATCTGCTTGAAGCTGTTGTGGAGAAGTGTGATGTTTGCAGTAATCTTTTGGAAACTGAACCCAAAGCTCTGTGCTGCTTTAACTGTAGGGCCCAGGAGAAATCAGCACAAAGCTTCCAGAAGTGACGGTGCCATTCACACCCCCTAACTTTCTGCCTTTGCTCTTTCAGCTCACCCAGAAAGAGACTCTGGTCACCTTGTTTGACAACCGCACGTGGGCAAAGCAGGGCTTGGCTGAAGAATTTGAGTTTGGCGGTGTTTCTGAAGCCTGGAAGCACCCCCGTGCCAATGTCTTTGTCACCTTGGTGGTTTTCATCCTCATGAAGGTGAGTCATAGCTTTGGACAGCTCTGGACAGCCCTGGGATGTCTCCCCTGGTGGCCTCTGGAAACATGAGTGTCTCTTTCCAAAATCAGTTGGCACTGGATAAGGGGAGTGATTGTCCTGCCCTGAGTCTGGAAGGTGGTACCTCAAACTACTTCCTGCTGTGTTAGAAAAAATTAAGAAAAGGATGGAATCAACTCAATTGTGTCTTAAAACAGCTCTGGTTTTGTTCATCAACTGCAAGATATCAAGGTTCTAGCATTATACATGGGGTGCCAGAAAGGAGAAGATTGAGTTCCTAGCTGTTTTCTCAACAAACATGATGATGGCTGTATTTATGTAACAAGCTTAAGCAGAAGGTCTAACACAGGGTTTCTCAACCTCAGCAACTTTAAGATGCGTGGACTTCAACTCCCAGAATTCTGGCTGGGGAATTCTGGGAGTTGAAGTCCACGCATCTTAAAGTTGCTGAGGTTGAGAAACCGTGGTCCAATAGATGAAATTGCACATCATGCTAAGCTTGTTGACAATTAACCTTCATTAGTATTTTTATGACAGCTTATTGTGTGCAGACCCTATCTGTTCGATGAGGTTGTGGTTCAGGGCATTGCGCAACCCCCAAAAATGGTCTAATTCAGTAACCAGATGAAGCAAGTTGGCAAATCCTTTTTCTCTGACTTGGGGAAACTAGATTAGACTTTTCTTCTTGATTAGCTAGTTTTCTAGGGCCTGGGCAAGCTTTCATCATGAGTGAATATTCAGATATGCAATTCTCACATAGCTTGAAATAACCTCAGTCCTGGGAACTCTGAGCCCTCTCATTTATCTGCAAAAATAGCTCAGATAAGAGACATGCCAACCTAACAGAGAGACTAGGCCTGGATCTATACCATTTCAGAGATTCAGGGAAGGGCCTTCCAAAATGACAGAGGAAGACCCCAATGGTGTAGTTGGAAATTAAACATCAAAGAGAAGGGGAGTTTATTTTGCTTTTTCAATATGATGTATCTTTATAGATACAGGGTGATTTGGGGGGGGGGGGAGACAGGGAAAACATCCTCTCCCTTGTAAACAGTCTTATGAGTAGCACATCAGTAAGAAAAAGAACCTGGAATAAGAAGCTGTAATGATCGAAGAAGACATAAAAGTATCTGGAGGGAGGGAAGGAAGGAGATTGATTAATTAAAATCAGTATTTCAGTCAGATTGGACAGTTAGAAGACAAGCAGAATGAAAGTAAAGACAACAGCCCTTCAGTTAATCCTAGATAATTTAACAATTGGGATGTGGATTAACAAGGCTTCTTCAATTGCTACATTAGAAAAAACCATGACAAAGTTAAAATAATGAGACATTAGAAGGAAGAACCACAACTGTATCAGATTTGGATGGATCTTATGGTTTACCTCAATAGCAATAGACTATAACAGTGTTCCTCAACCTCAGCAACTTTAAGATGGGTGGACTTCAACTCCCAGAATTCCCCCAGCCAGCCATGCTGGCTGGGAGAATTCTGGGAGTTGAAGTCCACCCATCTTAGTTGCTGAGGTTGAGAAACACTGGACTATAATATCGTACTGTAATACTTTACCTATATGGTAAATTTGTATGTGTACATTACCTGTCTGTGTACATTTTAGTAGATTTTTTTTGGTATTTTCTATATCTCTTCTTTTCTCTATGCATCTTGGATGTATGTTAATGTAGCGACTTGATAATGTTCGTTAATCACAGTTCCATAAATACCAGTTCCAGTAGTTCAGGTAGACAAGAAAAAAAAAATCCTAGATTATTTCAGTTCCTTTCAAGCTGGCAGTGCTGTTACAGACCAACTATTTCTATTTATTTACTTCTTTTATATTTCAAATTTGTCACCGCCCACCTCACCGTAGAGCGACTCTGGGCTCTATCTAGTTGCTTTCCCATCCCCAGTTGGAGTCCCTTTTCTATCCTGGCTTCCCATTTCCAGCCTTCTGGAACTCAGTGCCTTCCAGATACATAAGACAACATCTGCATCAGCCCCAGCCCTGTAACCCATGCGACCAACAGATCTGCTGGCTGGGAGTGATGGGAATCGTAGTCTAAACCACCTGGAAGACCCCAAACCCAGGAAGCCACCATAGAAGACCACACCCCTCCCGCTAATCAACATTTGTCTTTCTGTCTTCCTTCAGTTCTGGATGTCAGCTTTGGCTACCACCATCCCAGTGCCTTGCGGGGCATTCATGCCAGTCTTTGTCATCGGTGAGCTGAGTCCCTGTGCCTTTTCCTCCCTCATTCTTTGCCACACACCGTGACGCTGCATCTTTTCTTGATATTGCCTTGCATCAGAGCCTTACATTTCCCAGGGAAATGCAGTGTCCCTTCCAGCAAAACGTATGCAAGGCTTTGTCCTGATTCCAAAAAGGTATTTCAGTGTGTGCAGGAGCATGAACCGCATGGTTGATGTTCCCGCATGCGCTGAAGCGCCTTTTTGCAATGCTACTACACTTGCGCCTTTACATGCTCCAGAGCATCTTTTCAAAATCAAATCTGACACTCAGCGCAGCTTTGCTAATGACTGATTAAGAAGAAACTCACCTGGTCAGGGGCCAGCAGGACTGCTGAAGGGAACTTAGGCCCACGCTGTCATCTTATTAGGCATCGGTGGGTCATTTCTGCTGCCGTGGGAATCAGAGCCCCACGTTCATTGCTCTTTTTGCTTTCTGTAGGGTTTTGAGTCCTCTGGAGGTCACCCCGGGTGAGAAAAATGCTTGTTTTGGTATCTTAGCTATGAATTTGTTAGGGTTTAAGATGCCCTGGCACTCTGTTCTTTTTTTTTTTCTGCCTAAAAACTGGCTCCCTCTCCCTCTGCAATCTGCAGTAACATTTTTAAGAAGCCCAGAGGTTCTCACGTACGGATTTTAGATTCATTATCACCACCACCCCAATGCTATGATTGTTTTTTTTAATTTTAAGGGTCCCAGATTTCAAAGCTCTGGGGCGATTTGGGGCCGGGGTGTCTGCACTCCAAAGGCTGAGATGGACATCTGGCACAAAGTCTCAATAGAAGAGAGTACATCACAAAGCCTTTCAGCAGAAAGAGGCAGGCTTCTTTGATGCCACTTGGGTGATAGGATGGGGTTACACATCAACTCAGACCAGCTCTCCTAAAGTCCCAACAGCTGTATTTGTACAACAGGTTCAAGATGTTGTAGGAAGACAGCTGTGTTAGTCTATGAGAGCAGAAAACCAGGAGGAGTCTGGTCAAACCTATCCTGGCTAATACATTTTATTCAAAGGCATTTGATGAAGTGGGGTACGCATTCATTAGATGCGTCTTTTAATATAAGTTGTTAGTCAGAAAACGTGCTACTTGGACTCCTTTTGATTTCATGTTCAAGGTGGTGAGTGTTGAAGGTGGTTTGTTGGAGGGTGGGGAGGGGATTTGTCTTGTGGGAAGCCAGCCAGTGGGTTTCCTTTGGGCCCTGCAGACCCAGAAAATTGATTCATCTGAAGAGCAGAGAAAAGCCCTCATCTATCTATCGGCTCCTCTCCCACAGCTCTGACTTTCCCTCTCTCGGCATAGGCGCAGCTTTTGGGAGGCTGATGGGAGAGAGCATGGCAGCGTGGTTCCCAGATGGCATTCACACCGACAGCAACATCTACCGCATTGTGCCAGGAGGTTACGCAGTGGTGGGTAAGAGGCAACTTTTCTCCTTTTATTTCCAGAAGATTTCAGGAGGATTGGCTCCGTCAGCACAATCACAGAGACACGTGCTTCACCAACTCAGTTAAAGAATTAGCAGTTGCGTTCACACAATAGTTTGGTTGGTGGAGGTATCTCTGGGGCTACTAAAGAAAGAGGAGTATCTCAGAACGTAAATTATAACAAGCAGAGGGGTGTTTCAATGTCAGTCTCACAGGGGAAAAGGACCCTTAGCCCTTCAGTCTCACAAATTGGCAGAAAGAGGTTCAAATAGCTTTTGGAGACCCCACCCCAATGACTTCGCCAATAAATGTTTTAATTGTTTTTAGCTGTTTTTAATGATGTCACGTTGTAATTGTTACTTGCGTTTAGGTATGTATGCCACCTAGAGTCACATGCAAGCGAGATGGGTGACCTTATAAATTCAAGAGAGAGAGAGAGAAAGAAAGATCAGAATTTAGGTGTCCTCAGTTTCCAAGATTCTGTATATTATCTTCTTGACAATAAACCTAAATAATGAGTTTCATTGTGAACCTTGCTTGTGGGTTGTACTTGGCTACTAAGGGCTCGACAGTGAATTTTAACCTCAGTTTGATTTTTTCTGAATTGACATTTTGTACCAACCTGGCCCATATAGTTAGCTTATCCTTCAGTTGACTTGTATGCCACCTGACTCTCAACTACAGGTAACCCTTGGTTAATGGCCATTCATTCAGCGACCATTCAAAGTTACAATGGCGCTGAACGAGGAGACTTATGACCAGTCCTCGAAGTTGTGGCTATTGCAGCACATGATTGCGATCTGGGCGCTTGGCAATCGGCTCGCACTTACAACGGTCACAGCTTCCCATGGTCACGTGATAGCCATTTGCGATCTTCCCTGCCGGCTTCCCACAAGCAAAGTCAATGGGGAAACCAGCAGGAGATTGCCAATAGTGATCATGTGACATTGTGCCTAACAACCATGCAGGATTCGCCTAACAACCATAACCGGAACTGCTAGAACTGCTGTTGTAAGTCGGCACAGTCATATGATGTCACACTTTACAACCACGTCGCTTAGTAACCCACTTCCAATTACTATCGTTAAGCAAAGACTACCTGTACTCTGGGCGACTCATGATAAATTCTCTAGATGTCCCAAGGGCTCAACTGTTGGGTCAGCCCAGTCTGCCCAGTATGACAACCAATTTGAAAGATTACCTTCAATAAGGTCTCCCAATGTGGACCTGCTGAGCCACAAATGTTGGGTCAGTCTGGCCTTCCAGCATGTCATCTGCCCAACTGCAGAAAATGATCCTGCTCTTCGTTGACATGGCTCCCTCCCTCCACAGGTGCAGCTGCCCTCTCTGGTGCTGTCACCCACACGGTCTCCACTGCGGTCATCGTCTTCGAGCTGACAGGCCAGATCTCGCACATCCTGCCAGTTATGATTGCAGTGATCTTGGCTAACGCCGTGGCCCAGAGCTTGCAGCCCTCCCTCTACGACAGCATTATCCGGATCAAGAAGCTGCCATACTTGCCAGAGTTGGGTTGGGGGCATCAGGAGTAAGTGTGCCTGGAAACAGGCGAGATCCATCCTCAGTGCTGCGATGCTGCAGGGAGCTTGATACAGAGCGCAAAGCAATCATGTCAAAGGATCTCTGAGCTTCTTGTCTGATTTCTCTTTCGAATCCAGAGTTCTTTATTAGCTTTTAGGTGGACACCCATGTTGGTGTTCTACCACCTTAGCCTTTATTGCTGGTGCCAAAGCTTCGTGGAAACCATCATTTGCAACTGCCCAATTCCTCGCTGTTGTTACAGACCTTACAACCCTGCAGGATTCCCTAGAACCAAGGTGCACAGTTTCCTTGAAGATGAGGATGACACTTATTTTTTTAACAGTTTTGCCTCTGCAAAGTGCAGCAGGGTGACAAATGAGACTATTTTTAGAGGGCCAAAGTATGAAAGATCAAAGTGGGTGTGCAGCAATTTAAGACACCCATTTCGCTCCTCAAAACCTGGGAAAGACAGCCTAGGATATTTTTAATCAGAAGAAATGAGTGCTTGAAGCAAGCCATTTCACCCTTTAAAATATGCCCAGGGAAGGAGAACGTTTCTTTAAAGAGCAGTAAAGTGCCTGTAATGTCACACCCAGATCAGACGAAGACCTAGCAAATGCATTCACACAGCACACCGACCTTGGTTAACATTAACCCAAGTTCTTTTTCCAGTGTTAGTATGTTGTCTGAATCCAGCCGATTTACTTCATTGGTCAGGGAAAAAAACAATAAAGATTTTTTTAAAAGACTGGAAGCCTTATAGGACTTTTTGTTGAAAGAAGAAAAGACTGAATTGATGATTTATGGATTGGGGGATTAAAAAGGGTCAAAGAGGGGAAAGGCTAAATCTATGTTTTCTTTCTTTTTTCGTTTCGTTTCGTTTCATTTCATTTTTTCTTATTTTCTATATTTTTTCCCTTAATCTTTTAATTCTGTATACTTTTATTGTATTGAAAAATTCTAATTAAAAAAAAACCATTTAGTTCATTACAGTTCAGTGCGCGGGAGAAATCCAGACAGTGGGTTAAATCAATAATCACGTTAAGCTTGTGAACCCAACCAGCTTGTTTGCATTTTCAGGAAGTACAATGTGCGCGTTGAGGACATCATGGTGCGCGACGTGCGCTACATCACCCTGAACTGTAGGTACTGGGACCTTCAGGAGGTGTTGCACAGCACCAAGATGAAAAGCCTAGCTCTGGTGGAATCAGCCGGTAAGAGAAAAGGATGGGCAGGCCGGTGGGGAGGTGGGAAGGGCTCAGGAAGCTGTAGAACTCACAGTCGCCTTTTGCAGGCAAGAATGAACTCCCCCCACTCTACTCTTTACAACCAGGCCTTAGTCTGACCAGCACAGACCCACGATTGGACTGTATGGCATCAGCCTCAGCTGGAGTCTTGCACGCCTGACTGTTGTTCCTTCACTACAGCCACAGTAACAAAGACCTGAGCAGAAAAAGAAGTAATAAATCCCTAACTTAGCTAGCGAGTTGGTGTATTTGGTTCCTAAGGGTTTAGTAGAAAAGGATGAACTTTGAATTGAGCCAAGAGTAGGCAACAAGAATCTCATGGCCAACGTGCCCGTCCCATGCCCTTGAAATTCCAAAGGTCTGGGGTCAAGCAGTTGCCCGCAGAGACCTTTTCATGCAAATTTGGGCTTCCCAGTGTTGAAATTCTACAAGGAAGAGCTGGTGAGGGAGGAAGGGCCCCGTCTTGGAGCGTTAGCACGTCCATTTTGACGGCTTCTGGAGTTGCGTCTCCTGAGCGTTCGGAGGCTTAAACAGAGGTGGCAGATAAAAAGCGGTGCCCACATACAGCCGAGTGCCTTTTCCATTGTGACAAATATAGATACTCCGCATCTGTCCCAACGCCTCTTCCAAAGGAGCTGATGCAATGTGCTATTTTCCTAATGCTTTATCGATTGGTGAGTCAACAGAAAAGCTACTGACATCATTTAGTCCAAATTATAACAAAATCAAAAGGCTTCAAGTTGTAGCTGAATTGGAAGCAAGATGGGTGGGTGGGTGGGGATTATCCATTCAAAACATAATTGGCAACGCGATATTTTTAAAGTTCCTTTTAGATCAAGCTTGATTAGTTGTTTTTGTGTTATTCAGCCAGAAGGACATGATGGCAACAAAGGTTCTCCACTAGACTATGGCACATCTGACCTCGCCTCTGTATTATCCCTTGAGCATCCTTACGGAGCTGGGTGTTGATACTCTCAACTGGGAAGACAAGGACTTCATCAGCTGCGTTCACACAACACACTGAACCAAGTCAGTTAAAGGCCTCGTGCCTGCATCTGCACAACATGCTAAACTTTAATAGTGTTAATCTTGGTTAACTTTTAGGTAGCTTGTGTGAATCCAGACTATTTGATTAGTTTATGGTTCAGTGTATTGTGCAACCCCAGAAAATTGGTTAATTCAGGAACTGGGCGAAATGGTTTGTGTGCATGTATCCATTCTGTCACAGAACATATATTATGGTATTTAATCATCATTTGGAGCAGAATCTCAACATTTTCAACAAAACCTTTTCCAGTTTTGAGCACCATTGACTGATTTCCTTCCTTCCTTCCTTCCTTCCTTCCTTCCTTCCTTCCTTCCTTCCTTCCTTCCTTCCTTCCTTCCTTCCTTCCTTCCTTCCTTCCTTCCTTCCTTCTTTCCGTCTTTCCTTCTTTCTCTCCCTCCCTCTTCCTCCCTCCCTCCTTCCCCCCTCCCTCCCTCCCTCCCTTGTGTTTTTTGATTATATGAAATATAACAAAGGAAGAAAAACAATCTTCCTTTGCACTTGTATAAAACAATCTTCCTTTTGCCCCTTTTCTATTTGATTTTACAACGCTTTCATAGAGTTGAAACCCAGTATTTTGGAGAGAAAAGGTTTAGGATAGCACACCACCTGAGCATCTGGTTTACAATGTAAAGTCATTTGCAGTAATTCTGTGCCAATCTTCACAAAACACACTGAACCGACTTCTTAACTAATACTCTGCGTTCTCACAATACATTGAACCATCAGCTAACCAAGAGGTTATAAAAGCATCTTCATAAAAGATGCTATGCTGTAAAAGCCAACCACCAACAGGAACGCTAACTAAGCCTAGCATGTTGTGGAAATGCAGTTGCTAAGTCTTTCTCTGGTCTGATTCTTCTGAAAAGTGCCAAAAAGGATTCAGCCCTCTTGGTCTACCACCATCCTCCTAGGCTGCTCTGGGCCAAATCCAAGAATGCACTGAGAAATGCTGCTGAAAATGTTGTCACCTCTGAAGAGCAGAATGTGCTAAATGCCCTTCATAGCCCCAGTCCCTGGTCACTTATGTTTTCTCTCTGTCATGGGAAACTGTTCCAAATAAATCACATTCTGAGATCCTTTGGTATCCAAGTGCCCAGCAGACCTAACACGATGCACGTAACTTAAATATTTCATTGTGCTATCCACTTTTGGACCTTGGAGTCAGAAATTTAGAGAGGCTCAGCTTAGTTCGTGCAGGTGCCCTTACATGCATGAACTCGCACACTGGATTTGGGCATCGGCGCATTGTCCCTCTGGATGTTTACAGCCACATAATTCTCTCATTCCGATGTTGAAAAGGTGAAGGCTTCCTTGAGTCCACCGCAGTCCCTGCTGATTCCGTAAATACATCCATGCATTTTCTTGCAATTGTTTCCTTTTTCTGAAATGCTTTTTTCAACTTTCTGGACTAGCCTGCAGCCTAGAGAATTTCCTGGTGGCCTCCCATCCAGGTACTAACTAGGCTGACTCGGTGTGGCTTCCAAGGCCAGCCAGGTGCTAACTGTCACGGAATGACCTGCGCCCTCCCTCCTCCGTAGCAATTTATAAAACAAGGGGGGCTTGATTCTCCACCCCATCCCTGAGCCCCCTCACTTTGCACCCTCTTCCAGCTCTTCTGCAGTGACACTGCTGGCTCCTGCTATTTGCAGCCCTCATTTACAGCAACCACGGCAACAGAAAATGACAGGTTGCCATGGCAATTTGCAAAGTTTGGATGGAGAAGGAAAGACCAATGCAGGTGGTTCGGAGAAGATCAGCAATCGATATGGATTGCTGATATGTTTTCTCCTTGAAGGCCCAGTTTATCCTTGCTTGTAGTAGAAATCCAAGATGAGATGGACCAGATCAGTCGTGAGGCACCAGACATGCCTTCATGGCCTTCCAGATTTTGCTTTCCTTCCTTACGAAGCACATAGGCAGATGTTCTTCCAAATGATGGCGGGCATTCTCCAGTCTAGAGCAGTGTTCCTCAACCTGGGGAACTTTAAGATGTGTGGACTTCAACTCCCAGAATTCCCCACCCAGAATTCTGGGAGCTGAAGTTCACACATCTTAAAGTTCCCCAGGTTGAGGAACACTGGTGTAGAGACTCACGTGTTGTGGTTCCAGAATTACAAGCAGTATATCTTAAGCATCAGCTCCTGGAGAACTACAGTAGAAGAGGATTGTTTCCTTCTCCGATGCATTAGATGGGCCTTGTGGGACCCAGAATGCTGACCTACACGAGCCCTTGGCCTGATCCAGCCTTTGGACTTTTTTGCATGCTCTTACCCACCGCCCCAGGTCTCCCCACCACGATTTGCTTCCTGCACTGGCATAACAGAGCCTCTCCCAGCTGTGCTTTGAACCGCATCTGTTCTTCTCTTACAAAGAATTACCAACAATTGCGGCCCCGTATTAGTCATCCAAATTAGTAGTTTTGCCCATGTTTTGTTTAGTCTGCATCTCACAGGAAGAGCGGAAAAGGACAGGGATTTTTCCTTACCTTGTCCCCAGGGTGGCTACAAAATTTTAAATTGTCAGAAGCAATGACAGTAACAAAGGCGGAGATCTTCAGGGTGCTGAATTCTGCTTAGAAAACCCTTCTGTTTACGGAACAGTAAAATATCCAGCATCTTCCAGCATCTGGAAGGGTCCTGAATCAATTCTGCTATTGTTGAATAGAAGAGTGGAGATGGTTGAATTCTATACAGTGAAGTCTCTAATCACCCCTGCTTTGCCTGACCTCAAATAGAGGCCTTTCCTGAGCCATTCATTCATTCATTCATTCATTCATTCATTCATTCATTCATTCATTCATTCATTCAGGGTGGGGGGTTAAAAATGTCCATCAATGTCTTGATGTGTGGTCAAGACTCTGCTTCTGGTGCCCAGTGCTGTAGGCCTTTAAGATGTAGGGAATGTGTTATCTCCAGAAACGTCTCTGAGTGTGGACGACAGCAGCCTGCTTTAGTTTGACCTCCATTATCTAGGGGACCCTAAACTGCAGCAGAGAGACTCTATTTGGGTTTTGGTGGCTTACGTCAGTCCAAAGGTTGCTGAAAGGCAAAGAGGCAGGAGTCCGGTAGCACGTTTTCCGACTAACAGCTTTCATTAAAAGGCAGAAGCTTTTGTGACTGCAACTCGTTTTATCAGATTTCATGAACAGATGTGAGCCCATGTAAACGTATGCCTTCTAATAACATTTGTTAGTTGGAAAAGGCGCTACTAGACTCCTCCTGATTTTTTTGCTACTAGAAACTAACAAAGGCGGCTCTCCTCCTCCTAGGTCTGGAAAGCAAAGAGTACAGAAATGAAGGGCTGGGCAATCACATCAGCCCCCTGCCTCAACTCATGCTAGGCAGAATCTTCCATGTTGGCATTCACAGGAAGATTTATACACCCACCTGTTGGTTTGAAGTGAGAAAACCAGGCAAAGCCCACTAAAGTGGCTGCATCAATAAAATCTTCTGGGGAGACTCTATTGACCAAGTCTTAATATCATGCCCATAGTATTGATGCTTTTGAATTTTGGTGTTGGAGGAGACTCCTGAGAATACCTTGGAGAGCCAAGAAAACAAACTGGCGATCATCCTCTTCTTCTCTTTCCTTCCACCTTTCCCAACATCGGAGCCTTCTCCAGAGAGCTGGGTCTTCACATAGTGTGTCCAAAGCAGGATAATTTGGAACATGAGGGCATCTCTCCTCAACCTGTTCTGTGGTATTTGTACAATCTGTCATTTGTGCCTCGAGTGAGAACTCTGGGTTGGTTTGTTTAATGGGGGAGGAAAGAGAAGAAGAGGACGACCAGCAGCAAGGTGGAGGGACTTAGCTATGGTGGTGATGGGTGCACTGTTAGAAGACCTGAAGGATCAGGTTAGGGACGGATTTCTTGGAGAAAGTCTGTCTATGTGGTTGCTAAGAGTCAGGAATGACTTGATGATATATACTCAAAATTGGGCTATGATATCTAATGTTACCAACTGCAAAAGCAATGCTGAGATACGTTATCATTCTGACAAGCAACACATAGAGCAGGGTGAGATGTTCAACAACCCTCTTTTGCCCGTTCCTTAGTTCAGGACCTTTTTGTAAGTTTTGGAACATGAGGGCATCTCTCCTCAACCTGTTCTGTGGTATTTGTACAATCTGTTATCTCTGAATATAATGGAGAGGCTTTAAGCACAGCGACTTCAGACTTGCTGTGGAAAGGACAGGAAGCTTTCCATTCCTCTGCAGCCCCGTTGTGTGTGCAATTCAACTTTGCAACAATCCTTGTAGCAATAGTTTGGCCTTTGGAGGAGCAAGCAAAGTTACATTTCATGTGCAGCAGGGGGTTAGGGCAATCTTCCTGCTACGAACGGGAGCTGTGCACGACCAAATAAATGGGATGAAGAAGAGAGCTTCCAAATGACAAGAGAGCTTCAATGGGGCAGGATTTTCCCTCTCATGAAAGAGCTTCACGTACATAAATCCACCTTGCACCAATTTCCTAGGCAGCAGACGTCACAGCCAATATCCTCTGAGTCTCCTTGCCTCTCTACTAAACTTTATCTCTACCTTTGGATTATTTCAAAAACAGAGAATTAACCCATTTTTTAGTTCTCCCAGTTGATGGAACCAGAAATGGTTTGGGTTTGCCCAACTTGCTAAGCTGGAAGTCAAGGATAAAACTAAGCCAGCTTAGCATGCTGGCAAATGTGTCTCCTAAGACTTTACCTGACTTGGCTAAATACAGTATGTGGCGTGAATGCAGCCTGCGTGTTGCGTCCACCATTTGTCCTTGGTCCAGAAAATTGATTCCATTGGGTTCTCTTTGCAGAATCCATGATCCTGCTAGGATCCGTTGACCGCGCTCAGATTGACTCCCTCCTCAACGACCAGCTGAGCTACGTTCGCCGCCGGCAGTTTATGCAGGAGAAAGCCCAGCTGGAGCACCGGGCCCCCGAGAAGAGCCAGGAAGGCAAGGAGCCGCACCACGTGCCAGACATGGGAGTGCGCTTTCAGGTGACCAAGGCCCCTTCTCTAAACTAAGGGTGACTTTGCCAACACCTTCAGTTCCGTAAAGAACTAAAAACCGTTGCGAAATGGGGAACAGCCGCATAGTGGCCTACTGCCATCCTACTGGGGTGCAGAGCAACCGAGCTGGAGTCAAGCCCCTTTCTAATTTCCTCTTTTTCCTGCCTCTTCTCCAAACAGATTGTGCCAGAGGAATCCTCGTTCCTCCCTCCACAAAGCGAATCCCGCAAACCCCTGAAGCCGGCTCTGAAACGGGTCCCCAGCACTTTATCGGAAAACCCTTCAGGTGACAGAAAAGCTCTTTTGCTCTAAAACAGTCCCACTGAGTTCTCCACACTGCAAGGCAAACTACGCAGCTTGACCTCAGAGGGCCTTTCTGCTTCCCAAACTGCCTGCGTGCATTTGTCTCTAACTGTGAGCTTCAAGAATCTAGTCCTCCGCACAACGCGGGACTTGCGTTCCCTCCCAGCTACCCTCTGACTAATTGTGGGGTCTCTCTCTTTGGGGGCAGCCGGGATGACAGAGACTCCAGGGATCACCTTGAGGAACCTTTTTTGCGCCAACAACTCAACAGCAGAGTCGACAGAGGTGAGTCCCCTGTTTTTATCCCCCCATCCCGCTGCATCTTTGAGCAAAAAGTCTTCACCTCCCAGGCCTCTGCTCACTCCCTGACATGGCAGACTTGCCCCCGCCTAGCCATTCCCCTCCTGTAATTGTTTTCTCTCTCCCCCCATTTGTTTTGTTCTCCTGGTAAAAATTAAAAGGAGGAGAATTCGAGTGTGTCCGAAAAGCACAAGTCGAAACGCGTCCGCATTTCTGTGGTGGTAAGTGTGGGCCGCTCCATATCCATCCCTCTCCTTCCAAAAATCAGAGGAACTGGAAACTAGATTTGCCTTTAAGGTGGCTGTAGAAGGTTAGGACTGTGCTGAAGGTTTGGGGTCCTCAGGGCTTATGAACAAAGCTCTCCATCTCAAGAGAACTTGCCCTCTGGAATGAAAAGTCCGAATTTGAGTTCCTTTCCTTCCGTCCTACATATATCTGGGTGTGGGTGGGTGTTAAAAAATGTAAAAATGGTAAATCAAAGCCCCATCACTTTTTTACCTGATTGTGGGGTTTTGATCCAGTAATTGCAAGTACCATCTTGACTTTCTTGATACCTCCCTCTTGGGGACGCCCCTGAATCATTCTTTGTTAAAGTGGAGTAATTATCTCGTAAACCTGAAAGGACCAGTCCCACTTCTGGTCCTAAAATGTAGGGGTGGGACTGGAGGGTCATACAGTGAAGGTTTGATGTGTAATAGGTTGGGGGCTGACAAAAGAAAGCATTTCTTTATGCAACGCATACCAAACCTATGAAAACGCTCTCGAGACTGTAATCAGGTCAACTCAGATCTTTATAATGGCCATAGACCAGCATACTGATACTGTAAGATCTAGTGAGCACCAGTAGTTGAAATGAATTTTTTTTAAAGCAGCAGAAAATTTGGCCAGTTATTTAATGATATATGTGGAGTCCTTGGTACTCTCTGAGCCTGGTGGTTTGCTTGCAGACGTTTCATTACTCAACTAGGTAATGTCATCAGTGCCATTACCCAACTAGGTAACATGATAATATATGTTCATACCATACAAACCAGTATGCAGTGCCCTTTGGGGAAGCCATGTTACGCAAAGTGCTGGAAAGGAGTAAGAAATAAGCTAAAGAAATTAAGAGCCTAAGATAGGCAAGGGAAATAGAACTAAATTTGGTTTACAGCAATACCATTTATTATATTTCTCCATACCATTTTATCTTGCAAATCATCCTTGCTTATACCACATCCCCATGTGACCTGTTGTTCTTTAAAATTCTCTCCTCTCTATTTTTGTGGAGGATCCCATCAACTCTACCCCACCATAACTTTCTTGGTCTTCCCCTTTCGCTCAGTCCTTTAGCAATATTTTTTCCCAATGATAAGGACCGTATCCACCAGCATAGCTATAGTTTGCCCAGTACATGTAAAGAACCAAAGCACCGTTTTACTCCAACTGTGCTCACACAATACTGTGCAAACAAAGATCTATAGAAAATAACTTGCCACATCTACCGATGAAGAGGCACACGCAGTGCACGCTTAATTGTGGGAGCTAAATAGGACTCCAGTTCAAACGGAGTATCTATAGTGCCAGACATTGGGGAAATTCCAGCTGTTTTTGTGCTTCCCAAAAGCATCGGGCTATCCAACACTTGGAGCAATATGCTTGGCATTCTTGCAGGATGGTTTGTATGGGAGAACCAAATTCAGGATTGTTTAGAGCAAATGTTAGAATTCCCCTAATACAGTGCTTCTCAACCTTGGCAACTTTAAAATGTGTTGAAGAACCACACACATCTTAGAGTTGCTAAGGCTGAGACACATTGCTGTAATGCATCTCAACCTCAAGTGCCTTCAGCACAGTTCAGCCTCCTGTTTTGATTGTGTTTTTCTCTTTGCAGCAGCCTGAAACAAACCTCTCTCCCTTTGACATACTAGTTGATTTATAAAGTCATCTTATCTGGAACAGCCAATCATAAATATTTGTTGCCTTCATTCTTGCCTCAGAAGTGTTAGTTTCTCTGCCTCATTTGCACTTTTTCCATCTTTCTATCCTGAAAATAAATCTGCGACGTGAAAGTAATTTTGGTAATTCTCTGCCTGTCTCTAACAAGATTGTGAATGGGCTGAAATGGAGATATTCTGCTGGGTGAATTTTGGCTATTCAAGCTTTTTATCCTAGTTTGGTTTATGATGCTTCATTTTCTTGCAAGAAACATATGAAACAGATTCCTGGGTGTACAGGAATCTTGACGTCCAGAATGCATTTTCAAAAGAGAAATTGGTTCAACAAACATAGCTCTTTGCAGTTAAATCTTCACTGTGACGTCCACAGTGATGCAGTTGAGTTGCTAAAGATGCTAATACAACATTAGGCTATATTGACAGAAGCATCAGATAACAAAGTCACTCCCCTGGATTCTGCAAAGGTCTTGGGTATGATTCAAGGCACCGCATTCGGAAAAGGTCCTTGATCAGTTAGAGTTGTATCCAGAGGACAGGGACCGGGAAGTTGCCTTGTATCAAAGAGGGGTCTCAAGTCTTGTGTAATTGCATAAACATCACTGAATTTACAGGAATACAGGCAAGGGTATCTTCCATTTATTACCCTGCCCTGTTTCCCACTGCTGTTTTTGTCTTTTTTAAAACCAGGGGAAACAAGTTTCTCTCCTTAACAGAGTAGCCGCATAGCATCTTCAGATTAGGGATGTCCGCAGCCTAGCATTCCAGGGAATGCCAGAAATTTCCATTTTCTTTCCGGACCATGCCACTTCAGCTGTTCCAGAGACGGCCTGTTAGTTTTCTAGAAGGAAGCGTTCTGCATACTCTTAGGAAATTTGCTTGTATGTCCCTGGAACAGTGGGAATAAAAAATAATGGAACATTCCAGTATTTTCTGAAACATTTCAGCCCTTGAAGAGGAGGCATTGCACTTTCTTACGTGCAACTGTTTGCATTAGGAACTATTTCTCTAGAACCCTTGTGAGACCTGTGACAAACAGGCGAAAACACATGGACCTAGGAGAAGATAAGATTCAGGAGATCCTTGTGCTGCATTCACACGACATGCTTAACCCGGTTATTGATTTCATCCATAATGTGGGTTTGCATAATGCACTGAACCATAAACAGGTGGGACTAGCACAACACACTGAACAAATTTGTTTGCTCATCAAACCAATGAGCAAACCCAACTTACCAAGTTCATGGAGGCATCTCTTAGATCTTTGCCTGATCTGGGTCAGTGTGTCATGTGAACTCAGCCACGGTTCACACCATACATTTAACTGCGGCTGCTAAAGACTTAGAAGTCCATTCATAGCACATGCTATGGATCCATTCATATATTTGATTTCCATTCCGCCTTTCTACTTTGCCAACTTAATAAAACTGACAAAAACCAAACATATTTTTTAATGTTCTCGTTAACACTTCAGTTGATAATGACACTCATCGAAAAAGCCTGAGGAAAAAGAGACATGTTTACAGATTTCCTAACTACTGAGAAAAGGGGGCCAGCACAGTTCCCAAGGAAATGCTTTCCAGAGCTTGGGAGCAACACAGGAGAAGTCCTTTTCCCGTTGCCTCTGGGCACATCTGCAGAAGGGCCTCACCTGCAGATTTCAACAGAGAGCAACACTGTCTGAAATTGTCATGTGCAGGCCCTAAATAATTCAGTTATTTAAAGGTCAATTCCAAGGCCTCAATTCAGTGTTTCTCAACCTTGGCAACTTTAAGATGTATGGACTTCAGCCATGCTGGCTGGGGAATTCTGGGAGTTGAAGTCCACACATCTTAAAGTTGCCAAGGTTGAGAAACACTGCCTTAATGCCTACGCTTTCAGGACAAACATCATACGATCTACCTGCCATTTTTTCCACCAGTTGCAACCTATTGTATAACCCTTTCCAAGGGTTGCCCCATGTTGAGCATGTCGCAACACTCCAGCACAGAGGGCATCTGAGACCTGTCAGTGAGGCAGGGAACATTGCAGTCAATCAAGGGGCTTGTCATGCCCAAACGGGAGCCTAGTGGTCAGGCCTCAGTGTCCGTCCCGGTAAGAAAATTGCTTTGCAATCCAAATGGTCCAGCTAGGCCTATAAAGAAGTCCTTGTGTGACGAGGGCAAGGGAGTGGTAGAAGGATTTCATCTGATAATGTAAATACCAGCTCTTGCCACACGAGGGCACATTGAGACAACGTATTTATTGTGCAATATTGGCATGGTAAAAATTACCTTGTGGTGGCTTTACCACATTGAACGTAACTTGTGAATAGGCCCCGCTTTAAATTAAGGGGAGCATGAGCCTTTGGCCCCCTTTGTCCATACAGAGCTGTACAGTTCTCTGGCTACCTCCTGATTCTTCTGGTTTGACTGCAGTCGCTACCTCTTAGTCACCAACCCAGGCTGCTGGGCCTCACCCCCTTGCAGTGCCCAGGCACGCTTGATGTCCCTTCCCCACATGCTAGGTCTCTGCTGCTTAGCGGTGGTAAATATCCCTCTCTCTCTTTCTCTTTCAGGAAGAATTTGATCCAGTGGGCGAGATGACCCCAGCAGAGGTGAGGCTCCGTCATGCAGGAAAACTCCCATCCTGACTCAGATACTCCAACAGAGTCCTTTGAGTGGAAAAGGCCATGCTGTTGACTCTTCAGTGGCCCCCATGACTCATGTCCCCTAAACTAACTTTAGGCTTGGCTTTAAACTATTGCCCTAGTTCACACTCAGAATGCCCTTCTGCACTGAGACTTTGAGGAGGTTCTCTGACAGCTGTAGTGGGCATCAGTGCATGTTAGACCGTGCAACTGAGATTGTCAGGAGCTCCGAGGATCATTGCAAAATGGATGTATTAAGAGGCTTAACGTGCCTGTTTTCATGCTCCAATAATTATGCAGCAAAATACCAGTGGGGGGAGCATAGGTTATATGCCCCTAGAAGGAATATCAGTTGGGGAAGGCCACTGAGTATGACACAACACCATTAATCACAAACATCTCTTGGGTTTCAGAACCATAAGCCTATGTTTTCCTCTATTGAGGAAGAAGTTAAGAACGTCAGCTTTTGTAGAGAGTGAGGGATATGAGTAAGAGAAAGACGCAGGAACTGTCACCTAGACCATGTCTCAACCTTAGCAACTTTAAGTTATGTGGACTTCAGCTCCCAGAATTCCCCAGCCAGCATGCTGCAAGTTGAAGTCCACCCATACTGGTTGGGGAATTATAGGAGCTGAGGTCCACACATGTTGGCTGGGGAATTCTGGGAGTTGAAGTCACATATCTTAAAGTTGCCAAGGTTGAGAAACACTGACCTAGACAAAAGGGGTAAAACATGTTTTAAGTCCAGAACAACAAGATAACATTCGGAAGTGACTTAGGCAGACGCCGCCCTGATTCACTGGAGTAGGAGGAGGGGAGGTATAACACAATCAGACTTGCAAGAGTGTGTTGTTATAGCCTATTTCAGTAAAGTATAGTTCTAGTCTTCCTGTGGAGTTGATTTTCTGGTCTGGTCTACCTAGCGGGGCTGACAGCATTTTTCTAAATCGGCTCAGTTGTGGCTTTCTAGCATCTGAAGCGAGGGTCTTCCACATCTCCCCTTCCTTGATTCTTCCTGAACTGGAGAGGCAGGGCATTGAACCTTGGACCGTGTGCGAAATAGGCCCTCTGCCATTACTAGGGCACGAGATTGCTGCAATTGCATTAATCAAGAAATACTGGGAACGATCTGATATTCGCTGTCCATAAAGATCTCGATACCTAGTAATCCATCTCTGCGTCTCTCTGAATTAAGGCAAATAATTAACAAGCAGAAGCCTTGGAGGTGGCTTGTCTTATCTGTTGCTAAGAGCTGGACATTTACTTAGCAAGGCTTGCCTGTGGTTGCACCAGATAGGCTTCCTCTTAATCACCTATCTGCTTTAAATTATTCACACATTGGCTGCGATCAAACAAAACACTTAGCTGGCCAGATAAAGACCTAGCAGATGATTCACATAACTTGCAAAGCTTGATTAGAGTTGCTTTTTTAAAAATTCTGTGGCTTCACTTATGCAAATGTGGTTAGTTTATGATCCCATAGATTATGAAAATCCCAAATAGGCTAACTCAGGAACCAAGTGAAGTGTATTATCTGAAAACAGTCACATCTTCCAAAGTCAGTGTGGTGCAATAATTAGGATTTTAAAATTAAAACAGGAGAGATTCAAGTTTTAGATCCCTTCGGTCATGATTTTCAGAGGGCGACTTGGGGCCAGTCCATGGCAGTTCCTTTAATACGTTAAATCTTAGACCCAGATTAACAAATCACAATTTTAGCCTTGTTTAGCATGTTGTGTGGACCCAGACACTATCTCTCTACCTAATTTAAATGAGGAGGAGAATCATATAACAGTTTTGGAACTGTTCATCTGGGGAAAATATTGGGGATATAAATGTAATAAAAATAAATGTGATCTGGTTTGAGTTCTGCTACATTAACATACGTCCTGAACTTGCAGATTCTGGAATGGGAGGAGCGACAACTTGACCAGTTGGTCAACTTCAATAACTGCAAGATTGATCCGGCACCCTTCCAGTTGGTAGAACGCACTTCTTTGCACAAGGTAGATTGTGGGAGCCGAAGCAGAGCTGGACAAGTTGCTCATTCATCACACAGCATCAGCCTTTCTCCACTTCTCTGACTGGTTTTAAAAGTTAAGATTCTAGCCTTTGTAGCTGTGAGAAAAAGCTTGAACATTTGGTAGGCATTTCTAGCAAAATCTTGGAAGCCCAAGGAAGCTTAATCCAAGCTGTATTTCAGACGGGTCAAGGGGAAAGAAAAAAAATCTTAATTTCATACACAGCTCTTCCAGTGATCGGTCTTGCAAAATAAGGGAAACGTATGCCAAACTATTAATTTGTGTGGTTCATAGGGCTCTCTGCATTGCTTTCAAACACATGGGCATGTGAGCAGGACACCTGTCTGCAGCACATTAAAGCAGCCACCTCTTTTCCCAGAACTGCACAGCAGCTGTGGAAGACATGGATGCTTTAAGGAGTTGGACATTTATGCTTCTATGTGCTCTGAAACATCTTTTGGAGATTGGATCCAAAGCACCACACAGCCTTAGTAAACGCCATCCAGGCAAACCTTCATCAATAACTTGATCCTCCAGGACTTTGCCCAGCTAAGCCATCAAAGATGACTTTGAAAGCCATCTAAATCACCTACCACCTCCACTGGGAGCCAGTTCTTCCATTTAAGAATATGGCGTGTAAAGAAATACTTCCTTTAATTGGTCCTGAATCTTCCTATCAGGGGTGTCTGTAGGGAGGGGGGTCTAAAAAGTCAAAATGGTGGCCACAACCATGCAGCCACAACACATGTAAAACGGGGCTGAGGCTTCAACTTCATGTGGTAGCTGCCATCTTGACTGCTTTGACCCCTCTGCACCTACATTTAGTTTTAATAGATATCCCTATTTCTTAACACTGCAAGAAGGATGGAAACCCTCTATTCTCTCCGTATTTTACACAGCATCCAAGGTTTTATGCTTCTTATATCTGTTCCTCCATTATTTGCTTTCGGTCCAAGCTAAGGAATGGCAGAGAGTGTAGCCTCTGTTGTATTGTTGGCATCCGTGTGCCCTGGACAAAGACCCCCTTGCGTTGATGTGAAGATATGGGTGGAGCTTGTTGGTGCCCTTTTCCTAGATGCTGCGATGCCCAGCTGACCCTGTTCCCATCTCTTCCAGACACACACCATCTTCTCCCTCTTGGGAGTGGACCACGCATACGTCACCAGCATCGGGCGCCTGATTGGCATGGTGTCCCTCAAGGAGGTGAGTATCTTGTAGAAAGGTCACCCCAAGCGCACCGACACTTCAGAGGTGGTTTTGTCCAATGTGCCGTATCCTGTATGTGGTAAAGAAATGTTTTATAGTTGAGTCATCCTACATCAGTGTTTTTCAACCTTGGCAACTTTAAGATGGGTGGACCAACTCCCAGAATCCCCCAGCCAGCATGGAGGATTCTGGGAGTTGAAGTCCGCCCATCTTAAAGTTGCCAAGGTTGAAAAACACTGTCCTTGACTTTGGAGGGAGTCTGGCATAGGAAGGAACGCTGGGCATGGAATTGCCCAGTATATTCTAGTCTGCCCAGTATTTCTCCTTGTGTCTAGGATGAGTCAACCAGGAAATATTTCTTTACTGTGCACAGGAACAGTAGTGGCATGAGTTACGCCTTTTCTGGGTATTGTATATCCCACCCAAATGTGTTTAAGGCAGATACCTTGAGAGTTGCTATTGCAAGGATCATAAAATCCCCAAATAAGTCCTTCCATTTTGAGCGAGAACATCTTACTCAAAGTTTGAAGGATCAGTAACTGAAAAGAAGAAGATATAGAGTCAATATCGTTTTTAATCTTATTCAAGATACAGCATAAGCTTACTTAACATATGTAAAGTATGTAAAGACAGCACAAATTCAGTGAAGGAAGCTAACCTAAAAAATATTTCATTCATTACTAAAGCCTAGGCAATTCTCTCCTCTGGCTTGAGGAGAGTGTATCAGACAGCTATCTTGTAATTCTAACATCAGCATCATTAAAAATCATTAAAAGGGGATTTTTCTTCTGGCAAGCAGATGTCAGTTTTCATAACTTTACTAAGTTATTATGCTTTAAAAGATTTTCTTGTTAGACAGCTCCGTGGAAGTTCAGTCATGTCATCTTGACCTACTTGCTTCGTGGTTGCAAACATTTGTTACATCTTTATATCTGTATTTTTTATTTCTTAGATAAGATGTAGTGAATGTTGGCCTTCACAACTAAATTGCCTCTCTGTATTAGGAGGCAAGAATTAATCAGTCCAAAGAACTCAGTGACCACTAGTTTCTTCATGAAATGTTGCCCTATATTCATCTGGCAGTGTTTCAGGGACAAGCAATTTCAATATTTCTGCTAATTCTCTTTCTGAAGATGGGGGGCACTAATGAAAGGAGTGCTGTCTGCTTGTCTGTTTTTGCTTTTCTGACCCATGGCAGCATCTGTTTAAGACAATTTACAGTCTTCAGATGGGTGGGGAAAATGGCACAGAATTTATACCAACTCATACCCAAATCCTTTGCATCCTTTTTTACAGCACTGCCCCCATGAAGAAAAGTCCTGGACTTTTCTCACTTGTCCTGGCTCTGTCTATTGAAGATGGATGCATCTTTACATTCTCTGCATTTCTGCCCTCTCTTTAGCAAATTCTCACAAAGATAGGTCTGGTTGGGGACTTGGTGGCAACTGATGTGCTCTGCATACATATAAAAGCCAGGTTGGATCCCAGTACCACCCCTTAAACAAAAAAGCAGGAGATTTTATGTGGTCCCCTGCTTTTCACCATCTCTCTCCCCCCACCGAGCAATTTCCAGATGTTTGGGACTAGAATTTTCCCCAATAGCAGCCACTGTGCTGGTCTGGTTGGACTGGAGTCATAGTCCAGAGTGCCTTGTGAGCAATTTTTGGGAAAGGCTGCCTAGGACATCAGCTGCTGGCCAGAGTAGGTAATATGGATTGGATGAATGCTGATGTCGCCCTTCATCCCTTCCTTTTCCTCTCTTCCAGCTGCGCAAAGCCATTGAGGGCTCGGTCACTGCCAAAGGCGTGAAGGTGCGGCCCCCACTGGCTAGCTTCCGGGACAGCACGACCAGCAGCAGCGAGATGGAGGCCACTGAAATCCACCAGCTGTGGGATCGGAGGCAAAGACACTCCATTCCTCGCGAGTCCAGCCCTTCCGAGAGCGATGACAAATGCCAGTGATGATGGAGCAGATCCTGCCAACCAAGAGACAGTTCAACATTGCCGTGCCTTGACTGTTTCTGTGGCAGCTGGACCTCTTCTGTGGAGGCCTTCACTCCACATTCCAGCTTGGAGACCCATGGCGACTGCTTCAACAGGATCGTCCATTCCTGGAATAACTGGAGATCTCCATCCTGAACCTTGAAGCTGGGCCCCTGTGCTTGGATGTGCACCCATAGACAGCTGCACCATTTGCCCCATTCTTGGTCTCAGGGTTCATTCAAGACTTTACCTCCCCACTCTCCCATCGTCCCACTGTCCAGCAGCTCTGCTCCACCTTGGTGTGAGAGCTAGTCAGATGAGGAGGAGGGAGGTTGATGGAGACGGGGCGGGGGGTGATATTCATGTGGGTCTTTTAAAATACCTTCTGCTCATCTCAACTTCCCAGTACAGGTCACTTGTACCCCAAGGCTCATGCATCTCCCCTGGGCCATCTCCAAGCATAGTTGAAGACCTCATTAACCTGTTCCCAGCAGCTCTGCAGGTGGATTGGGCCACCCCACCTGGAAGGAGCTGGTTTAGCACCTGTCTTCCTTACGTATTCTTCAGTCTTGTCACTGTGCTACACTTCAGGCTTGAAAGGAAAAAGGAACTTTGTGGCATGCATGGACGCCTCATGGCCTCTGTGGGCAACTTCCTAACGCAGGTGCTGAGACCTCTGGGCGTCCTTTTGCACGCTCCGGATCTTCCCCTTCAAGTCTTAAGCACTGCCCAGCCGGACTGTGTATGACTAGCTCTCTGTTTAAGAGAAATGGATAAGGTTGAAGGCGTTTGGGGTTTTGTTGGTGTGACTTTATGATACGTGGTGCCCGAATAAAGCAAACACTGGATCTCTTGAGCTACTGAGCCTGGCAGCCCCCTTCCTCCCCACTGCCGGAATTCCAGATTCCAGGGAAGGGATTCTGAACTGCTTCCCTTCCGCTTTCCTCTCTCTGTGGAACCCACTGATGCTTGAATCCACAGGCAGAGGAGAGGAAAAAAGAGATGACTTCTGAAATGTACATACCGAAGATTTTTATATATATATCTATATTAATTTAATTACAGAAAAGAATACAAATAGAGTTATATTATAAACCAGGGAGTGTCTGGTGTGTATCTAAGCCACGGAGGGTTGCAGGAACCGGGCCTGGCTTGTTCATTGGCTCGGCCCAGATGACAAATATCCTGAAAGGGAAGGATGGGTGCCAGCCAGTTTGGTGTAGTGGTGACATCAAACTAGAAACCAGGAGGCCGTGAGTTCTAGTCCTGCCTTGGTACAGAGCCAGCTGGGTGACCTTGGGCCAGTCTCTCTCTCTCAGCCCTAGGAAGAAGGAGGCAAGGGCAAACCTCTTCTGAAATCTTGCCAAGAAAACTGCAGGGAGTAGTCCAGGCAGTTGCCAGGAGTCAACAATGACTTGAAGGAACAAAAAATATCAGCCAGAGAAGTGGGCGGGGGAAGAACAGACTTAATCAGCGGGAGCTGTAGCAAAACCTTGCAGCTATATAGGCTGGTCTTCCATTCAGCAGTCTCCCTGGCTGATCATAACCTTGGAGCCAAACTTTTAAATCTTCACATATCCAGGAACATTTCAAGCCCCCTAATGAGAGGACCAGACCTCCTCCTGTTTTCTGCTGTAGCAGCTGCCTCTCTCTATTTTTTGTTTTTATTTTTTACTTCTTGGGAGCCTGATTCTGGCCCCATGCAGCGTAAGATGAATGTGCAACTGCTGCTTTTTTGCTCTCGATACAATGGCTCACTTAGTGGGAGGATGTGGGCCAGGATTATAGGAATGGAAATTCAGACAGCAGGAAGGGGATCTGCAGGATGAGGCCCCTTTGGAGAAAGCTTTGCTAACTCAAGTTCTTGCTATACATCGCTGCATTCACATAACATCCTTTACCAGCTGAGATAAAGACCTAGCAGGTGCATTTGCAGATGTAAAGCTTTGTTAGGGGCAACCACAGTTAGATGGCTTTTATGTGCTGTGCAAATCCAGCTGGGCTATAATTAGGTCATTTGTGGGAATCCAGGAAATGGGTTAACTCAATAACCCAGGTTAAGCATATTATGTGAATGCACTCAATGTCTAACCTCCAGATGGAGTTCTCTTTTGAGGGGAAGAAACCCAGAACTCCTTTTGATAAATTATTTGTCCCCATCCATAAATTGACCTAGCCAGCCGCGTCTTCCAGATAATCCTCCCAAAATATCCCAGCTGGTGCCAGCTAGTTAGTAACTGGATGGGAGACTTCCAGAAATGCCAGATCAGAAAGTCGAAAAAAACATTCCAGAAGGACACAGTGGCAAATCACTTCCTTACTATGCCTAAAGAAAACAGGATGAGTTATCCTTGAAGTCTCTCGGAGTCACTGAGTGAAGACAATCTGGAGTTTCCCTTTGTCTCAGGGTTCCTACAGCCTTATCACTAGGATTGGTATTAAAAGTACTCAGCCCCCATAATCCACATCTATTAATCAGAACCTGGGTTGGGTTAGGTTTTCTTTTCTTTTTTGGCAACCTATAAAGCGTTTTGTTTCAAATGAGCCACAGGATGTTGGCAGAGAAGCTGAGCATCACTGCCATGTTCTCCTGCAGGCTGCCAAACCCTGTCCTGCCAATTTAGCCACTGTTCTGGATTGCTGTCAAATGTGGTGGCCTCATCTACCATGTGCAAAGCATGTTAAAGAAATGGCTGGGGGAATTCCTCTGGTGTTGTTTCCTTCCTTCAACTAGCAGAACATCCAACAGTCTTTCCTCATTGTGGGATGGGACCTGAGGAGTTTTGACTGATGGCTCGATTAGCAAGTTCAACTATCGCTCAAAACTTGTTGGCTGGGGAATTCTGGGAGTGGACGTCCAGACATCTTAAAGTTGCCAAGGTTGAGAAACTCTGCTCTAGAGTCACAGGAAAGATGTTCCCGAACAATTTGAAGTCCAGGCAAGATCAGAGCTATTGGCTGGGTTCATATAACATGCTGAACCAGGTCAGGTCAAGAGTTAGCAAGTGCATTTGTCTGACATGGTAAGCTTGGTTAGTGTGAACTCTAGTTGGTATGTTACTGGCTGTGTTCTACAAATCTAACTTGTTGGGTTTAGTGTATTGTGCAAATCAGGAAAAAAGGGTAAATTCTGGGGACAGGGCTTCAATCCCATGATTTTGGCCACCATTTTGACTTTTTGGACACCACCCCACCCCCACGGACACCTGTATTTGAGGCAGTTTAATGCAATGTTATCGGCATTGTAGTGATTAAGAAGCTAGAATTGGGCTGGGCACCTGTCGGTTTACCTTTCCACTTGGACCATAATGCTCAGGCCACTGAGTGGCTCTGTCCAGTGACTTCCTCTCAACTCAGCCTACTTTACAGTGCTGTTGTGGGGATTATATTAGGAGAGACCCCCTGGTAAGCCACCTTGAATTTTGAGGGAACAGTGAAATAAACATGCAAATAATGAGAACAAGACGATTTATAAGAATAACTCCATGGTTATCAGAAAACAAGGATGGCTTTGTTTGGAAATGTGCTCGCTTGTCCAGAAAAAAACAAAAACGGGGCATTTTGTGGCTGGTCTCACACACACACTGCAGCAGCTGTTTTATGAATCGGTAAGATGCAACTCTGGTGGCCATTGGATGAGTCCACCCCAATATGCTGACATTTCCAAAAGTGCTGGATGAAATCTCTCAACCTGCACTAAGCAGACATTCCTCCAGTTCTGGAAGAACTCCAGAGTCCACTGGAGATGGGCGGCCAATAAATATAAAATAATAATAAAACTAGTAGTAGTAGTACCAATAGTTACAGGCGCCTTGGGTGCAATCCCAAAATATCTGGAGCACCACTGGAAGACCATCAGCATTGACAAAATCACCACCAGTCCATTGCAAAAGGAGCTTTACCTGGAACAGCTTCCATCCTGCGACACCTTGAACACCATCCAACGACAACATCTGCCTATCCCAGGTCCTTGGGAAGGACTCAATAGGTGGATAAATCCAGTCTAAACATCTGGCTGACTGCAACCAATTGTCATCATCATCATAACAACTTGTTCACTGAGACTGTGGCAGAGGACAACTGTGCTTGCTTGCAAACTTCTAGGAAGCCAGCCAAATCCAGGCAGGATTTAAAAAACCAAAATGGGTTTGCTATCAGTCCTTTTTCAAACTTTAAAATGGAGAATACCACGTTTCTTTTATAGAATCCCTATGTCAGGTGAGATTAAGCTGCAGGGAGAGGAAAGATTTACAAACTGGGTCTCCTCTGACATTTCCATCTCTTCAGACCTCTCTCTCTGCGCTTCAGCCCTTTCTGCGCTCCTGAAATCCATTTCCGTCTGCAGGAACTTCATAAATCTCCTGCGGATTTCTCCTCCATGGGCAGCGAAGGGAAGCACGCATTGGAAGGAAAAAGCAGGACTGAGGATAAGAATGAACCATTGCCTACCTAACTGCTCTGCTCAGTTGTAAAGTAACAGGCTTCAGTAGCACAATTCGCAGAAAAAATATCAGCGGGCAGCCTTGCTTTTAATCATTTAAATGAGTCTCTTTCAAATTGTTGATTTAAAGCTTAATTGTTGTAATTTAAATGCTAATCCGCTCCCCCCACCCACCCAAGCTTTCTGGTTTTCTGCTTTGAACCAAAAGACCTCCAACATTCAGGACGTCAGGATGGGTTGCAGACCACCTAACCTCAATCCAGGGCCTTTCTAGAAGTGCTGAATTACAGCCCCCATCATCCCCAGCCAGCCTCACCAGCAACCTTGGACTGTGCCAGGTTGGGAAAGGTTGATCTAGCCCCTGTGGGTTGGAGAAACGTGGTTTTCTCTAGATGTCTTGGGTAATCGGGTCTGTTTAAAAAGCCTAGGTGATGTGCAGAGAGAAGGAAGCTACAGAAAGACATTGGGGAGATGGTGGCCCAGAGCAGTAATGATGGGAGGAGAGTCCTCCTAGTGCAGGAGGGAAGGAGAAGAAAGGCAAAACAGAGAAGTCATCTGAGAAAAGAGAAAGAGCTTTCTAGGGTATGACCTTCCCCAAGATCCCTCCCTTGGTGCTCTCCTGATTTTCTGTCCTGCGTTTTGCAAAGATGATTTTCATGGAACTCGAAACGGGAAGCAAGCATGTTGAAAGCAAGGGGTAGCCCCACCTTTATTTCCAAGAAGGGTGGTTCTCTTCTGTCCCAACCTGCCTGTGCTCAGAAGTGTCTTAGAAAATCATCGTAGAGGGGGGTTGGCCCAGTGCCATGTCTGGAAATGTGTCTCCTGCCAAGAAATAAAAGGCGAAGGGGCTCGGAAACTCTTGGCGGTGGGTGGAGGGTGGAAGGGAACACATTCACACTTTACCTTCTGATTAATGGGGGTCTGTAACCAGCTCCACCCAGTATGATCATCTTTCTCTAGAGCAGTGTTTCTCAACCTTGGCATCTTGAAGATGTGTGGACTGCAACTCCCAGAATTCCCCAGCCAGCCATGCTGGCTGGGGAATTCTGGGAGTTGAAGTCCACACATCTTCAAGTTGTCAAGGTTGAGAAACACTGCTAAGGCCAGGTTATCATCCAGATCCCTCCAGGTGACACGAAAGTGTTCTCTTTCCTGTCACCTCATCATCCAAGTTGCTGCAACCCTGTTCTCATATTTTTACTGTAAGATATTGTCCAAATTTCAAATGCCCCCCAAGCTTGGAGCTTCCAGATCTCAGGACATGTTTTCCTTAGAAGCGGTTGTGTTGCATCTGCCAACGATGGAGGATCTCAGTCATTTCATAGCCAGCCCATGGACCATTTTCTCTGTCTGTCTCTCTCTCTGTCTGCACATAGAGTTTTCCCTTCTACCCAACAGAAGGGGAATCTAAGGGGAAGGAAGGAAGGCCAGCACCTACACGTGGTGTATGGTCTGGCATGGTGTGGCAGAAGGGATGCCCACAAATCGAAGTAAGAATCAATCACATCTAGGGGGGCTGCTGCACTATCTTGGGGGAGAGGGGTACACTTAGAGCTTCACCTCCGTACGATACAGAGGTGATGGGGACAGTAGTTGCCTCCTAGCCGTGATGATCAACTTGCCATCGTTCAAGGAGCAACTGACGGACAGAGGATCCATGTCTGCTGGCAGCTGGCACTTGTGGGTGAAGGTATTGGAAACAATGCCATCTTCTGCCATCTGCAAGGCAAGCAAACACAAGTGGGTAAGCCCTTTCTGCAAATAAGTTCCTGAATTTTCCACCCTGGTGTCTCTAAGGCCCCATCAGGGTTGGCCTAAAAGCTTAGCTTGGGTTTTTCAAATGGCTCTCACTGGGGAGCGTTCACACAAGTTGCTTCCCCCGGTGATTGAAGGAACTCATTTTCTGGATGTATGCAATGCAGAGCTGTAAACTGGCCAAAGGATGTGGGTTTGCCCCCAGGTTAGTTGAAGTGAAGGTTAACAGGAATACAAAGTTAATATGCTTTGCTAAGGAGGTTGTGCAGATCAAGTGACCTAGTTAAGCATGGTGTGAATGCAGCCCATGCATTTGAAATAAAGCAATTAAGAGGCTGTTGGAGCATTCAGGGCAAACAGGTTTTGTTTAATACAAGGGTTAAATGCTGATGGGGACCCATTTCCCCTGGTTTTCCCTTATTCTGCCTTGAGGTGCTGAATACGGAATCAGAGACTTTCTGCACTGAAACTTGGCTCCAGAAAACCGGGTCATTTTTTTTTCCAAGGCTGATCATGCCGAGCTCTCTCTTTAAACGCAGCATGCGTCTTAGGAAACCAACCTGCAATTTTCAATAACAAATGTGCATTCCTGCAGAGTAAATTCAGGGCAGAAAATCCCCCCAAGCTTCTAGGTGGGGTAGAGGGCTAAATTTTACTTTAGCTTTAAAATGCCAGGTCACCTTCTTCCTGCTGGTTTCCATGTCCCCCCCTATCCCCACTTTAATCTTCTATAGGATAGCTATAGCCTGGCATCTCCTAAGGAGAAAATGCTTGAAAACCACACATCCATGTTCATAGATATCAGTTCGACTTCCCTAGTGGACTCACCAGAACTTGTTATAGAAGTTGCAGCATGGCATTAGAGCAGTGTTTCTCAACCTTAGCAGCTTGAAGACATGTGGACTTCAACTCCCAGAATTCCCCAGCCAGCCAGTTCATCTAAGTCCCCCCCCCCCCGATTGTTCATTCCCCTAGGGCAGTGTTCCTCAACCTTGGCAGCTTTAAGATGTGTGGACTTCAACTCCCAGAATTCCCCAGCCAGCCATGCTGGCTGGGGAATTCTGGGAGTTGAAGTCCACACATCTTAGAGTTCCCAAGGTTGAGAAACATTGCCCTAGAGGTACCCTATTAGATCATCACCGAAGACAGCAGTAGGTGAACAGAATCAAAAGTGGAAAGGATCCACACCACTCTTTCCTCTTCCTTCTCTCGTTCTCGTCTTCAACCCATCCTTCTTTTCTCTCTCATGACCCCCTTCCCTGTCTGTGGCTAGGTTTATGCAACCATCTTAATTCAGGTCAGGTGAAGATGCATTTGCATAACATAAGAAGCTTGACTTATGCTAACCTTGGTGAGGGTTTTTGTTCAGGCATGGCACATATTTAAAAAATGGGTCAATTCAGTAATCAGGTTAAGTCTGTTGTTTGAAAACATACTGTGCACTGAGACCAAGAAACCGATTTGTTCTATGTTAGCTTAGGCAATTGGTGGGATTTGGGCAAACGTAGTATGAAAATTCTCAGGAAGAGCCACCCCATCATTCGAATAGTGGACTTAAGCAAGAGGAATATATTCTGGTTGCAAAATAAGCTGATTTGTAGATGTCATGTTCACACAACCTCCTTAGGTCAGGGAAAGAAATTACATTTCCACATTGTAAGTTGGATTGTTGTTAACTCTGGTTTGTCTTTTGCAGCTGACTGTTTGGCTACTTTAGGACTGAAGGAGGTGTGAAAGCAGAAAATGGGTTAATTCAGGATCCAGGGTAAGCATGTTATGTGAACACAACTTATGAGGGGAAAAAGCTGGGGAACTGTAACAGAAAATAATGTGTTGGGGAAAGTTTGCACATTCTTCTCTCCCACATGCACCGCCACAACACACACCTATCCTCACTCACTCTAGAAACTGGTTGGTTTCCAAACATCTGTGGTTTGGATTACCTAACGCAAATATCTGTGGTTGGATTCATACATGACGCTCAACCTGGTTACAAAATGTTCTGAATTGTGCTACATGTAAACTCAGGCCCAGAGACCCAAAACCTGAACCGAAATTCATGCAACGTTTAACGTGTGGTGTGACTGAAGCTGCTGAAAGACAGCTATTGTGCGGCCCTATTCCCACAACACACAACGGAGCCACCCATCCACCCAGTCAAATCTTTCCTATTGGTCTAGTCCAGTGTTCTGCAACCTTGGCAACTTTAAGATGTGTGGACTTCAATTCCCAGAATTCCCCAGCCAGCATGGCTGGCTGGGGAATTCTGGGAGTTGAAGTCCACACATCTTAAAGTTGCTAAAATTGAGAAACCCTGGTCTAGTAGCGGTGAACTCATTAACTGGAGCAACGTCAGCAATTTGAAAGTCTTGTCCACTTTGTCCAAGAAGACCCACAAATATGAGAAAAGCACCAGTAAGGCTAACACCACTTGGCTGCTGCAGGAGATGCCAGTTCACAGGTAAATTGACAGGTTTAGGGATTCCCATGCCATGAGTGTCTGACGGTGCTGCTTGGAGCTAATTTTAACAAGTGGAAGGGCTATTTATTGACCAGAGCAACTGATCCTTTTTGAAATTCCAATCATGCATGAATTCCTCCCCTCCACTGACCCAGTTTTAAATGTGTTGTGGGAACAGGACCTGGGGGATTGCTTTCTTTCCATCCCCTCTGAATGCGTCAGCCCTGCCAAGACCCTCCTTCTTACCTTCTCGGCTTGGATGACAATGCAGTAGTTGTAGGAAGTCACCACGATATCTTGAGGTTCAAACTGGCTGAGGTCCGTAATGACCTGGTACTTGTTCCCACTGGCCACCACGTTGCTGCTGCCCAGGGCTGAGGAATGGACCGACGGTGGGGAGCCTGAGAGGGGAGCAAAGGCAGTGTGGGCAGTAGAGCTGTGTGTGTGGGGGGGGGGGTCTTCAAGTCAGTGTTGACTCCTGGTGACTGCCTGGACTGGTCCCTGCAGTTTTCTTGGCAAGGTTTTTCAGAAGTGGTTGGCCATTGTCTCCTTTCCAGGGCTGAGAGGGAGCGACTGGCCCAAGGTCACCCAGCTGGCTTTGTGCCTAAGGCAGGACTAGAACTCACAGCCTCCCAGTTTCTAGCCTGATGCTTTAACCCAGTGTTTCTCAACCTCGGCAACTTTAAGACCTGTGGACTTCAACCTCCATGCTGGCCAGGGAATTCTGGGAGTTGAAGTCCACAGGTCTTAAAGTTGCCGAGGTTGAGAAACACTGCTTTAATGACTACACCACACTGGCTCTGGGGCTACTATATCTGAGCTGCAACAATGCAAGTGATCACTAGATGGTGGGAAAGAGTTTTCGGTATCCTCTTGCTGTCCTCTAGCGGTTATCTAAGTTTTTGCAGCCCAGACCTGGGAACCTTATTAAAGCAGAGAGTGACCTAAATGATCCCTGTGGATTTTCAGCGAGGGCGAGGCAGGCAGAAATTCCCTTTACCCTTGAAGACCGTGAGTATGATCTAACACCACCTAACATGGATTCAGATTCAACTCACAACCTCCATCCTGGGTCTCCCTTTGTGTTCCAAGTCTCATGGCTTAAACGTCTGGTGGAAATTTTGCCCTTATTGCCTCCCCCCCCGCCCCAGCCCTTGTTCTCAGGAGCATCATCCCTGATGAGTATTTCCCCAGAATGCCGAAGCTTGTATCTTCTTTGGTGTCTAAGGAAGACCAGCTCTAGCTGACAGCTTCTGGTTGGTGATGGCTGATTTGGAAAAGCTAAGCGAGTTCAAATGTGTTAGTATTTGGAGGGGATACCATCAGGAAATCTCCAATCTGGAGGCTAGACTGGGAAGTCATGAAAATGTCCCAGAAGAAGAGAATGGGACATATCTATGCAGTTACCAGCAGTTGAGGAATAGAAAAATAACTTGCCACAGCTTTCTGCCACAATGCTTTGAATTCCCAATCTAGCCTCCAGCCCTGGGATTTCCTAGTGGTCTCCCATCTAAATACTAACCAAGCCTGATGCATCTTAGCTTCCCCCCCCCCCCCCCAAGATCAGCCAAGGTTGGCTACCTGCTGTCACCTGCTGTATTAAATGCTGGTGGTTTCATAAAAATGGGATGGGTTAATTTCTGGCTTTTTGAGGGAGTCCCAGCCTGTAATTCTGGAAGATCCACTCCATGGCAGCAGCTTCCTACTTATGCCTAGACCTAACCCTGTCTTGCCTCCTTTGTTTTCACAGAGATATAACTGAGGGCGTTCTGATGTCCAGAAACTAACCAAGACATTTCAGTGATGTACATACAAGTCAGATGCATTCACCCATCATGATAAGCTTAATTTGATTTATTCATGGGTACGTGCTGCATGAAGAGTACTCCGTATTCATAATACATGCGTTTATATATATCACAAGAATCTAAAAAAATGGGTTAATTCAGGACCCAGATTAAGCATGTCACGTGAAACAGACACACAGAGTAAAATAACAATCAGTTGTTGCCCTGACAATGCCGGACATCAGAAAACAGTATTCTGTTGGTCAACTTTTGATCATCCAAGGTAGGGGTCAGCAGTCAACCTTGGTCTAGCCCCGCCTTGCCTCTGAAGTCCAAGGTGTCTGCAGGAGAGGTGGCACAAACAGTGCATTTGAACCCCCCACCTCACCCCAAAAGGTGCCCACTCACCTGAATACCCATAGGGCTCCCGGGTTCTCCCAGCACCAAAGATCCCATGGGGAGGGTCCAGCAGGGGCTCGAAGCGAGGCTTGCTTGGCGTATAGGTACTGATGTGTTCGGAGCGGAAGGTGGACGAAGAGCTCACAGAAGACATGGCACCCGGGGTCCACAGCAGCTGCTGGGTGTGCACAAGGGCCTGTGTGAAGAGGCAGGAGGAGAGGGCACGTCCTTGGCCAGGCAAAGCTGAGATGCCCATAATTGGCTTTCTCGCAATGTCCTCTGCGTCCCATGCACTGGAATGCAAGATAAGGACGCTGCCGTTTCAGCAGCAGGGAGTGGAAAGGGAGAAGCAGAGCAGAGCAGCCCCCCTCCCCAAGTCACCTGCATTGGGATGGCTTTGGCCAGAAGATGACGTGTCTGTCCGGAAACGGAGAAGCTGCTTACAAGCCGAAAAAGAATTTCTCGATTTCAGCCTCCGGGGTTCATATTAAGGAGGCATCGATCCCGAGGTTGCATCGTCAGGCGTGGCAAAAAGGCTTCTCTGAACAGGGAGGTGGGGGGGGTCTCCAGAGGTTGGTAACAGCAGCCTCGGCAGCCCTCTCTGCTGGCCATACTTTTAGGCTTGGTAGCCCAGCAGTTTCTGGAGGCGCCCAATCCCAGATCCTGGCCTTATAGGGGAAGTGCTCCAGACACTCCCAGTTGTGGATTTCGGAAGGAAGCGAAGCAGGCAGGTGGCAGCTTGCCCACACTTGGCACACTAGTGTGGGATGAACGACTAGGCCAGCCTCCAACTCATAACACGGGACCATCCCAAAAGGTTTGGCAACCACGTTGACCATTCCAGCATGTCAAAAAGAAATTTTGGGATTAGGTAGCAGCAACATCCAAGGTGACAGGCCAGTGCTGGCTCCTCTTGTGCCAGTTGCACTCCGGCAGCATTCATACGAGACATTTAACCTGGTTACTGAATGAACCTATGTTTGGAGTTTGCGCAACATACTGAATCATAAACTGACTGAACAGCCTTGGTTCAATCAAAATGGAAAGCTAAAAACCCTGAGTAAAGTTAAAGCTAGCCAAGACTGACCAGGTTAAATGTCTTGTATGAATGCTGCCGGAGTGCAACTGATGCAAGAGGAGCCAACGCGGGCCTATCACCTTGGATGTTGCTGCTACTTAATCCCACTTTCCCACTTGATCTGGTTAAACATGCTGGGTAGTTAACCTGCCATGCAGATTCAAACTTGATGCAGTTATGTGGATGTCGTGTGAACACAGTGTCTTTCGGTCACATGAACATGTATACACTTGCCTGACTTGCTGAAAACTCAGTTAAAGACCCAGCAGCTGCATTCATACAAGCCAAGCTTAATTAGGATTACTTGTGCATAGCTGTTCTGTGGATTGGGGTGTGGTGCAGTGTGTTTTCCCCTCCCTTTTGCAAACCCAGAAAAATTGGTTAATTCAGTAACCTGGTTGAATGTGTTGTGTGAATTTACTATTTACTTTCATTTGAAGTTGGCTTGGGAGTAGGACTTGTGAGAAAGATCTTGGGATCATAGTTGATTAACAGCTGACTATGAGTCGGCAGTGTGATAGGACTGCAAGAAAGCAAATTTGGTTTCCCTCAGCAGAAGCATACAGGTAGTCCTCATTTAGTGACTGCCTCATTTAGTGACCATTCACAGTTACAACAGTGATGAAAAAGTAACTTTGAGACCAATCCTTGCATTTAGACCTTTGCAGGTCTGTATAGCAAAGGAAACTAGGCCTTATGAAGAATGGAGGAGCCAGAAATGTTTGATCTTGAAAAAAGACAAGGAAGAACATGATAGCCTTTTCTGAAGGCCTGGAGGGATATCCCCCAAGAGAAGCTCAAGAGCTAATCTCTTTCTTTCCAGAGCGCAGGACATGGACCAGCGAATTGAAGTTACAGGAATGCAGGTTTTGACTGAATGCTAGAATAATCTTCTCCATAGTAAGAAAAGACACTGAGTGAAACCATGATCAGAAGGATACTGCCCTTTCTCTTATTGCAGTGCTTCCCAAACCTTGGTCAATTACCCAAAATTGGGTAAAAGTGTTTTTTCTTTGGGTAACAACACACAAATCCATTACCCAATCCCAACAGGGACATTTAAATTGACTTAAAGATTGCCACATGTACTAAAATATATTCAAAAATCTCCCGAAGTATTCCTATGGAAATGAAAATTGATGAAATTAATTTGTTGAAATGATATAAAGATCATTCAATGATATTGTTTTTTTACTACAGGTAGTCCTTGAGTTATGACCTTTTGTTCAGTGACCGTTCCAAGTTAGGGTTTTGGGTAATGAAGGAAAAAGTTCGGGAAGCCCTGTTTTATTGGATGAATTCAAGTAGAAGCTAAACAGCCATCTGAGAACGGTGCTTTCACTTGGATTCCTGCATGAATCTTGAAGAACTTGGAGTCAATCCAAATCTACAATTCCCCGATTCTCTGATAACGAGCAGGGGAAATAAGTGAGCCCCCAAATAGTGGTGTTGAGGCGGTGAAAGCAAAATGACAATTCTGTCTAGGGCAATGTTTCTCAACCTTGGCAACTTGAAGATGAGTGGACTTCAGCTCCCAGAATTCCCTAGCCATTCCCCATGGCTGGCTGGGGAATTCTGGGAGTTGTAGTCCACACGTCTTCAAGTTGCCAAGGTTGAGAAACACTGGTCTAAGGCGTTAACCTGTGCAATGGCTCGTTCACATGTGCAAGTTATCCTTTGTTGCCTTCAGGGACTTTTATGCATGTGTGAACAGTCATGCTTGGATTCAAATATTTCCACAGAATGGTCTGATCTGGGTTCCATCATTTTTCGGAATACTTTCCCTTTCTGACTCTTTTGGGTCATCCTCAGGGCCCAACCACCAACATTCATCTCTGAACAGTGCTCTTAGTCACCCACAATTCTCTCAAAATGACCAGCAGAAAGACCAAACGCCCTTTTTCCTAGAGGGCGTTCTTTATTTAAAGCCAGCTTCCCATTCTGAGGTGCAGAGTTTAGGGGACCACGCGGCCTCTCCAAAGTATTGGAGGTGGCTCTCAGAGATGTTCAAATGTGGTTTGCGGGTTGCAATGGGAAACGGATCAGGAGGAGGAAATGAGTAAATCGATGACGAGAGAGTTGGCATATGAACTGCGTTTAATGTTAATTACATGGAAAGGAAAGGAAATTAAATGCAATTTTCATCCCGGCTGTGCCCACTCTATTTGGGGACTGCGACGCTTGCATGCCATTTGAAAGCCAAGCATGGCTCTCAGTTGAGAAAAAGTTGCAGATGGGGTGTCCACAGATAATGGCCCGCAAAGTCAAGCGTATGGACCAAAAGTCAGGATGACAATCATCACAGTTGCCATCTTGACGTTTTGGACCATAACCTGTGGACATCTCTGGCTGGAGAGCCCTGCTTGCAGACAGCACAAGGAAAGTTCCCCTGGGCATGTAGAAAGTGCAAAACCCACCAGCTGAGCCAAACTGAATTAAACTGAATTTCACTACATTACATTAAACAAATGATGATAATAAAAGCAGATACCAAATGGTAATGCTAGATGCTCAGAAAGGAATCCAGGGAGGCAGTGATGGGAAGAAACAAAGCTGGCGGTAGCAAGGCACAGAAAGAATGAGAAAAACGCAGCCCGGTCAGGTAGAACCACCTTTTTAATGAATTACAGATACAAACAAAACGAACCAGACACTCGCACCAGGCCGGGCTATACATCAGGAGCAGGTTGGGTGAGAAATAGTGACACACAGAAACAATACTGTGCATTTGGACCGGGACACAGGAGTGCGAGGACTAGAGAGGCTGGGGGGGGGGAGTAAAGGGGGGTGATGCCCTGGGCTTCAGACATCAAGGGGGAGGCAAGACAGGAGTCCGCACAGAGATTCTTTGGGGCGGGGAGAGGTACGTGCGACAGTGCCACCGAATGGACTGGTTTTGCACAAACGATGTAGCGAGGGCTCCTCATGGGACTGGGAGGGATGTTCCTGAATTAGACTCGGTTGTCATTCCCTCCCCACCCCATCCCACCTCACTAGCAGCCTTCAGTCTTCCAGTACAGTGCCCCTCCTCTTTCACGACCACCTTACTAGGCCTTGCCAGATGAAAGAGTCGTGGGGAGACCCAGCTCCCCCTTCATCCTTGAGCCAATCAAATGCCTTATCAGATGGTTTGAAAAGACATGCCCTTCCCTATCTCCATGAAGCTCCAGAGTCCCTGGGATAATTGGGACAGCAAGCCACCCCACGACTAGTTATTTAACTCCTGCGAATCGTTGATTCATCCAAGACTCCCCCCGCCCCAGCCATCAACACTACACCCTGCTCTCTGCAACATCTCCTTCAGCAGAAGGAGCCCCAGCTGTTGATAGACCTCTACTTGATGGTCCTCCCGCCAGTCACATTCCTGCTTCCAAATCAGAAGAGCTATTTTGGACAATCCGCTCAGAAGCAATTGAGAAGCTCTGGATTCTGCAAGACTCCGTTAACCCCACCTTGTCTTTTGTGGAAAACGTAATTGACTTGGGACTTGGGAGACGGCCAGCACAAAACCAGGAAGAAGATATCCAGATGTCTTTCTAAGAGAAGTCAAGACAGCAACAGTGGTCCAGTCAAGGGTGTCTGCAGGATGTGGTCCAGAAAGTAAAGATGACAGCTGTGACAGTGTGATTGAAACTCTGCTTGCTTTTATGTCCGTGTGGTCATAAAAGTCGAGATGGCAGCCACGATACACATAAAAAATGGGTGGATCTTCAATCACACTGCCATGGATGCCATCTTGACTTTTATGACCACACCCTGCAGACACCCCTGGCTATGCTTGTTCAAGTGCCTCTTTGCACCCTATCTTTATATCCAAGTCAGATGCATGAACGGATGCAAAATAAACGGTGGTCTTTTTATGGGGAAAAGTACTCAGTAGGTCTCAAACTGGCTTAATAGTCCTTCCTTCTTCCCCAGAGAAGTTTGCTAAAACTGGTGTGAAGACAACCTTAGACTTTTTGTCTTCATATCCTCAGCGTCTTTACCAAACTACAATACCCAGGAACCTTTGAGAGGAGCTGTGACAATTACGTCAGGGTAAAACTGATAGGAAGCTCATGGTGCTGATTAGCTTTCCTTCACCTGGTGCTCTCCAGAGTTGGGAGTGGGGAACTGGCCTCCCAAAATTCCCAGCCTCCCGAAATTCCCAGCCAGCCAAAGGCTTCCTTATCTCAGGATTCTGAGAGGCACAATCCCAGCAAACCACTATGCAGATAAGACCATTTGCACCTTCCATGAAATGATGACCCAACCTACGTGACATCATTGTGGCTTGTACCAAACCAGTTGGTGGAGATAAGCTATTCAGATTGCCCTGCTGCACCGTTCGGATCTGCTTAATGTAGGGGTGGAGAAGAGACGCGAAGCCAGAAGAGGCAATGTGGGGGAGAGCCCCTAGGGCAGTGTTTCTCAACCTCAGCACCTTTAAGATGCGTGGACTTCAACTCCCAGAATGCCCCAGCATTGCTTTATGGTGTAATGCTTGTTGGGGCATTCTGGGAGTTGAAGTCCACGCATCTTAAAGGTGCTGCGGGTGAGAAACACTGGCCTAGGGCAAAGAGGAGGAGGAGGATGAAGATCATAGTACTTCCAACCCAGATGGGCCACAGTGGGGAAGCAGAGCAGGAAAAAGGGCACCCTAAGGAAATCCATCCACGTAGGGGCACCAACTCCCGGAAAGACAGAACATGGAGACACACATACAAAACTATAGAAAAAATCTGGGGAAGGACAATGTGGACTTTGCTTCCGCCAACCAGCCATGCGCTTTGCTTCCTTTCCGGAGAAAAAGCAGGGGAGGTGGAGCGCATTCGCGCGCACCGGGGCACCCTGCCCTCCTCCCCCCTTCCTTCCAGTCGGTCCACAGTATAAAATCTGGGACGGTAAAGCCAAGGGTTGCCCTGCGGGCCGGTGTGGATTTTTTTTCTTTTTTTCTTTTTTAAAAAAAGCATAACAAATCGCGCATCCGTTGCATTTCACATCCCGTTTCAGCCCTTTACCATGAACCACAGGAGCTGGGATGGGAAAGGGGACACGCAGGTATATTGAAAATATGTAGAGTTTAATAGTCTCAAGAAGAAAACGATTTTCTGGTTGAAAGAGCGTTAGCCATGCCACCTGAACAGCGAACAAGGGCGCCCTCTGGTCCCAAGGGCACCAAGACTGGGCTTCATAAGATGCTCCAAAAACCCACCTGAACTGGGGTGACTCCAATCAGCGTCGCCCCTCTTCCGCTGTTTTGCTCGGCTTCCCCACCCTCCCCCAAAGACATTCCCATGCAAAGGAAACAAAACAGGCCACGAGAGAAAGAGAGAGAAAATGCAGCAGGCAAAATCCACGAAGCCACACAGGCGGCTCCTGAGGCTTAAATGGTGGCACTGGATGGCACGGTGGAGCTCAGGAGGGTCTGGGAGGGGAGCTTTTGAACCCCCTTCCCCTGCCCAGGCTGCACTCATTCATAGGGGGAGGAACCATCCTGCTGAGACAACTGATGGGCCGTGGAGCTGGGTGGAGGAGGGGTGCCACGGAGTGGGGCAAGATGGCAGGTGAAGCATGCCACAGACGGAACAGGATTCACGGCTCTCCAGCGTCCTGCTCCGGCGCTTCTTCTACATCGTCGTCTTCGTTGTCGTCGAGTGACACCACGCCTGAGGAAGCCACATCAGACACTTTTCTCCGGACCTGGCAGCTGTCCCCGTGGACTTTGTAGTCCTTGCATGGAACCCCCTCATCCTCCATGGGCGAGAGGCAGGACCCGGTGAAGGACAGGGAGTACATAGAGTCCTGGGACTCGAGCTGAGCCAGGCTCCGGAAGGCACATTCTCCAGCAGTCTGTGTGGGCAACTTAGAGAGAAGCACGTCCTCCCCGCCGGACACGGAGCCCAACAGCTTGGCAGCAAGTTCTGAAGGGGAGCCCAACTCCTTGAGAAGAAAGCTGTCATCTAGGCTGCAGAGGCTGGAGCACAAGGTCTCCGGGGAGATGGTGGACTGGGAGGAGTCACTCTCGGGCTCGCAAGAGCCTTGTCGGGCACTCAGATGGCACACGCGGCTGTGCAGAAAACCTTTCAACAAGGTGCTGGTGGGGAGCTGGCCCACTGCGTCTGGAACACAGCAACCAGGAGGGAGGAGGTTAGCAAGGTAGCATTTCAGGGGGCAACGGCTTGCTGTGGGGTTGGGAGGCCACCTACGCTTGCAGGAAGATCAGTGTTGATGACCACCTGGAGAGTCTGCCTTCCATTGGATCACACCACTGATCTATCTAGCTCAGTGCTGTCTTGATGGATTAGCAATGGCTCCTTGGAGGTTCATCCTGGTCTAGTTGGAAGCCCCATGAATGAAACCAGTAGTTCTGCTTGCCAAGGCAGTTCTATGCCATTCACCTATATCAGTGTTTCTCAACTTTGGCCGCTTGAAGATGGGTGGACTTCAACCCCCAGAATTCTCCAGCTAGCATGCTGGCTGGGGAATTCTGGGAGTTGAAGTCCACCCATCTTCAAGCGGCCAAAGTTGAGAAACACTGAGCTAAACTAATGGTGAGAGTCGACCTTCAAAATGAGATTGGGGAAGGCTATTTTAGATTATTTTCCCAAGGGCATCCATGCTAATTTTGACAACGCATTTCTCATTGTGGAAATATTCTCATTTTTTTTTAACACCTTGAAACAATGAGCTAAGATGACCCACATCCTCGTCTGTGGTGGGGAACTTTGCCATGGCAAAGGCCCACATCCCTGTCACGTACACACCCCACAACCAGAGAGGATTTAGGGTTCTCATCCAGGCGCCGCCTCTGTTTCCTGGCCACACGTTATAATTATAGCGAGGAGTAATTAGAACTCTCCTTAGATGTCGTACCAGCAGATTACTGCTAACTTTCTTTGAAATGCAAATGGGCCCAGATTTGTCGGCAGCTAATTGTACGGAAAGATAGCTTTTGTTTGCCCCAAAGAATACAGATTACACACTTTGCCAACACACGTGTGCCAGCTGGGGGGCTCTTTGCGGACACAAAAGCTTCTGGAGGCCCAGAAATCCTTCATGGGAAACCAGGGGCAAGCAACCCGCGAGAAGCTGGATTTATAAGCATGTCTGAAAGAGCAGCTGGAACTTTAATCAGTGCCTCCAAGTGGGTAGATCCATATTTAGAGCCTTTCTCAGCGTGCACCAAGCATGCCTTTGAAATAACGTTTTTTTTCCTGCTATGCCCTTGTGATGTTGTCTTTGTCCTATCTTCAGCCCGTGAGTGAGAGGGGGGTTAAGTCATTCTGAACTGGACTGAGACCCCATGCATTGTGATACGTGACCCTTGAAAGGGGCCAGGCCTGCATGGTGAATGCACGAGGCTGGTTTGATCATTTTGCAGGATGGGTGGATCCTGCAGGTGTCTCTACCCCGGAGGGAATTTGGGGGACGGGGTATGACTTGGCCTAGGGGCAACAGAGGAAGGAAATGGGGAAACACAAAACTTGTGCTGGTATAGTTTTGCCAATTCAAGGATTGGTGGAGACCATGGGGAAAGGCACGTAAATTCATTGAGACAGCAGAAGACAAGTGACGGAGGATAAATGAGGAAATTAGGCACTGGGGGTTAGGGGAAAGTTTCAGAATGATGCTTTCTCAGTGAAGGGGAGCTACAGGAAAGGAAAGTACACCCCCCCCCCCTTGCAGAGGATGTTGATATCTGGAACTCTGAATAAGCCCTGTTGCGCAGGGGCCTAGGGGTCAAACAAGTCTAGATGGCCCCACCAGGTTGCCTGGAAAGAGAGCCTACCCCTTTCAGTCTGGGGGCCAGGCTTGCCAGTCATAGGCTAAATTGGCAATTTCCTGGGCTTGAGGGGGCAAGTTCCAGCCCAACACAAACAGCTGACATATTCTGGTGTCACCTAAACTTCAGACCATCTATGCTGGTCTTGAACGGTAATAAAGATTTGATTTGATCTGTCGTTCTATCTGGATATGCAGGTCAATAGAGGGAGTCTTTGGTGGTGCTCAGATCACTTCCTGGGCCAGATGAGATTTGTCACTGCCCATTGCCCCCCCCACCTCCCCCCAGGATGGATAGACCTATTAAGATGGTCCACCTCGGGCACTGAAGGAATCTGGACAGATTTCAGAGAATGCTTGGGGATTTCACTGTGATGGAATGTAGGGATGACCTGGGGGAAGGAACAAAAGAACCATTAAGAGGGATTGGGACCAGAGGTTACGCAGTCCAGAGATGGAAAGAAAGATGAGAAAGAAACTCAAAATAACCCAAGCCCAGCTGAAGATGGGATGGAAATTTTGATCCAGCACTTGGAGGCTGTTGGAATCTGGCTGGGCCAAAGTCTGACCACGTTGCAGCCTGGCAGGACGGAATTGCTATTTGTTCAAAAGTTCCAGTGATAGGTCTGGACAGAATAGCATCCTCTGTAAAGGAGCAGCTTCACAACGTGGGGTCCTCCTGGACTCACTGCTGTTGCTGGATTAACAGGTGAAGACCATGGCTGCTGCACCAGCAGGGCTGGTTCTAGAGCAGTGTTTCTCACCTTGGCTGCTTTAAGCTGTGTGGACTTCAACTCCCAGAATTCCCCAGCCAGCCATGCTAAAAGCGCAGCTGATGACCACAGTGGAATGAAGAGTCAGCAAGTAGAGCAGCTCTTCATGATTCCTCTCCAGACAAGGAGAGGCCTTGAGATTGCCCACAAGCGCTCCAAACAGTTGCTTTTTGTGAGGAAACTACAAGACAGTGGTCTCCGATGGGTTTAGAGCTCTGGGAGATGAGGGAATAGCCCTCTTGCTGAAACCATGGTCAGTGCCTTTAAAAGGATAGTGGGTTCGCATACTTCTTTTTCTAATCACTTTCGGAAATTGTTTGTTAACTGCTTTTCACCTATTAGAAACCTTTGGACTGACAAGTCTGAAAACACTGAAATACTGCGTGACTTTCTTTCAGTCCTTAGTGAAAGAAGTTTTAAATACAGATTTAAGGACTTTAAAAAAATGTTTTGGAATAAACAGCAAAAGGGTGATTAGAATGTTGATTTTGGAAAGTTACAAACAAACTAAGGATCCAGATGGATTTGAAATAAGATTTTGGAATTAATCATAAGAATCCTTCCTGTGGGAAAATGCTTTTGTTTTGAATTCTCTTTAAAAAACAAAACAAAATGATAGGTTGAGACTTTGAAGGTTGGATATTAGAAGGAACCAGAAGGAACTAAAGATTATGATTAAAGGAGAAGAACACTTAAATTTGATTTACTAATACAGAATGAAGCAAATTATTTTAATACTGGACATATTGAAGGATATTTTTGAACAATGGACCCAGAAGTTAATTTTAAAAGTGCCTCTGTAGATAGACTGTGTTTAAAAGATGTTATGAAAGAGAAACAAGTTTTACCTGACAAGATTGAGACTGATCTGAAAATGGATTTAAAAATGGCAGGCTACAAGAATGATATGGAAAAAGATGCTACACTGGAAATATAAAAGAAACTAGCTGATGTCTTAATAATTAAAAGGGATATACAAATAAATCAAGAGAGTGACCTGGATAATTTTCCTATATTGGATTTACAAAAGAGGCTTGTTAAAGTTTTAAAGAATTTTGTGAGAAGGGACAAAGAAAAAAAATGAAAAGAAATCAAGTTCTAGGACATTATTTGAAGGGACTAAAGATCAAATTGTTAAAAGTAAAAGGAAGGAATATAAAGTTGGTTTATTTGATCAAGGTTAAAATAGATACGCTGTTACCTGTGGTAACTCTGAATGGACTTTTGCTGATCAGGACTGAAACAATGAGGCTTTAAGGACAGAGAAGAGATGGGATATGGGAGAAGAGATCATTTGTTGTATTTTAAGAGAAGGTGATAAATTACTAAAACTGGTTATACTTGTGATGAAGGGGGAGTCATTTCTTTATATATTTCTTTTCTTTTTCTTTACTATATTCTTATTTTTTCTTTCTTTTCTATCTTTCTAGTTTTTTATTTTCTTTGTATTAGTTTTCATCTTTTTAATTGTAATCTTTAATAAAATTACCATTAAAAAAAGAAAGAAAGAAAGAAAACGCAGCAACCCCTTTGTTGCTGAACAAAAGCCCCCCAGTCCCACGTTGTAGGACCTGCACTGGTTACTCAAAGCTTTCCAGATGCAACGTGCTAGTTTTGCACTGAGACCTAGATTTTGGAATTAAGTCAATGCATCTTCTCTTTCTTTCTTTCCCCCCTGCTTGGCTCAGCGTGCAGCCCCCAGTTTGATTTCAGCCTAGTGGAGATTCCACTCGTTCTCACTTACCAGCTGCTTGGACAGTTTCAGCGGGAGTAGAAAAATCTTCATCGTAAGATTCGTCATTGGAGTCATCCCCCTCCACTGAGGACCAGGCTCTGAGCTTGGCCTCGGCAATGGCAAACTGTTCAGCTACACCTAGGGAGAAGAGAGGGGGAGCTGTTATTTAGAAGAAGCGAAACATGGAAGAGGTGCCAACCCTAACGAGCATCATGAAAGACAGAAATCCAAGTTTTGCACCTCTGTAAGCTGGAGGGACAAGCTGGGGAAAGATTCACCTAGTAGATTTCAGGTCCCCAGCTGGCTGATAAAAGTTGGAAAGCCACCTGGGAGAAAACGTCCCACCGCAGAGCCATCGGCTCATGGCAGTTCGAGCCACGTATGGCTTCCAAGCTGAGGGAGATCTCTGTGCCTAAAACGGGCCTGAGACTAACAGGCTGTGCTGAGTAAGGCAAGCAGCTGTGTTTGGTTTAGGGATGCAAAGTACAAGATGATCAGAGGGATCTGTCTATCCTAGAATTTAGGGGACTTGGGCTGCGGGGAAAAGCCGATTTGCATGGGAAAGCTCTCCTGAGGCATAGATAAAGGAAACCAAATGACCAGCCTAAATACAGCCAGGCTAACTTTCCTCATTATTGGAAAGCAAATGCATTCTTTCCTTTGGGGAGGAATTATTTGAATGAACGTTGGAGTTCCGTTCCCTCAGAAAGGTGAATAGACACAAACCCTACCATTGGAATCTGGGATTGTTAAAGCCTGCTTGAAAATGTTCTGGATGCTCAATACTTAGAGTTTTAAGAGAGAGAAAAGTAGTGAGGACATGGGTGAGACCACTCCATACTGTTGGCAGAGCTGGGATCTTCTACGGGGGAACAGATGGGAAAAACAAAACCCACGATTCCTGCACCACACGATGTGCAGCCTGTGTAACCTGCATACGAATTTTCTTTTCTACACAACTGTTAAGATGGTTCTCATTCAACCATCATCACTGAGAGGCCTAGTGCAGTGTTTCTCAACCTTGGCCCCTTGAAGATGGTATGGACTTCAAGTTCCAGAATTCTCCAGCCAGCCATGCTGGCTGGGGAATTCTGGGAGTTGAAGTCCATACATCTTTAGGTGGCCAAGGTTGAGAAACACTGGCCTAGTGTATCTAAGTAGCAACTGTCCCAATAGTGACTAGATGGCAGGAAACAGGAACTTCAAACTAACCCTTTGCTGTATCTTGTTGCTATCTGGATGTTTTGCAGCCTAAATACAGTATGGTTTGCTTATTCAGGAAATGCAGTGGGTTTCTCCCTCCCTCCCTCTCTCTCTCTCTCTCAAAATCTGAATTCTCAAAACACACTTCTGGGTTTGCACAATAGATTGAATCATGAACTAAGCAAATGGATTGGATTTGACCACCCAGAGTTGCTGGAGTTGGGCAGCATATACATTTAATAAATTATTATCATTGGTCGCACAGTCAGCCAGATGTTTAGACAGGATTTGGCATTTTTATCCCCCTATTGAGTCCTTCCCAAGGACCTGGGATAGGCAGATGTTGTTTGATGGTGTTAAAGGTATCATCGCAGGATGTAAGCTGTTCCAAGTAAAGCTGCCTTTTGCAATTACTATTATTTGCACAACATGCCTCGCCATATAAAATTAATCAATCTTAGCATATTATGCAAATGCAGCCACTAAGACTTTAATTGACCTTGTTAAAGACATCATACGACCTACACCTACCATATTTAGCCTGATGCTCTTACAGTTAAGGAATACTTTCTTTAACTTTGAAGGGGGGGGTTCTAAGATTCGAGTCTACAGCACTCGTGCTAGGGCCAATAAAGAGGCATACCTTTTTTTTTCCTTAGCAGGGGCTTCTGTGCCTTTAATTAAAACCTTCCTGCCTGGTGCCTTTCAATTGTGTTGGTAATATAATTCTGAGTTCCAGCAGGAGAGCCGATGGCCAAGCTGTCTGTGAATTCTGGTTGTCAAAGTAGACAATATCTTTATTGTATTTTAAAAATCTTTTCTAATTGTATTACCTACTTTGCGCGCTTGTTAGTACATAATGATCTAATTGCCGTAAACCAACTGCGGTGACATGCAAGAACAACTACAGAAATTCGACTGGAATTGCTTTTGAGAGTGGCGGTCTCACTTGCTGAATATTTGCCTCTCCTGAAAACAGGTGGTGATGCCAGTTCTGGCCACACTCATTAGGGAAATGGGTTCCTCTTCTTCTTCAAGCCCATTTTCTGAGCATCCTTGCTTCTTTTCTACAACTGCACATAAGGACTGGCTTTCCTGCTCCCCAAAGTTAAATCCCCAACAGCACTTAGATTCTCTCTCCTTTGGAATAATCTTGTGGGCCTTTTGAACGGACCAGAAGGACAGAAATCAAGAAGGGGGTGGGGGGGCGGGAATGCTGCTGAAGACTCAGAAACAAGATACATCTTAGCAGGCAGCAACCCCAAGTCAAGGATTTGGGTTGTGCTCCTGCTCCTTGTATCCCAACTGGAAAACTGAATTTCTCATGTCATCCCAGAATCTTCCTGGGGATCTGAAATTTTGCAAGAATTCTCTGGGTACGCTCACTAAAAGGGCTGCCATGATGAGTAGGAATAGTCACACGGCCCTTCTTTCCAAAAAGCAAACCTCCCTACCTTTTCAGGCAGCTTTCTATCATGGCTTACTTTTATTATTATTTTTTTCTCAGTGGGTGGGTACAAACCAAGAATGAATCATTAATGTGTCAGATGTCTTGGATACATCTTCTCCATTCCCCAAAGTGTTTGTTTCAGGGTGCAGAACAGAGGTGGGATCACCTGGTGTCTTCCTTTCCATCTCTGTTCTACTACTGCTCCAGACATAAAAGAGGTAGACCTGGAAGAAGTAAAGGCAGCCCTCCCTTTGGAAATGTCCATGCTAATTACCCGCAGTATGGTTTCTACTGCCTCTGTAAAATTCTGTGCCTTTTGACATATATAGATATATAGAAAATGTAAATTCCAATAGAAGAGGAAGCTCAGGCTTGAAGCGTGGAGTCCTTGGTGCTCTCTGAGCTCGGCTGTTTCCTAGCAGACGTTTCATTACCCAACTAGGTAACATCATCAGTGCTCAATGTTACCCAATCAGGGAACAAAACAATAAAGCTCAGAGAGTACCAAGGACTCCCCAAAATATATATTGTTGCCTGTTATTCATGTTCCAATAAAAACCACTAAATGGCTTCTTTTTTTAATGCTACTGTGGTGCTCCAGGCCTAGAGCTGTGTGGGGGCGTCTCCTTTACCCCATCGTTTGCAGAAGCCCGGGGTCTGAGGCTTACAACTGAATGGAATTAACTCGTTTGTCGATTTTGCTTGTCATTAGGCAGCCGAGCCTGTCCTTAAATAGGGGTGCACCACGGGCGACTAATGTGAAGCTTGCAGCTGCCCGGGGGTGTCACTTCCGCGCGAGAGGCAGCCGCCGCCAGATTTCCGCCCCGACCTTTATCATTGGCTCCGAACGGCCTTGCGATCTCGGGCTGAATCATACAATGCGCCAAGCTGTGGAGGAGCCTGGCTGCAAAATCCAGCGTGACGTGACTGATTTTGAGCTTTTGCTCCTGTAATTTTAAATCTTGGAGTCACTCAAAAGGAAGAGGACCCTGAATTTAAGTCTACCCACTTCTCCACCCTCACAAAAAAAAAAAAAGGTGGGTGGGTAGGTGGGAGGGGAGGTGTTAAAAATGATTATTTTCCAAATATCTTTCTCAATTAATCTGGAATGATTCTCCCACTTTAAAAGTAAAATACTGGGGGAGAAGGAACAAGCCTTCCTTTGGGGTAAATGCAGTAAATAGAGTCCAGGGTAAAGTTTTTCCCAGCTCAGAGAAAGAGGGGGAAGAAGGACTTTCATTTCTCCTCCATCCACCTGCTTGGTTGAGTAATTTTCTCAAAAGAGAAAGCTGTGTGTTGATTTATTAACACATTTTCTGTATATTCCTATCTCACAATACTGGGCAGTATTTTCTTTCTCTCTCATTCTGCATCTCACGCAACTCACATAACCCGACTTCACACATTTTCCACTTTCCCACAATACCCTGACCCAAATAAGCCAGCCAAATAGCTGGGTTGACTCCATGCACTAAACCTGAAAACCACAAAACTCGGTTCATATCCAGCCACGTTTAGGACGTCCCTTGCTTTTTCACTGTCCTGCTTCTAGACCAATCTTTCTCAACCTTGGCCGCTTTATGATGTGTGGACTTCAAGTCCCAGAATTCCCCAGCTGGCTAGGGAATTCTGGGAGTTGAAGTCCACACATCTTAAAGTTTCCAAGGTTAAGAAACACTGTTCTAGACATTCTGCAAGCTTAGCCAATCTATCTATGTACAGCTAGAAGTTTCCTTAGCTTCTCTTTTCACTAGCTTCATTCTGAGCTGTCAAGAAAATGAAGAGGAAGATCAAGGCACAGGAGTATCTGCAGGCAAAGGGTCAAAAAAGTCATGATGGAGCCACAACCACATGATCAAAGCCCTCACCCTTTTTTGCATGCGTGACATAAAGGCAGGGCTTCCATTGCACGGTTCTGGCTGTCATTTGCCTTCTTTTGACCATCCCCTTCTTGCAGACCTCCCTGTTGCAGCCCCACAACCCCTCCTCCTTCCAGGCAGCTGCAGCCAGAAAACCAAGCTGTGGGTTTCTGTAAGTTTCTGCCCCTTGCTTGGTCTTCTCACTTGGAAATTGCATCGGGGTCAGAAGATGGAAAGGACGCTACTGTAGCTTCCTGAAAGGCAGGTACGCTCGCTGCTACCTGAGACAAAACCCCACTGCTCTGGCAGGAGTGTGAACTTCAGGTGGCCTCTCCTCCTTTTTCCTGCCTGGTAGGTAAAGCAAGGGAGACAGTGGTGCAGTGGTTAAGGCGTCAGGCTAGAAACCAGGAGACCCTGAGTTCTAGTCCTGCCTTAGGCATAAAGCCAGCTGGGTGACCTTGGGCCAGTCACTCCCTCTCAGCCCTGGAAAGGAGGCAATGGCCAACCCCTTCTGAAAAACCTTGCCAAGAAAACTTCAGGGACTAGTCCTGGCAGTCACCAGGAGTCATCACTGACTCGAAGGCGCACATACACGGGTAAAGCAAAAGAAGCTGGGGATAAGGGCCTGAGAAAAGATGTTCCTTTTCCAATGTCTCCCACAAAGGCAAAAACAGTTAACAGCGGCTTGCTGTGCAGAAGATGAACCTTTTCCCACAAGTCTGGTTTTATCCTCCCAAGCAGGGGGCCTCTATCCCACCCTGTATGATACAGCTGAAATTTGAGGAATCCTATTTTTTGGGTAGCCAATGGACAAAGTGAGACCTGGGGAGCATCTCCATTGCCCCATTTGTGGTCTCCAGAACATCCTTGGAGTGGGTGAAGTCAAACATGGGGGGGGGGGTGAAAGGGTAAAACAGGCACCTATTGCACCATTTAATCCCTAAAAATCAGGTGGGTTTTGACATAGAGAGGGGGCCAAGGGGATGTTTGTCTTTTAACCCTCCCAACTGCCTTCCCAAGAAAAGCAAAATGGCAGAAAAAAATTATCCTGCCCTCTCTGTTGATGCCAGGATGACACCATCCCCTGCAGCCTCAGATGGCCTTTCTTTTAAACGTTGTGTTCCCTGGTGGCAGAAGACTTGCCCGACCCTGTGTTGGTGGCCCCCCTTGAGGATCTACTTGAAAGGACCTCCATTCAGTTTGCCGCTGGGTTCCTTTACTCGCACTGGCCTTAAGTAAATTGGTCCTCTCTCCCTGGCAGCTACATGAAGGACGAGCAAGTTGGAAAACTACGTCCTTTAATTAAGGGAGTAACTGGGGAAACAGCTCAATGCATCAATCTTCATTTGCCGCTTGACAGGCTGGGAAGGAAAAGGAAGAGCAGAAGAGAGGCCGCGCTGCCCCGAAAGCCCAAAAACCCAACCTATGTCTGCATTTGGCAAGGTTTAAGCATTCCCAGCTCTTTCCCCAGGCTTCCGTTGTGGCCGCTGACTCAGAGCAGCTCGACGATAGATAAATCTGTGTTGGCATGACTTGTCATAGGATAGCCTGCGTGCAATACCGACATGACTTGAGTTTGTCAGAAAGGACCTTGGCTTGAGGTGACTCAGGAAAATGGGTATGTGAGTGGAAATATTTCACCAGGAGTGCTCCTAAACCATAGCCTCGAAGCATGAAGCTGGTCGAAACTCTGCCACAGCCAGTGGGGTTTCTGTGTCTCTTCAGCAGCCATTCTGGACGGATATCGTCTACTGTGCTATTCTCATGATATAAGAGAACAATCAGATCTGGGCTGCTAAATCTCCACTCTGAACACGTAGTGACCATCCTTCTCATGTCTGATTTACAGGGTGTGCAAAACTCCAGACATCCAGCAGGGGGCAGCAGCAGATGCAGAAAACTAGCTCTATGCTGCCCTCTAGTGGTGGTCTGGAGCGTTGCCATCTATATCTTATTGCCAATAGCAACCATCATTTTAATTGTGAGCCACCCAAGAGTCACCCTCTGGGGGAGACGGGCGGCATATAAATTTAATAAATAAATAAATACATAAATAGCAGAACAAGGAACAAACCCAAATTATACTTATAACACATCCTCTTCTGGAGGGTGGTCCAACCAGAATCAAGATTAACAAGCAAAAGCTAACAAAATTACATGAAAGCAATAAAAACAATACATATTGGGTTATAGTAACAATATATTGTGAATCTCCTGGGTTTCAAAATATATGGGAGTTCATTGCCTTCATGCATCACCTTGTAGAAACACTTTCTGAATTCACACAATACATTGAAAGTAGACTAAACCAAGAATTGAGGTTTCCCCAGCGCGTTAAGCACATTCACGCACATACAAATCAAACAAATGAAGTTAACATTTGCCAAGCTTAGTTTGTTGTGTACCCACAGCCACTAAGTCTTTCACTGACCGGGTTGAGCATGTGGTATGAATGCCATCACCCAGCAGGCTCAACCTGATTACTAAATTACCCCTTTTTCTGGTTTTGCATAACACACTAGACCAGTGCTTCTCAAACTTGCCAGCTTTGAGAGTTGAAGTCCACACATCTTAAAGTTGCCAAGTTTGAGAAACACTGCTCTGGGCCATGAACTCCCCATGTGGGCTGGGTTGGCATAACTAGCTAAGCCACCAAAGTGTTAGCCTGACTTTAAACTAACTAAGCTTAGCATATTGAGTTAAGGTGCTGAATTGACCTGGCTGTGTTGTGTGAACACAGCCACGATGATCCTGAGGTTCACTGAAGAGCATGGCTCAAGCATGTTGTTAAGAGGCAAGAGGCAGAACTGCATTCACATGAGAAAGAGGAAGAGAGACAGATTCTCCCAGAGATGCTCTATCCTCGCAAAGACAGGACCAGGGGTCTCAACTGCCTCCCTGTCCTGTCCTTATTTATCCTATGCAATGCTTGCCCTTGTCTGTCCCTCTCTTCCCTCGGCCCCCACAAGCTGTCAGAACACAAACAGTTCAGCCTTCAAAGCCAACAGGCTGCTTGGAAGATGGCCATGCCATCTGATGACCCTTTGGTCTCCAAAGCAGAATTTCATGCTCTCTGAAATCATTTGCAGGGGTCCTGGAAGGACCAAGGCTTTGGATTCAATGAAGGCAAGTCACATTTGGCTTTAGGTCTTCCAGAATGGAAGTGGTTTTTTCCCTCTTATTCCAGCACAAGTCTTCCCATGTGGACAATCTAAGGTACATGGAAGAGGGACCCTGGGATGGCCATCATCATGCCTAGCAAGTCCGCTGCGGGAATGACCCTCCTGTTGACATCCCTGGACAATGCCCTTCTTCAGCTGTGTTGGCTCCAAGAACTCCATCTTCCATGGCCACTTATCTGCTGTATTTTGACAGGAATATTTACTTATCTACCTATAGAGTGGTCACAGCTTCTGAACAAGAGTTGGTATACACCAAGAGCACTACACTAGTGCACACAGACCAAACCCTTTCACACAGACCAAACCCTTTTCTGAAACTCTGGCTTTTCTGTCTGGAGGCTGAGTCATGGCAACTGGACTTCTGTTCTTTTTTCTTTTTGGTTAGAGACGTTTCACTACTTGGACAAGTAGCGAAACGTCTCTAACCAAAAAGAAAAAAGAAAAGAAGTCCAGTTGCCATGACTCAACCTCCAGACTGTTCCACCTGGATGACTGAGAATCTTCACAAACACTCTGGCTTTTCTGCAATTCTTATTTAGCAGCTTCATCTGAGCTGTACAGATCTAAACAACCACTAGATGGCAGCCAAGAGAGTCAGAAAGCTCTCAGCTGCCATCAAGTGGTCAATAGGTCAATTGATTGATAATTCTTTAGTGAAAAATTGGGGAAAAATATATTTGATGGTGCACATGGAATATATAAGCACTGTCCCTCTTCAACAGATATTCTGTATGACAATTGGGGCAACTTTTCTATGGTTGGTGACATTGGATGGGACTGAAATTTTAATTTAATTTTCAATTTAATTCAATTTAATTTTCATTTTAATTCAATTTACAAATGCACTGCAGCAACCCAGAACACCAGAAAAAGGAAACAGACCACCTATACATCTTCCAACAAAATGGGTACCTATGTGACTTTATCAAAAAGTGCCTAGCCACTCAACCTACTGCAACACAACCAACACAAGCTTTGAAAAGGATAACTACCATACATTGAAAACATCTCAGAAACAACCAACAGACCATTAGAACCACACGACATCACTGTAGCACACAAACCAACTAAAGCCCTCTAAAACATCTTAAGTAAACCAAAAGACCCAGTAGCCCAAGAAGAAAAAACAGGAATCATCTACAACATACAGTCTAAGGACTGTAATAGCCACTATGTAGGACAGACAGGCAGAAGACCAGCAGTGCACATCCATTAAAACCAACTAGCAGTCTGAAGACACGATGGAAACTCCTTAATCTCACAACACATGGACAGACTCAACCATAGTTTCAACTGGGAAACTGTCAACATCCTAGACCAAGCTAAATCCAAAAACACTAGGGAATTTCTGGAAGCTCAGCATTCAGACAAATTAGCCATCAGTAGACACATAGAGATAAACCACAATTACACACCATTCAAAAGAGACAATAAAAAAGCTAAGAAGGAAACAAAAAGACTAGAACATCTTCTCTCCAGCAGCCCATACCTAGATAAGCAGGGATTAACACCAGACAAACAATCAAGCAGAAAACAATACCCTAATCAAGGAACTACCAAGGAAAAAACCACACCCCACCAACACTGGCAGGGCAAGCTACTGCATATAAACAGGCAGCAAGCCCTACACTCACTAGTACTGATGATGTTACTTAGTTGGATAATGAAACGTCTGCAAGCAAACAACCAAGCTCAGAGACCACCAAGGACTTCACAGTTCAACCCTGAGCTACAGATATTCTCTTCTATTGGAAGTGAAATTTCAGCCAGAGAATCCACCAGTCGCTGTTCTTATGGCATTACATGGGAGAGCTACAGTATGCAGACCTGGTACAGCCCAAACTCTTTCCAAAAGTGGGTTAAGGACAGACTATGGTGGCAGCACATTGTATGCAAACATGATTTGGTTCTGGCCCCATGGCAAGGGAGATGCTTGGATTAGCCCATCTCCTTGGGAATTTACAGTAAAAGCAAAACACTTTGTTTTTGACAGCAAAGCAATACAATCTATCACAATGACATTATAGCACAAACAACCCACCCCTAATCTAGTATCCTCCCAGATCTTGTGTTAGTCTACAAGTCTCTTTGCCCTCAAGCATAACCAGGTATTAATGTAATGGAATGACGTTATATGCACCAAGGTTTCAGCTAGGCTGGAAATGAAGATTTTGGATGCCAAGCAAGAAGTTAAGCACCCTGAGTTGTCTGAATGCAAGTAAACAGGTCTGTCCATGTGAAACATTAGCATTTGGGGCTGTGATTTCCTGTGATTTAATGTAAGGTTATCCTATGCATATTTATTCTATTTGCAAGCAAGTTCCCCTGTATTCATCAGAACCACTCAGAAATAAGCATACTAGGAATCAGTCTTAATGAACTAATTAAGTCTTAATGAACTCACTCCCTACACTTACTTCTACTAGGATCTGATTAAGGTAGCAAATGAGCAGTGGGAAACGTTTATAAAATATCCAGACAAAATCCAATTAAACAATCATGACTTTGACCTCCAAACACCAGCCCGAAATTCATTTCTCCTTCATTTTGTTTGTAATTCACTCCCTGAGCATCAGCCTACTTTGTCAAGCAAAGGTGAGCAACTTACAGAGCATATATGGACCCCAGTGAGGTTACAGTGCCAAAAATCAGGCACCAAAATATATGTAATTCAGAAGTATGATTTTATGCCATTTGCAGGGGTTGCGGGGAAGGCTTGGGGCAGTACTTCAGACTCAGCTCCAAAAACATTGTTTGGAGCACCCAGGAGCATAAACCTGAAACTCTTTTTCCATTGATGGTTTCCTCCACAACCTTTTCCTCCTGCCACATTCCCCCAGCCTATATATTTGGGAACCCTACCTGGGGAAAAAGTGTAGAGGAGCAGTAGGGGAAGAGACAGTCTAAGCAACCTCTTCACTCCGTGGCTTCATATATAGGACATTCCAAGCCATGAATTGTAGTCTAGCCTATATAATTAGGCCTGAGATCCTTAATATGGCACCTTGTGGCGCACATGTGTCCATCAATCTCCTACTTCACCACTTTTAAGTCACAGGAAAACGGAAACAGGGGTGAGCTCTGTGTTTTGTTTGGAAGTATTCCCACCTGCCCGAAAGAAAAAAAGCAGAAGGAAGCAGAGCGGTAGGACCATCCAACGAGGGTGGGAGTGTTAAAGGGGTAGCAGAATTTGGAAAACTGGTGCTTTGTAACTGGGTCTTTCCCCTCAGGCGACCATTTGATGAATGGACAACCTGCCTTGGCAGGACCTACAGCACCATCTCAACCGTTCAAAAGCTGCAGATCTCCCAGTTAGGTACTAGTTCAGTGTATTGTGTGAGCACAGAAAATTGGCTTAATTGAATAAGCAATGGTTAACTTAACCATGAGCAAGAATGTCAGCGCAAACACAACCCATGAACCTCTAAATCATGCCCTCTGCCTCTCACTACAGTGCAGCTGCTTAGTAGAGAGTTATCTTTCCCCAAATTTGCTGCTAAATGCTAGGGACTAGATATTCTTACATAGGAAAATATGTAGCTGTGTATGTGTGTTCCCTTCTCCTCCAACGCAGGAAAGTTTGGGCTCCTAGATCTGGCTGCAAAGCCAACACAGACCACTAGATGGCAGGAAAGAGAGAGAGAGAACTCTCTCTTGTTTCTAGCTAGTATCAGCCTTGGCTCTTCCAGCTCAGAACTGGCATTAGATTTCTGGCATGATCTAGACCAGTGTTTCTCAAACTTGGCAACTTGAAAATGGCTGGACTTCAACTCCCAGAATTCCCCAGCCAGCATGCTGGCTAGGGAATTCTGGGAGTTGAAGTCCACTCCTCTTAAAGTTGTCAAGTTTGAGAAACCCTGGTCTAGCCTAACAGACCTATCTGAGAGAGCTCCAGAGCTCCCGCCCCCACCTGCTCCACCTCCCTCGCAGTCCCACCTGCAGCAAACCTGGCCTCCTGCTCTCCTTCACTGAGATCTGAATAGGAGTTGAAAGTGCTTTCCAGAGTTGCGGGAGAATCGATGGGTTTGCACCATCCCTTCCACTCGATCAGGTGGGCCACCCTGCCTTGAGCCATGGCCGTGGGCTTGGTCACATGGTCCTTCACCACCTGTGAAATACCTGCAACCAAACAGACAGAGTTAGCTGGGGACGCCCTTGAGTTGCTGAGATGGTTTCTCTCCCCACTTGGGGGACGCTCACCAACCCACCAAGGATCCTGGTGACAATGAATGAAGGAACCTGGCACTCTGATAATACTGAACTTATTTCATGTTCTAAGGAACACTCGCTTTTTTAAAAGAGATAGATCTGTGATTCACAGCTTGTTCTGGACTTCCTCCATCATGTCACTGAACAGTAGCCACAGTCTTTATTGTTAGGCTAGAGTGTCTTAAATGGTTTCAGAAATGCAGATGAAAAGAGAAATTGAGTTTCCAATGTATGTCCCCTAGAAACACAACAGGTAGACCTCGCTTACTAACTGCCTCGTTTAGCGACCATTCAAGTTACAACAGTGTAAAAAAAATAGCTTTGCAACCAATCCTCGCATTTACGACTGTCACGGCATCCCGCGGTCACATGATCGCTGTTTGTGTGCTTCGCAACCGGCTTGCAATAAGCAGAGTTAATAGAGAAGGCAGAAATAAAATTGCAAGTTGTGGTCACATGATGTTCCGCTTAATGACCAAAGGGGAACAGAGGTCATAAAGCTGCTGTGGTCATATGATTTTCTACTTAACAACCATGGTGCTTAGTGACAAAGTTGCCAGTCCCAATTGTGGTCGCTAAGTGAGGACTTTCTGTATTGCAGCTTTTGAACTGTATTTGATAATCCTCCAAAGGCTAGTGAGAACTGAGAAAGCCAATCATGATTGGTTGGCAAGCTACCAGGTTCCCCTTGTGATGCTGCATCTCTGGGGAGTACTGGACACATTTTAGGGTGCATTCTCATTCTGGGAAAAGGCCTAGCTGCAAGATCAAAAGTGAGGAGGTAATAGCCCCCCAAAAAACAGAAAATGCAGAACTCCAGTGCCAATTGGTAGGAGAGGAGTATTCTGACAAAGACCCATTAGGGTCCACAACAATGAGAAACTTTAAGAAAACTGTGTTCAATTAAATTGACAAATCAGTTAGATTGACAAATGCCCAGGGCTTATTATTTGTCTCCAAGACAGGATCCAAGGCCAATTCAGTCCAGGAAGCAAAAGGTAAGTGCTGGGGGGAAAAAATCACATTATCTCTATCAGTTGCCACAGTTTGACTCTGGGGCTTTCAACTACTGTTCCAAGGGAGTTGCACATTTAAAAAAAAAAAAAAAGTGAAGCTTCAATTGCACCATTGTGGCCGCCATCTTGACTTTTTTGACCACACCCTGCAGACACCCCTGACTGTTGAAAAAACAAAACAACCCCGAGTGGCACCTTAAAACCTAGAAAATATTCACCGGCTTGAGCCCTTTCGGTACAGACAGGAAGGCACATCCATATTTAGGGCCTCCTAGTCCAGCCTCTCAACATTTCAGGATTTGTTTTTCATTTCTCACGGCTTTATTCTCATTTCAGCTATGAAAGTCTCCATAAATTAAGCCCTCCTGTATGGCTCACTTGACTTTCATTAATTAAGATATGCTTTGTTTCTGCGTGCATTCATATTTTCAATGTTTTCATATCAGCAACATGGGCAACATTTGCTAGAAAGGGAGAAAGCTGTTTAATTGATGTGGGGCTGTGGAGGAAGAGATTTTAGAGCAGTGTTTTTCAACCTTGGCAACTTTAAGATGGGTGGACTTCAACTCCCAGAATTCTGGGAGTTGAAGTCCACCCATCTTAAAGTTGCCAAGGTTGAAAAACACTGCTTTAGAGGCATCATAGTGTTGGAATACAAGTGGGGAGATCATCAAAAGAGTGCAGTGAGAGTAACAAAGCAACCATAGTAGGCTGAAACAAATACATTTATAGATACTTACAACTTCTAAAATGGCTAAAAATAAATACAACGATACAACACAATTAATAAGCTTGATAAAGAAGGGCATTCACAGTGGGTCAAAAAAGTCAATAGGGTGCCCATGTCTGCTTGATCAAAGCCCCTCCCTTTTTTATATGCATCATGATAATGTGGGGGCAGGGGTCATCTGGACTTATTGACACACATCCCTGGCAGATAGTCCTGTTCCTAAACCTAAGTGCAATTATTTCCAAATCTTGTTTTAATCCAGAATATTTTCCAGGGCCCTTTTTGCTGTTCTGTTCATTTTGTTATTTGAGTCAGGACAAATACATTCAGTTTTCTTTGCAAGATTTTCAGGAGTGCTTTGCCCTTCCCTCCTTCCTCGAGCTAAGAGAGAGCGATTGGCCCAAGGTCAGCCAGCTGGCTTCATGCCTAAGGCAGAACTAAAACTCATGGCCCCATGGTTTCTAGCCCACTGCCTTCAATCAGAAGACCAAACTGGCTCTCATGCCCTTTTTACCACACAGCGGTAAAATAAACTAATAGCTCTCATCTGAAATTCATCTGAGCAAAGCCAGCAGGGCCTTTCTCAGCATCTTTTACAAAACCAAAGAGATGTGGAACCAGACATCTTCTACACCTTACCATGCAGGGAAGATCGAGCGAGGGCCGCAATTTCCTGAATGGTGAGGGCTCGCCGGGACTTGGGTAGCATTTCGACGGTGTCTTCAACATTTACCTGTCAAAGGGAAGGAAACAGAAGTCAGAGATGCCTGTCAAGAAGGTTTACTCAGAAACTCCCAGCTTGCATCTAGGGTGACAACTCTGCATGATAACACATTTGTCAGGTAGGCTTTGCCTTAATAGCAAATATTTGCGCCTTCAAAATGGCTCCAACTCTGTCCATCTCAGTTTGTCAGCCAGCCTTGCTAGTGAGAAACAGTGTGGTACTGTAGATTAAGGTGTTGGAGAAGACTGTGAAGACCCACATTCAAGTCTACCCTTCATCATGGAAGCTCATTGGGTGAATTTGGACCCAAGTCACATTTAAATCATCCAATCACAGCAGAGTTCCTTGTCTTGGTTAGGATAGCTTCAAGGTTCCACGTGGCTGTTCAGACCCCGTACATTGTGCTCCTCACAGTCCCTCTGGCTGAACGCCCCTTTCTTTAATGTCATTTGAGTCATGACATAGACAGCGGCTTTTTTGGAAGCCTAATGAACATTGTTTACAGAAGATGAAGAGCTCATAGGAGACCAGTAATGTGTACTGTTAATAGTTAAGGGGCTGGACTGTAAGGGGGGAAACCCATAATTCACATATACCCATAGCCAGGTCTGTCATTTTGAGGCCTAACTACCCCACAGGGCTGAAGAACAATGGGAGAATGGAGTGCTGTGCATGCTTTCCTGAGCAACTGAATGAAGGCAGAATAGACATCTAATAAATACATTATAAAACTAGGGAAAAACAACAACAGGAAATCCCTATTGGGCTGACTTATCCTCAGTTATGCACTACTGCCCCACCCACTGAGTTCTTTGCAACAATAGTCTGAAAACCAGTTTTTATACTGAATTAACCCCTTTTTTGCATCCAGACATACACTGAACTGTAAATAACCAAACAGCAATTTCCCCACAACATTATAAGGCAAAGAGAGAAAGAAAGAGCAGGCAGGCAGGCAGGCAGGCAGGCTAACCAAGATTAACACTAGCCAAAATTAGCAATGTTATGTGAATGCAGCTGTGAGATTTTTAACTGACCTGAATTAGCATGTGGTGTGAACGCAATGAATATCTAAGTCAGTTTCACTAGTAGGATGATTAACCAATTAAAAAAAATAGTTATCTTCATGTTAGTTGTTTAATCAATGTTTTACAGGAAAGAGTTACAGTACAATAAATATTTACAATAAGTATATATATATATACAGTTACAGTATATATACAGTTATGTAGCCTTGAATTTGAAGTAACAGCATTAGAACTGCATTATTGAAAACCCAGCTTGAAGGATTCAGCCAAAGTAAAACAGGTTCAGAAAAGGACCATCAGGATGATAGGCGCACTGGAAACTGAGTCTTAAGGGGAGAAACAGAGGGCATTAAAATGCAGAAGGGGGAAAATTCAGACATGCATTGGAAAATAGTTGGCCAAAGAAGGTGACCCATCCTCTACTATCTCAGGGTGCAGGACATGGAATAATGCAGTCTTCCTCAACCTCTGCAACTTTAAGATGGGTGGACTCCCAGAATTCCCTAGCTGGCTGGGGAATTCTGGGAATTGAAGTCCACCCATCTTAAAGTTGCAGAGGTTGAGAAAGACCGGAATAAGGGATAAAGTTACAGGCAGGCAGATTCCAATGAACTTTGAAAAAACTTCTTAACAGCCAGAGCAGTTTGACAGGGTAACTAGTTTTTCAAAAAGGCGATCAACTCCCCTTCAGCTGGGACAGCTGTCCATCCAGGACGCTTTACTTGGGCTTGGTGATGTCCGAGTCCCCTTCCAACTCTACAATGCCCAATGCTATTACTTCCCATGCATTGGTCCAATTATTCTTTCCAGCCATCATCTGAAAGCCAAGTCCAGCGTGTCCCCCAGGGGTCTATGACGCCCTCCTCCTTTTTCTCTGTTTTGAATTTCTCATCATTTGTACCAGGACTAATGCAATTAAACTTGGAATCCAGTTGCGACTCCGTGTGTACGTGTGAGAGAGAGTTTGTGTGTGTTTGTATGCATGTATATAGGTGTATGTATATGTATGTGTGAAGGTGTATATCTGTGTGTGTGTGTGTGTGTGTGTGTATCATATTTATGCATATGAATGCATATATACATATACATATATATATATATATAAAATGTGGTATATATATATATATCTATATAGTCGTCGACTTATGACCACAATAGGGACTGGAAAACTCATTAAGCAGTGCAGTTGTTAAGTGAGGCATCACATGACCGCACCTGATTTCACCATATTTTTTGCAGTGGTCATTAAGCGAATCACACGGTCGTTAAGTGAATTACGCAGTTCCCCCTTGATTTTGCTTGTTGGAAGCTGGCTGGGAAGGTTGCAAATGGCAATCACATGACCCCAGGATGCTGCAACTGTTGTAAATACATGCCGGTTGCCAAGTACCTGAATTTTGATCATGTGTCGGTGGGGACGCTGTGATGGTCATAAGTGCAAGGACTAGTTGTTAGTCACTTTTTTCAGTGCCACCGTAACTTTGAACATTTGGTAAATGAATGGTCATAAGTCGAGGATTACCTGTATACATACACAACACTTACACATATCACAATTATGCATCCTTCCCAAAGAATTCAAAGCTCCAGGAATAGCTTAACAGAGACTGGGTTGCTGTGGATACATATGATTGACTTCCAGCCATACGGACATCCTGTTTGATGAAGAATCAGAACCCATTATAATTATTTGCACTTGGCAACACCCCTTTTGAGATTGGGCTTGGCACCTTTCTCTTCCTCTTTGATCAGCCTCCCTCCAGCTGCCTCTTTCTCCCTCCTCTTAACTCCAAACCGGATCACCTTCTGAAGAGCAGAAGAAAACGAAGGACCGTTAAGTTCTTTGTTAAGCGTGGATGCTTCAGACTGAGCTTAACAAAATATGGTTCCTTCTCAAACAACAAATACGGCATGACTACTGTGCATAAAACAGAGAAGTTAAACAATAATCTTCTATGCCTTTGTGGGCAAGCAAATACATCATGCATATAAAGAAGCTGAGTTTGCACCACACACTGAAACAGGTCTATTTGAGTGTGGTTCATTTTAAACTTGGTTTTGTTTTTCCATTTTAGCAGCTTGCATGTTGTACAAACCCAGCCTAAGAGTTAGCTGCTGGGATTTCATGTTTCATGCATGCAGTATGTAACCCCTCAAGTTAGGGTTAGCAGATATCTGAACACGCAAAGGAAGACATGGACAATCAGAAAGGAGGCCAAGTGGAGGGAAAAGGACACGCTAACTGTTCAACTTTCTTGGCATCCATGACAAAAATTACAGCAAAAACATGCAAAAAAAAAAAAATGGAAAGCCTACAGGTATATGAAATTACTTTTTCCAGCATCCGAAAGACTGATTTTTCCGTTGCAATATTTTTCCAGCAAATCTTGATTTTCAAGAACAGATGTTAGTGATAATATAGAATCAACGACTACGCACTTTCCAAATTTCACCCTAGAAACGGATGACAAATCATGCAATCTACAGATTACAGTGATCTTAGATTTGAAGGGGCTGGATGGAAGCCGATTGCTGGAATCAGGAAATAAATCAAATAACGTAAATCTAGCCTGTCGAGTCTGTTAATGGATGAAGGAAGAAAGAAGCAGACAGTTTACAAGGACACAGCGCACGTGAGTGACTCCTGTTGTGAAAACAGTCTAAAACAAAGCTAAGACCCTCAAAAAGCTGGACAATATTTGATTTTAAGGCTGTGCCTGATAGATGGAGGACATGTCCTCCTGTTGCCAGATGTCTGGTAACCTCCAGTGATATTGCAGGCTGATGACTGCAAGGGACAAGTTCTCTGGCTACTGTGCAGACTGACCAGTCGATATCCATATTCCTGCTTGAGGGTAAATTTACATTATGGGAGTCAAAGTCCCAACATGGGGAGAAGGTGGCAGTAGGAAAAGCTTGGCTAAGGATTCCTTCTGGAATAGAAAATGGATTAGACCAAAAGACTACCTTGTCTCTTCCTTTCTGCTCTTTTTGACTTCATCTCCTAAGGCAGGGTCCCTCAACCTTGGCAACTTTAAGACGGGTGGACTTCAACTCTGGGAGTTGAAGTCCACCCGTCTTAAAGTTGCCAAGGTTGAGGGACCCTGTCCTAAGGCCTACAGCCTCTGGAGTATACTGCCTTGAATCATGGAGGCTTAATTTAAATGCCCCGAAGAATAGCTTTGTGGATGGAATTCTCTTCCATCAGTTTGTTAGTGCCTTTTTCTCAAAGCCCTGAAATCAGGTGAGAAACGCTTCCTCTTCTTGTAAACTCTGTGATACCATGGTGTCTCATGGACTCCACGGAGAAATTGGCAGATCGGAAAGGATTTCTTCCAAAACACCTTTAAATGCTTGCTTGCTGATTTCCAGCTGGCTGTACAGAAATATGATGGATATAATGGAGAGTTAGGGACTTCTCATTCTTCCAGGCCTTATAAATGATTTGTCAATATCTTGCATTTTTAAGGTCTTTTTTTCCCCCTGTGATTTATTTCTGGACTATTTCTTTCCTTGGATGCTATTCTCTGTGCTTTCAAAAACTCCTGGGCCCCCTCCTTCATATTATAGGGATTTCAGAACCAGCCAAAAAAAAAAAAACCAGTTCATGGGGGTGGAGAAACACCAACCGTGCCTTTGCTCTGTTGATTGTTTCAATCTTTTTTTAAAGCACCATAAAGTGTATTAGAGGCTGGCGTGAAAGAGAGTAAATGTGCACAGACATAAGATTTTAGTGAGTTCTGGGTACAACAACATATGGTAAATGGGCAAGAAATGCAATGTTATTAGAGATTATGTTCCCTTCTATTTCTAGCCTCGATGCTGGCGGGGAACAGGTAGTGCTATTGCTGATGTGATGAAAATGCCACCATCTACACCAGTATTTCTCAACCTTGGCAACTTTAATATGGGTGGAATTCTGGGAGTTGAAGTCCACCCACGTTAACGTTGCCGAGGTTGAGAAACATTGATCTACACAGCAGAGGAAGGATGTAGAAATCAGCATGGTGACCCATTCTTAACATTTTAATTGACTTACAATTGTTTTTTTTTAATTCACATTGTTTTAGATTTTGAATGACTGCCACCTAGTTTGTATGGCATTTCCATGTGGCATTTCATTTGTCCTTATGGTATATTTTTATTTGAGTTGTATTTTTAGGGTGCTTTATTGTAAAGCACTTTTATTGTAAACAAGATTTCTGCCCGCATTCTCCTGAACAGCCTTGTCACTGTCTTGGAATGGAACCTCCCAGAGGTGGAGTGTGGTTTTTGGCCAGAATGGTGTACACTAGACATGATATTTGCCATGAGGCAAGTCCAGGAGAAGTGGATTGAGCAGAAAGAGCCTCTTTGCTCTGTCTTCATTGATCTGACAAAGGCATTTGATGCTGTAAATAGGGAGGCTCTCTGGATTATCTTGAGATGTTATGGATGTCTGAGGAAATTTGTGAAGTTGATTCAGCTACTCCATGACAAAATGACAGGACAGGGCCTTTACAACGGTGATGCTTCAGCTGCATTTGCCATTTCCAATGGGGTAAAGTGGTTGTGTGTTAGCCCCAGTCCTGTTCAATCTGTTCTTCGCTTGCGTGTTGTCACGTGCTGTCCAGGTTCTGAAGGAGGGAGCGTACGTCAGGTACCGACTGGATGACTCTCTCTTTGACCTTCGCAGCATGAATGCTGAGACGAAGTGCCTCCATGCAGTCATCCAAGAAACTCTCTTTGCTGATGACTGTGTACCCCCAGCACATAAAGACAGTGATCTGCAGTTGATGCTGAACAAATTCTCTGACGCTGCTGTGCTCTTCGGCCTGACTTCCAGCCTGAACAAGATTGAAGTACTTTACCAGCCTGTGCCAAATACCAACCCCATAGAACCAAAAATCACTGTTGATGACACCCAGCTGACAAATGTAAATGGCTTCAAATACTTGGGAAGCATCATCTGAAGCAATGGGTCTTTGGACAAAGAAATTGACTCAAGGATCAGCAAGGCCAGCCAGGTGCGTACTAGAGTGATCAGTCAACACAACATCCATATCTCCATGAAGCTGAAAGTCTGCAGAGCTGTGGTTATCCCTTCTCTTCTATATGGATGTGAGTCCTGGACTCTGTACCAACAACACATCAAATAACGGGAGAAATTTCACATGTGTGCCCTCTGCTCCATCCTTGGCATTCATTGGCAAGACCATGTCTCCAACCTGGAGGTCTTGGATCTCATGAAGTCCACCAGCATTGAGTCCCTGATTATCAGAGCCCAGATGCAATGGGTGGGACACGTCAGAATGGATGACCAATGTATGCCTTGCCAGTTGCTCTGTGGTGAACTGGAGACCAGAAAGAGACCTCAAGGTCTCCACACAAGCACTATAAAGATGCTGTGAAGGAAACCCTACACCACTGTGATATCCAGCCAAGGGAACCCAGACAGGTGCCTCCAAAAACTGATAGAAAACTGTGAGTGGCATCACAGAACAACACCCATAGTTACCACAACAATGGACTTCCAGTGCCCCCTTGTGCTAGACTCTGAGCTTCCAGACTGGGACTGCAGAGCCACCTCTGTGTTCACAGATGACCTGCACAACAGCATGTCTTCTTCAAACCCAAGGGACTACCTTCAATTGTAAACCACCTAGAGAGCTATTGAGCAGATTAAAATGTTTAACAAATAAAATAAAATAAAATAATAAATAAATAAATAAAGTAATCAAATCAAATAATCTTTGGGGGAAAAAAGGAACCTAAGGGTTAAATATCCCCAAAATTGGCCTGTGAGGAACAGAATATGATCGATGGCTACATAACACTCATTGATTGCTGGGTGGGGAAAATAAGCATTGTGGGGACAGGGGGAGAAGGAATGAAAAGGAGACACCTGGAAAAAGGCTCGGCTGACAGGCTGGCTTGCCGCATACAAGTTTTATTTTTTGATTCAACCTTTTCCTGCAAGGCTCCTTCATGTTGAACAATATCTCCTTGGCCCAGTACAGAATTTCATAAGCAAAATTGATAGGATCTTGTCCTTAAGAGATAACAACAACAACCCCCAGTGAGGCACTACCTTGGTGTGGTTGTTGGGCTTGCATGCTCCAAGGAGGATGAGAGCTGTGCCAGAGGTTCAACCATACTGGACAGGTCTCTTCAGAGGAGCCAGACGAAGAGTGTCTCTCCCATAAACAACATGGTGAGATGTAATTTATAGAAAACCATACCAGATCGGTCGCTGCCCGGGTCAACAAGGACCACACTAGGTGTTCTAGTTCCTGGACATCTGGTGACAACTGGCTACAGGACTCAGGACTGTTGGCTGAGCAACCAGGGCCAGCAGCTGCAGGACTACTGGAAGAAAAGTTGCTTACCCATTGCAAATATACAAAGACTGAAAACAAAGAAATAATGATCTGCTATTATAAATCAAGTCCACCAAGAAGAGGATATATGAAAAGAATGCGTCACTTCTGGAAAGAACAACATCCAGAATCAGAAATAACAGAATAGGGGCTACAAGATCAACATCAATTTATAATACAAAATAAAGTATTCACAGAAGTAGAATTGGAAGAACTGCAAAGGTCTACCCAGGGCAAAGAAATCGAAGGCTCGCCAGAAGTAACTCAGACTGTAGAGGCAAACCAGGGGGAGTCAGCAGTAGAGGAAGCCAGCATCGCTATTGAATTGTTTTCATTCCCAAACCAGGCATCCTCTCCTCTGCCTTCTCCTCAGAAAGAACAAAGCCCTCTAACCAAAAAACAAGAGGAATTGAAACAAAGAATAACTGAGCATCTAGAACAGCACAAAAACAACAGAATAAGGTTGCCTGCATTGACGCTTGTTACAAAGAAACAGCTAGCACAATGATTAAAAGATGCCAATACTGTAATTTTAAATATAAGTACCAGATCACTGCAAAAAAACAAACCAATTAACGTACAACACGGCTGAAGTTATAACTGAATACCTTGGATGCAAAATCAACAAATAAGAAAAAAAGCCAAACAGTGCACCACCAAAATGGAAGATCAGTTTGGAGAATAAGATCAGCATGCTAAGATCAGATGCAAGCAAGCTAGAAGAGATGAAAGAAAAGAAGCTGAAGAACAAGAAGAGCAAAGAATCTTGATCAAGAAATACCACTTAGAAACAAGGAAGCTCAAAGAAGCACTGGAAATAATAAAGCAGCATTTTGACTCTCTGCCACATGATTGGATAATCAAGTACCTAGAAATAACAGGAATCAGTAGAAACATCAGAAGCTTTGTGCAAAGATCAATGGCACAGAGGAAGACAAAGTTGCTGGTCAATGGTGATAGACTGGGAGAGGTTAATATCAAGAGAGGAATCTTTCAAGGAGACTCACTATCACCACTACTGTTTGTCATTGCATTGATTCCTCTGTCAACAATACTGAACAAGTCAGGCCACGGCTATCGAACATCAAAAACATCTGCTAGGTTATCCCACCTCCTTTACATGGATGATCTGAAGCTGTATGGAAAAACAACATTTGAAATGGAATTGCTGCTCAACACTGTCCAAATATACAGCCAAGATATCGCAATGGAGTTCGGACTGGACAAATGTACCACTGTTACCATTAACATGGGAAAAATAGTGAAAACTGAAGGAATCAAGATGCCCAGTGGAAATAACATCAAGAGTCTGTATGAAGATCACTACAAATACCTGGGCAACCTTCAAGCTGACAACATCCAGCACACTGAAGTCAAGAAGAAGGTTAATAGTGAATACGCCACAAGAGTGAAGAAGATTAAGATCTTCTTAAGTCCAAACTCAGCGGAGGAAATGCCATCAAGGCAATTAACACCTGGGCAATTCCAGACATTAGATACACAACTGGAATAGTGGACTGGACTCAAGCAGAACTACCAGCCCTGGACAGAAAAATAATGACAATGAATCATGCCCTTCATCCATGCAGCGATGTTGACAGACTCTACTTACCAAGGAGCATAGGAGGGCGTGGAATGTTGCAAGTACACCAGGCAGTTGAAGGAGAAAAAAGGGCATTGGGAGAATATCTGAAGGACAGTGAAGAAGATGCACTGAAGCTAGTACACCACGAAGGCTTACTGAATATTGAAGAGAGCAAACTGGCCTACAAGACAGATCAAATGAAGAAGGCAAAGTATTACATGGCCAGTACTAGCAGGCAAAGCAGACTACAAGACCTGACAATAGCTAAGAAGAGAAAAGCTGAAGAAGGAGGCTCATTCTGGCTGCACAAGACCGAGCCTTAAGAACCAATGCATTCAAAGCCAGAATGGAGAAGACAGCAACAGACAGCAAATGCTGTCTCTGCAAAGAAGCTGAAGAAACAGTGGACCACCTAATTAGCTGTTGATAAGAAAGACAAAAAAGTCTGGATAGTGGACATTGCAATACCTGGAGACAGCGGAATAGAAGAGAAAGAACTGGAGAAAATCACAAGATACAAAGACCTGCAAATAAAAATAGAATGACTGTGGCAAAGGAAAGCAAAGACAGTACCAAAAGTTATGGGCACCTTGGGTGCAATCCCAAAACATCTGGAGCAGCCCTTGAGGACCATCGGCATTGACAAAATCACCATCCGTCCATTGCAAAAGGCAGCTTTACCTGGAACAGCTTCCATCCTGCGACACCTTTAACACCATCAAACAACACCATCTGCCTATCCCAGGTCCTGGGGAAGGACTCGATAGGTAGATAAAAATGCCAAATCCAGTCTAAACATCTGGCTGACTCTGCAACCAACAATAATAATAAAAATCAAACTTTTATGCCGCCCAACTCTCAGCGACTCTCGGCAGTTATGAGAAGGAAGGCAACGGGACAGGCAAGACAAGGAGAACCAGTGCAACATAAAAGTTTGGGCTTAGGAAAGGGCAGGTCTCGGTTCAAATCCAGCTCAGCCCTGGCAATTTGGGGCCAGCCCCACTCCCTCAACCTCGGTTGTGTTGTGCTGGCAAAAAATTGGAACATCTGGAGGAAGGGTAGGATATAAATCTGACAACTCAATAAATGAAGGTAAATTTCAGCAAGATGTTAAGGCAAAAAGCAAATGTGTGAATTAGGCACAGTTTCTAGGGGGGTTTTTTGTCAGGATTTTCTTTCTCATGGGAAAGGATTCATCCCGTTATCTCTACAACAATAACAAATAATATTTTGACTACAGAGATCATGTGAAAAACAGCTGTTATTGTGTGTTGTGTATTGTGCTATTTACTGCCACCTATTGGCGTGTGTATGCTAGTTACCCAGTGGGGTTGGCATAGAGCTATAATACAAGGGGAGGAAAATGTTCAGTCTCTCTTAGTAGTTGTTAGTTGTTTTAGTGTTAGCCACTATGTAGGGTTTATGGGCTACGTAGTTGTAAAAAAGTACCAAGTAGTGTACCTCTTCTCTAAGAGTTTGTAGCTAGAGATTTTGTTAAGCTTGTGTTGCTAATAAGTCTTGGATGCTACATTTAATGAGAAGATGTGTTTTTCTTTATATTTTGTATGATATTTGCATTTTATGGAATTTTGCATTTTTATCAATAAACACCAGTTAGTATATATTTTCTGACTGGATTTCTTTGGGAAACAAGAAATGGACATTGCATTGTGTTTGCTTTCATGGCTAATATTTTCCTGGAGTTTTTGCTGCGCTCTGCACAAACGGGAGTGTTTGTGCTTATCACTCTGCCCGACATTTTTCCAGTTCCTTCTTATCATTCAAAGTATAAGAGAAACAAAGAGGGTTGCTCTCATATCCTGTGGAGCAGCTTGGATACCTAGTACCTGCACCAGCTAAGCTGCTAGTCCCTGGGATACAGAAGCACCCAAGCATATGAACCAAACATCAGCAACATTTCATCAGGGCCGACAAAAGAAACCAGGAAGCCTACGAGATGTGGTGAAACCATCAGGAACTGACAGGAAAGAAAACAGAGCATGAGATCCTGGACAAAGGCTGAAGTCATTAAAGTACCTTTGCACGCCACAACCATCGAATCATCTGGCCGTTCCCACACAGCCGGCATCGATTTCCACAGAAATGCAAGGAAAACAGCAAGAACGAAGTTAACGCCAACAGGACCAGCGAGGCGTGTAGGAGACCCATCTCCAGACATGAATGGGGGTTGTGCAGCCAAGGGGGTGTTTTTTAAATAAAGCAACAGTTGGTTCAGATGACTATTCATCGGAGGAAATATCAGAGGAGTTAATAACCAGAATGTACGGATGCATCTTTTAAAAAGCTTGTTATTTCAACAAAGGCAACCCAACCAGGGTTGATTGAGGCATTTCTGCCGGCTCTCACCTCCCCATTCCCTTCCTGGGCATCTCCCGGGTGCTAAGCCTGCAGGCCCACTTTTGCCAGCCCAAGAATGCTGGCTTTTCGTCGCACTGCACTGTCTTCTTGCAAGAAGTAAAAGCCACCCAGGATGCACAGCACCCAGGCTGACTGCAGTGGGCACGCAGGCTCGGCATGGGGATCCAGGGTGAGGCCCTTCTAGAAGAAACAGAGAGAGAATTTTTTAAAATTACAGCCAGAATCCAGTATCTATGAACTGGATATTACCCCGTGGTATCTAGAGAACACGCCTTAGAGCTACAAAGAAATGCCCAGGAAAGGAATATCTTTGCAAGTCCTTGTAAGAGACAGTGGTTGTGTTCGCATAACATCTTTAACCTGCTTGCTGAATTTACCTTTGGGGGGGGGGGAGATTAGCACCACGCATTAAACCATAAAGGAACCCAACAGGCTGGATTCACACAACCTGCCTGTCTCCAAAACAAAAACAAAACCCTAACCTAGATTACCATTAAAACAAGCTTAGCTGCATGCCTCTTTATCTGATTTTAAAAGTGGCATGTGGAGGCAGCCTTACATGTGGAAAAGATGAACTCAGCGATGATGAGAATTTGCAAGGGGAAAATGGGTGGGCTGAAGAAGAATGAAAAGCACTGCCACCCGGACACATTTCTCCCTTCCCTCTCCTCCTGGGGGTGCCATTTGCAACCTTGGCAAGGGAGGAGAGAAAGACATCGCAGCTCCTCTGATGTACCACCCGGCCTTCTGCTTGCCCCACAGGCCACCACTTGCCTGCCCCACAGCAAGATCGGGAAGGCTGGAGGGGGGGTGCCGATGGTACGAGAAAGCTCCCTCCATCCGGATCACCCTCTGCAGGGCACCTGGAGGGGAGGGGGAGCCTCTTGCTCTCCACCTGCCCTGTTTGTGGAAACTGGCACAGGGCCGTCCTCTTCTCGGGGAGGCTTACCTTGGCCCCTTCCCACACGGGCAGCAGCCCTTCTGGCTGGGAGCCAGGCCTTTTTCGGAAGCAGATCGGGGCTTGTAGCTTGCAACAAGGTGTATTTCCATGGCAACCAGTCACCACGGACCAATTTCTCCCAGGATACAGGCCGGGCTCTTTACTGACGTCAGTGCCGCACAGAAGGAATGATAACACGGAGGCCTTTAAAGACGCTCCGAGGGTGGGGGACAAAGCACGGGCTGGAGGTGGCAGCTTGGCTGCTTAATGTTCCCCCTTACCAGCAGCATTGTGGTTTTCAATCCCTTTCGCAAAGAAAGCTAGCATGTCAGGAAGAAGGTGTGACTGGAAGCCCTGGCATTGAGCAGCTAGTTTTCTACCTGCAGGGAACGGTTCTTTATATTCAACAATGGCAGAGCTAACCTCAGAGCTAAGCTGAAGATTGCCGTTTCTAGAAGCAGCCTAGAAACGTGCCCTAGAGAGAACTATCGCAAAATGGGTGGGGCGGGTTGGTTGGTTTTCAGCTTTCCCCAACCTAGTGACCCCTGGTTATATTGCACTACATTTCCATCATCCCCACCCAGCAGGCAGCAGGCTGACTTCGTTTCTTAACAGTCCAGGTGCCAAGAATTTATAATGCCTTCTCAACCTGACCCCTTCCATAAGGATTAAGGATGCAATGCTCAGGATTCGCATTCAGCTGAGTCTAACATTTGGTTTGGATGGTCCACAGGCAGGTGATGTATTCCCCTTCTCCCTTTTGGCTCACAACAACCCTGTGAGGTAGGGAAGTGACTGGCCCAGTGTGAAGTTGAATGTGATGGCCAGATAGGGATTTCTCCCCATTTCTCCCATGTCTCTGCCCTCCTGAAGAAAAGTCACATCTACCTCTTTCTGAGATTTAAAAATCTGGGGACCTGGAGTTGCAGGGCTCAAAATCAAAGAACTTTTCAATTACTATTTTTACAGATTGCATTTTCACTGCGCTTTACTCCCACCAGGGAACGCAATGTACAGGGCCTTTCTATGTTCCTCCATCCAGGACCGACCATTCAAAAGGACCTTTATCCTGAACAAGGCAATGCCTGTGTTCACACCAGGTGTGCCACCAAAGGGGGTGAAAACCGACCAGATGCACTTCTACATGTTAAGCAGAGTTAAGGTTAGAGGATTTTTTTTCTTTTTCTTTTTCTGACTTAGCCGTGCGATTGTGGCCTGTCTGATTAGCTTACAGTTCCATGCATTGTGCAAAGCCAGAAAATGGGTTAATTTAATCATCAGGCGAAGCGTGTCATGCGAATGCAATCAATGTCTGGGGACAAACACACAATTCACAGTAGGCATACTTTAATAAGGCACTCGACCAAAGTATCTGCTCTTTTAAAATGGTGCTCAGACAGTGATAGCTCTTGCACCAGCCCTCCAAACAAAGAGATCGTGGGCATCTGGGGGTGGGGGGGTGGGAAGGGGGACATGGGATATCACAAACACACCATTGTGGCTCATGATGGGCTTTGATGAAAAGAGATCCTCAGCTTAGTGTGCTCTTACTTGAGAATACCTCCTGCAAAACACAAGGGACTTAATTGGGAGTGAACAACCAAGTGTTAGGCTCCCTCCTGACTGGGCACGCTCAGAACTAGGTCCCACCAATTATTCAGGAAATGTACATGAAGATGCAACCATTATTGATGTCCAGGTCTGTATCAGTGTATTAGTTGTTCAAGACAGCTCTGAGCAGTAGCACAGGACACAGGGGAGCAGGTGTCCAAATGCAGGATGAGGCCAGAAAAAGGTACTAAAAGCTGGAACATTTCTTTCTACCTGATGGTTTTCTTTGGGAATGATCTCCAGGCGTCTACTATAAGGAAGTCCACCTTTTGATAGCCAAACCATGGCTTTCTGGATGCCCAACGGGCTTCAGTTGCTGCAATCTTAGCAGATGGATTCACACAACATGCTAAGCATGGTTGAAATTAACCCTGATTGGGTTTGGCGGGCTTAACAGTCGGGTTTGTTCATGGCTCAGTAGATTGTGCAAACCCAGAAGATGGGTTAGTTCAGTAATTAGGTGAATCATGTTATGGGAATGCAACCATTGACAGGATGGGGGTACTGATTCAGGTGGCCGATGCTGGGGGGCAGTAGTGGCAGCCTCTGGCCATTCCTCTCCGAGAAATAGGGGACGTGCCCCATGGGCTGCAGGATCCCCTTAGCCGTGATCATATCTCATCACCAGAATTAAAGTTTAACTAGCCAGGGGTGTCCATGGAGGCAGGGGTCAAAAAAAGGCAAGATGATGGCCAGGCACATGTGGCAAAAGCCCCCCCCCCTTTTTACATGCCCATAAAAACGGGGCAGGGCTTTGATTACCCAGTCATGGCCAACATCTTGACTGTTTTGACCTTCCCCCGTGGATGCTCTGCAACTAGCAATCTGAGTCAGCTTCAGAAGATGGAATGGAGGACGTGGGGTCCCTTGACTTCAGCAGCAACGTGTCTCAGGCCAGCTCTGCCAGGACGAGCCAGATGCAGGAGCTTCAGCAAAGAGCAAGTCTAAGATTAAGAGCAGCCCTTTTTCACTTGGGTTCTACCAAATATGAATTATACCCCACATCTGATATAGAACATGCTCTTGTCCTTCCACCCACACAGAGTGCAAATCTAGCCTCCTGCCACCTCTTGCCAGATGCTTTTCTAGTCACTGGCCATCACCTGTAAAAAAGGAACAGGGCTTCCCCATGTGTGGTCATGGCCACCATCTTGACTTTTCTGACCCCCGCCCCCCATGGATGCTCCTGCTTTATGGCCTATTACAATACATTAACAGTATTGAAGGGCAGAATATGATTGATTGACTGACTGATATTTCAAATTTGGTCACCACCCATCTCACTAGGAAGTTTGCAAATATGCACAGACAAAATTTTCTATTGGGCTTTTTCAGATCCTCAGGAGACCCTAGCAGCAATCCATTTAAACATCACCCACAAAATAACTCAGGCAGAAAGCAAATGCAAATAAAACAATAGAAACCAAATGTTTCTTCCTGTCCCCTGGCCCAGTCGTACCCCCAAAGCTGGCAGCAATACCTGTGTAAGGAGGCCACTAAACCCCCCTTCAGACAGCAACAGGGAGCTCACCAATTATGGCTGTCTTTCACCCCAAAATTCCCAGAATTAAAAATAGTTTGCCAACTAACTCAATGTTGGGCAGTTTGGAGTAGAGGTACTGGGGAGGGGGGGGGAGAGAGAAAGAGAGAGAGAACATCCCCCCAACCAGTCAAAAAGCAACCTTGTAGACTAAGCTGGTGAAGTGCAAACCGGCAAAGTTCATCTTTCACTTCTTTTAGAACTGCTTTGTAGAAAAATCAAGGCAACGTAGAGAATAAGCTATTGGAAACTCAGTCTAAATCAGTGTTTCTCAAACTCAGCGACTTTAAGATGTGTGGACTTCAACTCCCAGAATTCCCCAGCCAGCAGGCTGGCTGGGGAATTCTAGGAATTGAACTGCACACTTGCTGGCTGGGGAATTCTGGGAGCTGAAGTCCACACATCTTAAAGTTGCTGAAGTTGAGAAGCACTCGTCTAAATCCTTGTCATCTTCCAAATGGCCCACTTCAATACCATTGAACCCATGTGCCTCAAACAGTCTGTGAGATGGATAAGAACCTTAGGGGCTAATCATCTGCCTCTGCTGGGGCATATTCCCGTCTTTTCAAATATTCCCAGGGCCTTCCAGAAAACTTCTACTGTAGTCCTTCATGCTGCATGCAAGGCTGTAAAGAAAACGATAGCAAGAGAGACTATACTTGTCTGTCATTTGGGGGCTTCAGAACTCATGGAGATGTTTGTCACCCCAGTACCAAGAGGACCCCCCTTTTGCCAACAAGGCATGCTGCTAGGCTACCCAATGCCTTGAAGAAACAGTACAACAGATGAACCTGCTACACAATGACTGGGTAGAAAGAGAGATGCTGCAGGAGTGTCTAGAAGAGACACGTGGATGCAACCAAGATACTTTTGGTCCATAATCTTCAAATCATGTGAACGGCTGACAACACAAGGGACAGGAGAAAAACCAAACCCCAAGCAAGCTCTTGATTAGCCTGTTCTCCAAATGTGTGGGATGGCAACTTCTGTGATCCCCAGTCTGCCCCAGATGTAGCAGCATCTAGTCAACTTTACCTAGACTTGGAAGCTCATTAGGCTGGAAGACCTCAGGGGGAATCCAGGGCTGTAAGCTAGCTTGGGAAGTTGGAAAACATTCCAGAGGGAGTCAGTAGAAAACACTTCTATGCAATCACCAAGAACATGTCCACGAAGCTATCAAGAGTGTTAGTCCTTTGAGGTAGTCCAGACTAGAAGCACAACTATGAGTACTGTTACATTAACAGAATCTTGCAAGACTGAAAGTATTTCTCCCTCCTTTCCTTTTTCTCTCCAGAAGACTAGGGAGGGTCCCTTCCGAAATGCTTCCCCCACCCTTTTTCCTTTTGTGGGCTGAGATACCTTTTGCATGACGGTTGTCTAGGCTGCAGCGGTTCCTCCTGTCTCCCAAGGTCATTCCCACCTTACCATTAAAGAGTCAATCTGGACTCAAAGGAGACTTTATTTAACCTACCTCTGGATGGCACCAGGTTGGCGAAGCTGCCCTTAATCATTTGCCAGGCCGTGGTTGATGAAAGGGGCAAATGGTTCAAAAGCCTTAGCAAGCCACCTTAAGCCCTGAGAAGTCACTCAAAGGAGGAGGGAAAACAGGGGCGAAAGTGAAGGCAACATCGAAGTCCACAAGAACCAAAACAGGCAATAAATCAGTGCCTAATGAAGAGCCAAGCAGATAGAAAATACAGCTAAAAGAGCCATAAATGATCCTATTTAAGGGTATAATCCCTGCTCGGTTGTACCTCAAGATTTTCAAGCCAAAACATGTGGGCAGGCCTTCAAACTGGTTTTGCTCTAAAGTTCACTTTTTGGCCTGGTTCCCCTTAAATCATGTATCTCTTGACCAGAAGCTACCTTCAATGGGAAAGATGGTTGCTCTTTAGCCTGTTCAACTCAAAGTAACATTATTAGGTTTGTCTTCTTTGTTTCTTTTTTAAAAAAGTACACCCCATACCAGGAATCGTTCAGAAAAAAGACTAAAAATATGCTGTAACTATGTTTAGAATCCTGGGTGCTCATTTGCTTTCACTGAAACGATAGTGTAAAGCAGTGTTTCTCGACCTTGGCAGCTTGAAGATGTGTGGACTTCAACTCCCAGAATTCCCCAGCCAGCCTGGCTGGCTGGGGAATTCTGGGAGTTGAAGTCCACACATCTTCAAGCTGCCAAGGTTGAGAAACACTGGTGTAGAAGCTGGGAAAAGCATTGAAAAAAGCAAGTAAAATGGGAGAGACGCTGCATACTTGGCCACATGCGGAGATCCAAAGCAGAGATGTGGTTTGTTCCATGCGCTGCGCATAACACAGTGCACAATTTTTATTTATTTATTTCTTGCTCCTCCTCCTCTTCCTCCTCCATCCAGTCCTCTCAATCCTCAAAGAATAGATCCAAATAAGATACGGGGCTGCAACAGGGTTTAGCCATTCAGCTTAACCAAGAAATACATCCAGACAATGAGAGAGAGAAAGTGAATTGGATATTCTAAGCTTCCGCTCTGAAATTTCAGTGGTTTTTCCGAACCCTGCCGCCTCGACTTGGTTTACCGCAAGCATATTCGGAAAGGGAGTCCTAATTAAACCTTGCAAAGCTTCAGAAATGACACCTACCATTTATAACTCAATGAAAAGTCTTTTTTTAAAAGCACCAGAACTTTGGGGGTAGTTGCTTCGGAAAGGGACCTCAACTCCCTTTTCCAAGACAGTGGATAAGCAGCCTGGGTTTTGTGCATTCGTATATGTGCTTTCCAGCTTTTTCACTGCCTGAAATGGTTTTGCGTATCAGTTGATTGAAACTGTCGTTCTCAGCAAATGGGAAATAATGTTGCAGGAAAAGACATGGAAAAGTAGTTCTGTTTTCACTGCTCTATCACAAGGGCCTGTGTAGGATTCTCAACTCATTGGATTTCTTACGTTTGTCCTATATTTCACCATACCTCTCTGCTCCTCTATATTATAAATGCCAGCATGGGACATGAAGAAGTTACAGGCATGGGTTTTACAGAAAACCTGTGTATTTCCTGTTCCTTCTAAATCGACTGCATAAGATGAAAAATTGCATGGAGTTTCACGATGGGTTTGCTTGATTTCCTACATGGGCACAGTAGATTTGGAAAAGGAAACGCTGGGTTTTAGAATGACCCGTGCCTTCCTCTAGGAAACAGTTTTGGAAAAAATCTAATACCAAGAGACCAGGAGAAGGAACGCTGTCTTTTATGTATTTATTTATGTGTTTATTTTCAATGTATAGGGCTGCCCACCTCAGCATCATGACTCCAGGGGGCTAACAACAATTAAAAAATACAACCAAACAACTTCACAATAAATACATAATCAGCAGCCAGGTTAAAACTATCAACAAACATCCCACATCAGCATAACCATCTCACAGGCTCTACCATACATTCTGATCCCCATTCCTGATGACATAGTCACTTCTTCAAGGCCTTACAAAAGGCCAACAGGGTTGTGGCTCATCTGAGCTCTGGGGGATGATGTGCAAAGAAGGGGCACCATGACAGAAAAGGCTCTCTTCCTGGGTCCCACCAGATGGCATTCTTTGATAGACAACAACCTGGGTCCCACAAGAGCATGCCTCTCCTACCAGATCTGATGGGACAAGTAGACACAATCACTGAGACGTGGTCCTTCAAATAACCCATCTCTTGCAACCCATCATGTATTATCCGCCCCAGTAGGTAGACCAGACCATAAAATCAACTCCACAGGAAGGCTAAAACTGCTCGTATTGGGACTGGCTACAAGAACAGAATCTTGCAAGTCTGATGGGGCTGTACCTTCTCTTCCTTCTTATACCCCAGTGAATTCGGGAGGTGCCTGTCTGAGCTCCTTCTGAATGTTATCTGGATGCTTTAGATTTTAAAAAAATGGTTTGGCCTCATTTGTCTAAGCGCCGGTCCCTACATATTTCCATCAAGGTCATTTTCTTTACTCTCTACACTTGTGTTAGTCTACAGTAGCCCAAAATCAGGAGGAGGCTGGAGCACCTCAAAGGCAAGGAATAAAAACTTGCTAGTCTGAAAAGGGACTGCCAAGCTTCTCCTGATTGTGTTGCTAGATCAGAAAAGGGTTTACCTTCAGCTCCGAAGCAAACCTTGGAAATAAAATAAAGCAGTACTTAAAGCCCAACTACACATGGCTGAGCCCAGTCCCTCTCTCTAATGTCTCCATCCTACGGATGCCTGTAGGTGGGCCAGGCTATTTTCCATGCATTGAATAACCTTGACTATCACTCCCCACCTGTCTGGACATCTACCATCTGTGGCTTCCTCCTCCCCATCCATAGTACTGGCCTCTACTTCCAAGACAAATGGGGATTTCCCAGTGGGTGAACTCCCTCCCTCTGTACAAAAGCAGTTGGAAGGTGTAAAACTGAAGCACCTCCCTGGTAAGGAAAGGGCTCAAGGGTTTTTTTAGGGGGGCGGTAGCCTGATGAACAAAGAGATGGGCAAAGGAAGGTCATGATGGAGGTGTATGACATTGGGCATCATATGGAGAAAATAAGGAAAGTTGTTCTGTCTCTGTAACAGGAATGGGCAACTCACAGACCCTCAAGCTATTTTTTGCAGAGCCAGGATTTGTTTTGACCATGCAGCTGAATTTGGGAGGCGCCCTGGGTGGACCACGATTTCTCATCCTCTTTAGGCAGAACCAAAGCAAAAAAATCTCATTAAGTTTAGAATAGGTCTAGCACAGTGCTGCTCAACCTTGGCGACTTTAAGATATGTGGACTTCAACATGCTTCATGCTGGCTGGGGAATTCTGGAAGTTGAAATCCACATATCTTAAAGTCGCCAAGGTTGAGCAGCACTGTGCTAGCATATTCAAGCCCTCCTGAAAATGGAGGGAACCCTAATCTCACCACATATATAATGTGACTCCCTGCCCCCCCCCCCCACATCATCCTTCTTGCACATTCTTTAATTCTTCATGCCAGAATCCACAGCCACCAAATACAGACAAGAGGTGGCTTTGATTATAGACAGTTTTAACCCAATGAGCTAATATGTGTAATATGCAACACACAATCGTCTAGAATGGAGAGTCCTGGACTTCAGTTCCCATTCTCCTTATCCAATTGAATTGGCTAAGGACGATGGAAATTGAAGTGCAACAGCTGTAGCGGGAACCACATTTGGGAAGACTGAAGCTACTTCTTTCGAAAGAAGGATTAAATAATGCCAAAATAGGTAATGGCTACTTCTCTAGGCAAAATCCTTTAAGTAACCCTGTACCGCTTAGCATAAATGAGCATCTTAACGTATCTTAGTAGGATAGGGCAAACCTGTCAGTCCTCTCTCCTTTCTGCAAATAGGTCAGATTTGATTTGTTAATCTTGAGAATTAAAAAAAAGACCGGCACATTTCTCCCAACTTGCATTTTTGCTTGTGATTTGATCAAACTTGCATCGACTTTGCATTTTTAAATCACTTTTATTCATCTTTTTTTTAAAAAAAAGAGAAAACGAACAAGCAGAAAGAAAGAAAGAAAGAAAGAAAGAAAGAAAGAAAGAAAGAAAGAAAGAAAGAAAGAAAGAAAGAAAGAAAGAAAGAAAGAAAGAAAGAAAGAAATTTTGCCTAACTTGCCTTATTTTTGCATTTTAGTACATAATGTACTGTATATCATGCATTTACTATAGTACATTTATTGTACTGACTTTTCTCAAATACGCATGGTTGCAATGTTAGAGAATCACAGTATGAACTTTGGAGAACTACAAATCACAGCTAAATTTGACCATATGGTTCCAAAATAAGAAATTCAAGGAGTTGGCAGTGAAATGATCACTAAATAAGCTTCTCCCTCATCTCTGCTTTAAGGGCAGCAGACGTTCAGATTGTTCATGCCTGCCTCAAGTGCTACGAGAAATGTCACCAGCTAATTTCAAAGGCCCAAACAGCGGCTAACAGCAGAGGAGCAGGCCAACCAAGGTTTGCTTTGGTCAGCTGGCAACCAGTCGTGCTTCCTGGCACCCTCTCGACTGAACCTCTTAGAAAGGCCATAATTCTGGTCGGGTCCAGTCAGAAACCTACTGTTTCAGTTATTAGTTGGAGTGCCAAGAGCAGAGACCACCCGGGGTTAGGTAATTGAATTAATCCCAGGATTTGAAAGAGAGCTTCCTCAGAGTCTGCAAAAACCCAATGGCTAACATCAGACATCGGGCTGCTTCTGGAGAGAAGAGGACGACTGACATTTGGCTGCGTTAAACAGCTGCTTTTTCTTCCAGTCCAATGCCCCGGGCTTGCTACGGCTGCACCCCCAGCCCCTGCCCCCAATAAAAGGAATACAAAAGTGAAGGACTTCAGCAGACAAGCTGTCATCCGTCATGGCATCTCCAGCAGCGGGAAGCCTCACCCACTGGATTTCTAGCCCACTGGGGTGCGAATAAAAAGCAGATCTTATGTGGCACGTTGGTTCGCCAGGGTCTGCGGGACAGAGTCAGAAAAGTCAAGATGGTGAACGTGTGATTGAAGCTCTGCTTGTGTTATATGTGTGATGCCCATTAATAAAGGGCGGAGATTTGGTGGCACCATCTTGGCTCACACCCCTGCAGGAATTACTGGAGGATGCGCTCACATCGAATATGAATCCTGAAGGAGTGGCTGTGGGAATGAACGCATGGGCTTCCTTCTTCCCCTAATTACACACACACACATATGTGCACATTCATGGATTTTGCAGAGCGCACCAAACATGATCTGCCTCTTATTCTCACCCCTTCTTCCTCTCCTCCCTTGGTTTAATCTCTCTTCAAAGCAGGGGTGTGATGTCCGGGTGCTGGGTTGAGACAATATCCTAAACCTGTGTTAATGAAACACAATTGCCGTCTTCATATAATACACTCTGCTGGAACAAAAACAACCCCATTCTGCTAAGAGAGGAGTTGCATTCTCATGGCATGCTGAATCACAAACTACTCACACCCTACATTAGCCTTCTTTAGTGGTTTGTGTGGACCCAGCCATTTAAACCCCATTGGCACTGTTCTAAAACTTCTCTCATCTAGCATCTTCTCTTATCTAGCATGTTGGTCTTCAAACCCCATCATCCTCAGCCAGATGGGTTTGTCACAACACATGTAATCCTAAACTAGCCACTCTTGGTTCGCTCGGCCAGCTAAACTACCACAAGAAAAAACCCAAACTTAAAATTAACCCAGTTTCCTCATTGGGTTAAACGTGTTGTGTGAACGCAGCCATACAATCTTAGAGTTGGAAGAGATCCTTTAAATCATTGAATCCCATCCCTTCCTTGGAGCAGGACCCCAACAGAAGCATTCCTGAAACAGAAGAGGGGATCCTAGGTACAAATGCTTCAACTACCATACTACTCTTCCCCCATAGACATTCATAATATTCGAACAGAATCGCCCTGAAAAATAATACAGTTATTCTGCCTGCTGCAGTTGAATGATCATGAATGGATTGGGATTTTCTTCTGGGCGATGTCTCTTCAAGAACTCCCAAAATGTTATCATATTGTAATGAATAGAAGGAATGGCCTTGAGGGACAGGAGGAAGAACTGCTATCAAGACAAGGGTCAGCTAAAAGAATCCTGAGTCCAGGGCAGAAATGTAACCTGAAAAAGCATCTCAGACAAGACCCTCTCTAGTTTTCACAGAGATAAAGGGAGGAAGGAGGAAGCACATTCAGACTTGCAAGATTCTGTTATTATATCTTTATAATAAGTCATATTGGCCTACATGATTTTAGTTTCCTAGTCTGAAAGGCTGACACATGTGCCCCTCAAACTTTCTTACGGTTTCAACATACACCCTTCTGCCAGTTCTCAGTATCTTCTCATAAGACTAAGTTGACACAGACACACACAATCAAATCCTCCTCCTTGTCTTTTCGCTTTCTCCCTTCACATGGTTTGGATGCTCCTTATAAAGCAGCAGCAGCAGCAACAGCAGCATCACTTCTACTTTCTGTCTTCCCTTCCTTTTATTTTTATGTGAAAATACTGCAGAGTGAAGCTGTTGTCTCAGCCGTCGCCTGGACTTTCCATGAGTTTTTAGGCCAGGTTCCCATGTGGCTGGGACAGTGAATCCAGTGGGCCCTCTCCCTAGGGGCCCCCCAAGTGCCCCATCTTACCTTGTTTTATCTTAACCTGGCTGATTCTGAAAAGCTAAGATGGATTAGCATTTGGATGGGGCACCACCAAGAAATCCTAGGGTTGGGAAGTTGGAAAAAAAAATCCTAAAAGAAGGAACCCGTGGAAAAACATCTTCATATTATGGGCAAGAAAAGTGCATGGTTGCGTCCATGGTGTCTCCATGAAAAGTAGGCAACCTCCAGCATTATCTTTCCTTCCACAAAGGCTGAAAGACTCATTTAGATGTTCTTAGAAAATAAAAGGGCGAGTGGCTGAAGCCTAGTGGTTTCTTGGGAGGGTCCCTCTACCCAGGAAAAAGAGAGGAAGGGCTACACTAAAGTAGATGGTGGGGAACAGGCACCCATTCACTTTGGGATGAATGGGTGTTTTGTATGACTGGCTGTGCCCTCCATGGCAGCCGTGTTGTGAGCAAGCCCCTGGCACGCCCTCCAAATTCCATCCATTTTCCATGGAGCCCAAACATTTAAGGAAGCTTGTTGTGACCCGCATGGACGTCCCTAAGGAGATGTCAGCCCCACTAGGGAGACCAGACCAGGAAATTTAGCCGCAGGAACGCTAAAACTGCTTTTACTGAGACTGGTTATAATAGCAGAATCTTGCGAGTATGATTGTGCTGTACCTCCCCCCCCCACTTCTTATACTCCTATGAATTAGGGAGGTGTTTGAGCCACTTCCAAATGTTCTCTTGTTTCACTGGACTTAAAAAACGTTCCAGCCCCTTTTGCCTAGGGAATGGTTCTTGCATATTTCCATCAAGGTCATCTTCCTTACTTTCTGCAGGGGCAAAGGGTGGTCAGGTGCTGCATGCTTTACGCTTTATCATGCCATTGCATGAGTGACGCAAGTGACACCATTGTGAGAGGCAGCCTCATGCCTTCTGGGGAAGCCCTCCGTAGCTTTGCTCTGCAACATGTGCAAATGTCCTTTAAAGCGGAATTATATTAGATTTTCTTCTTCTTCGGTGTTACTGTTTGCACTTTGCCTTTTGTGGTGTTGAATTACCTTATTTTTCAACCAGATGTAATTGCTGCTAGAAGCCCTGAGTGGTGTTTACATACTTTAAAAAATGCTATAATTTTTGTAAATTAAGAGGCAAACAATTTAAAGTGGGTACTGGATTTCCTGGGAGGAAGGGAGAAGAAAAGGAGAAGGAAAAGCAGGAGAAGGAGGAGGAGGAGGAGGAGCAGGAGAAGAGGAAGAGGAAGAGGAAGAGGAAGAGGAAGAGGAAGAGGAAGAGGAAGAAGACAAAACTGTCAGGAACAATGTGTTCAAGAGAATGTTCATGGCTGTGCTTAACTTGGTTACTGAATTAATTTATTTTCTGGGTTCACACATTACGCGGAACCATGACCTAACCAAACAGGACTAAATTTGCCCAAGTTGAAGCCCCCCCCCCCGACACACATATGCACACACAGCCTGTAATTTTAAATCTGCACCTGTGCCACCCATCGCTCAGTCTAGCTGAGCTGCTTCAGCATGTCTTGTGAACACAACCCCAGGCTACATCTTGCCCTTAACCCTGGCACCACCACCACCATTTTTCCTGCCTCCACGCCAAAGAGGAAAATCGTAGGAGCAGCTGGACCGTACAGCCCTCTGCCAAGACAGGCGGTGAGTTCCCCTTTGATGGAGACATTCGAGCAGAGGCTGGACGACTACCTGTCAAGAATCCTTCCTTTTGGATTCCTGCCGTGAGCAAGGGGGAGTCTAGACGGCCTCTGTGGCCTTCCGTGGACTCATTGCTTCGATAACTACCTGAGCCTGAATCCGCCTGATCCTGGCACCCTGTGCAAAAAGCCGCTGGGCCTAGAAGGAGAGCAATTAAAACAGGCACCTCAAGAGAGTCCTGGCTGTCCACAGAGCTGTGACGCACCAACCTGCGCACCAGCGAGGTCCGAGTATGGCCCAAGGGCGAGAGGGCGGGCAGGGGTTTCGCCTCGTTCCACTCCACGTGCAAAGTACTGTCCACAGCCACTGCAGGGGAGAGCAGAGAGTGAGGTCAACCTCCAGGGTGCCATAAGAGGGAGAGAGATCAACCCTCTAGGGCAGGGTTTCTCAACCTTGGCCACTTGAAGATGGGTGGACTTCAACTCCCAGAATTCCCCAGCCAGCATAGTTGAAGTCCACCCATCTTCAAGTGGCCAAGGTTGAGAAACCCTCCCCTAGGGCTACCCACCCCCATGCAGCTAGCCACATCAGGCCTCGCTTTCCCACAGACCGTCGTTCCTTTATGGAGCTGGTGGCCACTGGCTATAGAAAGAGGACCGGGAGCCACTGCATGGAAGCCAAGAGGCTCCGGGTCCCAAGGACGCTACGCAATGTTCAATTAACCGCTGAGGAGCATCTGCTAAGCACTCACCACGCAAGAGAGAAAGCTTTTGTGCCTCCAGCACTGCCGTCCGTTGCAACGATCTGGATCTCTTTTCTGCCATGGTCGCTTTGTCCAAACTCTTTGGGGATTACAGTTCCCAGAATCCCCAGCCAGGACAGCCATAATACAAGGCACAATAGCATCCCCAGGGCTTTCCCATCCTCACCCCACTCATGTTTTTTACCCAACAGCAACTCTGTAAGGCAGAACTGGGGGCAAAACAGTGGCTGATCCAAGGTCGTTCGGTGAGATTTGTGACTCAGGTGGAGTCTATTCCACCATTCCAGAGATGTCACCTCCAGCCAAGATGGCGCATACAAGCACGATCTTCCCCACAACCCTGTCGAGGACAGAGGGGCCTTTCAGATAGACTACTCCTATCAAAAAGCATTGGGGAGCTCTTTTTTCCAGGTTTTCTTTTCTCCCTTTATGAATTTTCAGTGATAACAGCATTCAGGGAAGGAGTCGTGGAAAACCCCGTGGAAAACCATCTTTGGATGCCCGATAAAAATCCATTTAAACAGCGAGAGGACTGTACAGTCTTCAAAAACAGTAATACACGTTCTGAGACGTTCCTAAGAGTAATGGGTCTGCTTCTTCAGCAAATTCCCACCCTACGCATGCAGATGTGTCTGCCCAAAGCAATCTAGATTATATGTATGCACAGATATAGATAACACACACTCTCAGATCCACCTCTACTGTCCAGGATCTTTTTCCAGCTTTCAACCCTGGGATTTTCTGGTGGTCTCCCATCCAAGATAATAAACAGACATGATCTGTTTAGTCCATGCTTCTCAACCTTGGCAACTTTAAGATGGGTGGACTTCAACTCCTAGAATTCCCCAGCCAGCTTTGCTGGCTGGGGAATTCTGGGAGTTGAAGTCCACCCATCTTAAAGTTGCCAAGGTTGAGAAACCCTGGTTTAGCTTTTCAAGAACAACCAAGGTCAGCTCAAGCTCCCCCTGGCTAGTAGCCGAAGCAGCCTTTTGTGAAAGCCGCTGCAGGAATCAGAGGGAAAAAAAGAGCCGACACTCTCCTTCAGCCTGGGTTGGGACATATTCAGTTTCATCCTTGCTGTGTTCTCTGTCCTGTTCACCTTCCTTGCCTGGGGCTTTCCAGAGGAAACCTGGCGTGGGACTGAATGCTAAGAGAAGTACGTTTCACTTTTAGGGCTTGAGAAAGGATCTAGCTGGAAGATGAAGACGCTTTTTTCTCTACCAGCAAAAGAAACAGGAGCAGACACCCAGATCAAGCAACCCTGAGAACCTCCGCCTGCTTTCTGCTCTTTTATGCACACCTGTATTTACTCCAAAGAAAGAGGACCCTGAATTTAAGGTGACACTCTTCCATGCCCGCCCCAGGCAAGGAAGATTAAGAGAGAAAATAATCTTCCGCCTCCATTCCTGTGTTCTTAGCAAGTCTAACATAACCATCCCATTTTAAAGACGGAAGTGGTCAAAAATCACTTCTCCTTTTCAGAAAAATACAGACTAGCCGTGTTCATATGAAACAATTCACCAAATTAGTTTGGGATGAAAACAGTGCTTTGCTCTGACGCTTTTCTGTTTTCCTCCAGACCAGATAAGAGGGAATGGTTTTCCTTCACTTTATGTCTTCTCCTGGAGGTGGAAGAACACGCAGGAATGGAAACTACAAGGCTGTTTCCTAGTTTCTTGGACTTTCTATACCTAGTTAATAATCAGACGGGTGCACTGTGTTGAAGCTACACCCATTCTCTCTTTTTCCCTGTTTAGTAGACCTTTAGAGTTTCCTGTTTTTATCTGTTGCAGCCTTTTGCCTATCTCTCCCAATTAAGTGCCCCTTCTGGGGTTTAGGAGAATGCAGGGGGACATACCAACTGTGTGGCTGTAGGTGTGCTTATTTACAGCCTCTCCTCACTCACACCTGGCCACAGCGAAAACGTTTCCCTGCCAACCTCATTTCTCTGCCAGGTCCCCATGCTGCTGCCTTTGTCTCCTCCCCAGCTCCAGAGCTGATCTGGCGTTAAAGGACCAGTGGTAAAATAGTGCTTTCCCACCCACCTTTTCTGATATCATTGTATATCAGGGTTGTATAAAATTGCTTAGGATTTGTCACTGCTGCTATGGAGGGGATTCAGGGGACTGGCAGTGATTTGAAACAGGCAAGAGAGGTAGGAGGGACATTGGCCGAGGGGCAGCAAATATCATGATGGATGGTTTTCTGCAAACAAGCAAATGGATCACAGAACAAATCAACCCAGAGTTCTCACTCGAGGCACAAAAGACCGGGCTCAGATTATTCTATTTCAGATATACTATGTGAAGATCCAGCTCTCTGGAGAAGGCTCTGATGCTGGGAAAGGTAGAAGGAAAGAGAAGAAGAGGACGACCAGCAGCAAGGCGGAGGGACTCAGCTGCAGTAGCAATGAATGTACCCTTGGAAGACCTGAAAGACCAGGCTGGGGACAGTTCATCTTGGAGAACGTCTATCTATGTGGTCACTAAGAGCTGACACCAACCTGATGGCGCATAATCAATCAAATAGTTTTCTCCCAAGTCAAGGATCGATGATGATGGATGAGGAAAGGCCCTGAGAAGAAGGATGCTTCAGTAGAGGGCCTGGGGCACACACCTAGAGAAGGGGCTATCTCAGCTTTCCTATTCTTGTCCATAATGGGACTTCAGCTTCCAGTTTCCTGTTCTTTCCAGTTCTTTCACCATGTATAATTGATCTCTCTCTCTTCCATCTCTTCTCTGCTGCCTTTTTTCTTAAGTTAAAAAAAGACAAGCAATGAGGGGGAGGGGGGAGAGGAGATTTTGTTATTATTTAAGAACATAAGAATGGCCCTACTGGTTAGGTGAAAAGGTCTATATTCTGGATTCAACAGCAAATGGGACTGTGAAAATGGAGACTGAAACCTCCATGTGCTGATACAAAACACCATGAAATAGTATATCCCAGAGTCAAATGATTGGATCTGTATAGCCAACATTTTAGAGAAGCCTTCTAAAGATATCTACCATACAATCACCACCAGCTGAATTGTGGATCAGGTGGGTCATTGACAAAATACTAGTCAGAGAGTTCTGTTCTGGTTGGTTTATTTGTTTTGCTTTATTTTGTTTTATCCCTAGAAGTTTACATGCAAACTAAGAAATTGTTTCAAAAGAGGAGAGGGCTTTTTGTGAAACCTGCATAGATGGAGTGTGATGTTCTTGCACTTAGTCAAAAGCGGAGCACAGGATATGTGTGAATGCCCTGTTATTCATTGTACATACCTCCCCGGCTTCCCACAATTCCATCTGATCCCAAGGAAAGACAGAAGGAAACACTTCCCGGATGCTTTTTCTGTTGCGGTGCTACCGTCGGTGCTCAAGGGGAGTCGCTGCTTGAGAACTTGTTGGAAAACTTCTCCTTCTGCTGGAGAAATTTGGAAAAAATCATCCACCTACTTTTTCTGTCCATAATTCGGATAGAGAATTTCAGAAGGATGCTTTGAGTCCAGTGCTAGATTGGGAAGATTCAACAAGGCGATTCTGTCCTTTCAAGAAAGGAGCAGTCCAGAAAAAGGATCAGAAGGGAGGACAGAAAGAATGCCATAGTACTTAGCTTAGGTTCTGGACATTTTTTCCAGCCATTGGTAGATAGGAATAAGCAGACAGATTACTAGGGTGCAAATGTCCATGGAAGGGAGAAGACACTTTTTTGATGGGTGAAGCTTTGCTAGCCCTTCAGGGTAATCCAGACAAGAAGCACAACCAGGAGTACTAGCTCTACCCTTATTGTAAGGTTACCTTAGCAGAATCTTGCAAGACTGAAAGTATTTCTCCCCTCCTTTCCTTTTGCTCTCTGGAAAACTAGGAGGGTCCCTTCTGAAATCCTTCCCATGCCCTTCCTTCTTCTGCGGGCTGAGATATCTTTTACATGCCGGTTGTCCAGTCTGCAGCTCTCCCTCCTGTCTCCCAAAGTCATTCCCACAGACCATTAAGAGCTTGGAGCAAGCTTCCAAGCTAAAGTAGTGAACCAGTTACAAGAAAATATGCAACTTTCTGGGTGGGTTCATCAACATCTCAGCCACCTCTTATTCACAGAGTGATGTACATTCATGGCGCTCAGATTGTGTTGAATTCTGTGATTGTTCACATCACAGGATGGGATTACTGCATGCATGTAATTATCCCCCAATCAGTAGAACTTGAATTCCCAGGACCTGCAAACCTTGAACCTCAAAGGGGCTCCCAATATTTTTTGAAGTGCTTTTCCTTGAGGCTCTACACAGCCCTACAGAAAATTCTGTCTTGAGGAACTGTCTTGTTTCAGCCTATAGAAAGATGGAACAAAGCTTTGAAGCACTCTTCTATTTTTTTTTTTTTAAATGCCCTACTGTGCAACACCAGGATGGCAAAAAGAGTCTTGTAACTTTTGGTCTGTGCCTGCTAATTTTGAGAATGCAGGGAGCTTTCACTTTGCGATTAGATTACTCTTTCTCTTTTGCACACTCACCCACCTCCGTCGATTAATATGAAATTGTTAATAGGACAGCTGAGCTCATGGAGAACCTGAAGGGAGAGGAGGGGACGGTAGCCCCTCCTATTCGATAAAAATGAGAATTAACATGCCACCCAAACCACAGAATTGCTATTTCCCATAAGCTGCTAACTAAGAGAGTTTCCCACAAGGTCTGAATTCCTGGGAGTGGCCAGACAGCCCAAATAGTGTATGAAGTAATGAAGGCCATCACAATAATATGCCAAGAACAAAATGCATAGAGGAATCCTGGTGATGACCAAAACCCAGGAGTGAAATGGAAGACATGCCTTCAAAAATACATCCATTTGCTCTGAATGAATATGGTGAAGGTGGAGGATCTCTTGCAGCCCAGGGCTTCTGTGAAAAACTAAGCCATCTCTCCCCAACCTGATGCCCTCCAAGTGATGGAAGAATTTTGGAGGGATAACCCCAATACCTCTGGAGGAACCAGGTTGGAGAAGGGTGGACTCAACCAGCTCTGCGTTAACGGGGATTGGGAGGGGAGGAGGGAGAGAGAGAGAGAAGCATGGGAAGAAGGAAAGAAGAAAGGAGATGTGAATTGAGCCAGCATTTCCTTCGGAGAAGAGAGAATGCATCCGGCAGCAGGAATCTGCCTTCCGTGCAAGGGACACAGCGTTCCTAACAGATGAGCCATTAATTTTCTAGAGTGCTACTGTTGTACTCAGGAGGTGCCAGCAGCTTCTGCAGAAATAGCGCAACTGCTTTCTCTTCCACTCTCAAAGCATAACAAAAAAGTTTATAACAAAGAAGTTCATTTCTGTGCTATTTAGGTTGCACTGAAGTTGGAGCAGGAGGTCCAGACTCAGACCAGTAATAATTGTCCTCCAATTCTGGGTGGGAGACCAGGACGAAGGTCAACCTGGAAGGCCCATCCCTGGAGATGTCGTGACCGGGCCAAAACCCAGCCATGTCAATGTGATTTTGGGCAGCCAGAAATAAATGACAGCAAGAGAAGAGATGAAGGGGGGGGCGGGGGACAGATGCTGCCTGGCCCCAGAGAAGAACCCAGAAGTTGTGTTCATGCAACGTACTTGGTCAGGGCATGTAAAGACCAGCAGTTGCATTCCTAAGCTTGGTTAATTTTAATCTTGGTGAGTTTTTTTGTGGTTTAGCATGTTACGCAAAGCCAGTCTGTGGGCTGCCTACTCCAAATTATATTCATAATTATACCAATTACATTATTTTAAATACATGCACATCCTACGTGCATTTCCTCAAAGTAAGATTTTTTGTAACATTTTCAGAAATGTTGAAACCAGAACAAAAAGACTTCTACTTTTTTTTTCCGAGAGAAAAAAGACATTTGTGGGGGGGAAATGAATATTTCTTTTCTAAGCCCTTATCCATCTCAAATCATTTTATCCTTTTTGGACCATAACTTGCATCTATGATGTATAAACTTTGCTCACTAAATCATCATCATATCTGCTAGATTAAATTTAAAAGAGAAGGGGGGATGGCTGATTTTCAGAACAAAATATTAAATGAGTAAGAACTGTAATTTGCTATAGCTCATAACAATACTGTGGCTAAAATAGAATTTGATATTCTAATTTTAGAACTCTTAAAGATACTGGATTTAGTGAGAGAGTTGCAGATGGCAAGCTTTTCCCCCCTTTTAATATCTGGGGAAGTGGGTGCTTCTAAGTCAGTGACTTGTTTAATACATAATACAATGCTGGGAAAGGTGGGGGAAAAAAGAAGAGAATGACCAGCAGCAAGGTGGATGGACTCAGTTACAGCAGCAGTGGGTGCCCTGTTGGAAGACCAGAAGGACCAGGTTAGGGATAGATTGTCATGGAGAAGATCTATCTATGTGGTCAATAAGACTTGACACCAACTTGATGGCCCAAAATCGATCAACGACAGCCATAAAAATCCAAAATACCTAAAATTCATCTTTAATCTTTAACTGAGGCTATACAAGGTCACCACAAGTTTCTGATTTTCAGGAACTGTTTCTCAAGAAAAAGCGGAGATGCAACAGTGAAGAAAAAGGAGTAAAATGTGGCTGATCTGGGCACCATCCCACATGACTAGATGGTGCATAGGAGAGCCTTCAGACATGCAAGCTGGGTCTTGTCAGAGTCTCTTGTTTCAGAGATAGGCATTGGATTCCTAGGCAGAGGAACCATTTAGTTCACCAAAACCCTTACAAGTAATAATTAAAATTTATCTGAAGTGTCTGAAAGGGAAAGCACAACCCCAAACAGCTTTTCAGTCCCAAGACCACAGTCATGTGAACAGTAGGTGGGTGGAATTTTAAAAAATTATCAGAAGCTTTTTCTGGTGTGTGCTCTCTCTTTCCAAGACCTATTCATAAGCAATGTAGGAGTTAGTTGGCTTTGTCTCTTGAGTTGGCAATAACCCACCAGGGAGGGATGAGTGAAATGGCTTCTTCCCATACTAGTGCCAACCAGCTGGCATAAAGGAAGGTGGAAGAGGAAGCAGTGTTCTTTAACTGACCCATATTGCTCAGGAGTTCAACCAATTCAGAGACCAATGCTTTCCTCAACATTTCATAACCAAGTATTACTCAGGCTAAAAAAATAGTGAAAAGAGCATTAAAAGTTCCAAAACAGAATTGAGAGATGATTTTGGAGAAGATAGGAAAGTATCATTAAGGAGGGATTTGCAAAGGAGTTTGCACAAGTCTTTTCTTCCTCCAAGGTCATCTCTAAATTCCTTTACAGTTCTTTATGTTAGGATGACTAAATCTAGGGTGCAAAAGCCTCTTTGACCACTAGAGGGAAGCAAAGCGTTAGTATTTTCTGTATCTCTTTGCTGGCCTCTAGTGGCCATGAAGGGTAGAGTTCACACAAAATGCTAAGCTAGCCATCCTAAATAAATCCCTTTTATTTATCTGTTACAGAGACATGTATGCTGCTTCAATCAAGCAAATCTAGGTGGCTTGCAAGAACAATAAAACACCCTGGGGCATCCTCAAGTGTGGGTCAAAAAGTCAAGATGTCAGTTGCAGCCACACAATCAAAGGCCAACTTCCTTTTTAGTGAAAGAGGAAGGGCTTGGTTGTGGCCTTCATCTTGTCCTTTTTGCCTCCTCAGCAGATGCTGCTGCAAACATGACAAAATTAAGGACAATACAATTTTTACAATTGTAACACTCCAAGTAGCTCCATGAAATCATAGTAAATTCTAGTGTCATATATCCCCTAGGTATCTAACACTACAACAGTAATTCCCAAACCTGCTTAGATAACCCTTTTTAAAATAACTTTATAAATATTAATAACAAGGATGCAGTTCTTAATTTGAACCACAATCCAACTAATTTCTATTGGACGGCAACTCCCACAGTTCCTAGCCTGCTTACTCTAGATCAGTGTTCCGCAAGCTTGGATACTTGAAGATAATGTGGACTTCAACTCCCAGAATTCCCCAGCCAGCATGCTCATCTTCAAGTTGCCAAAGTTGAGAAACGCTGCTCTAGATGCTATGGCTAAAACCTGCTTTAGTACAATGTGTGAATCCAACCACAAAGATAGAACTGATTGTTCTCTATCAATAAAAAGAGTCTTTCCCTGTTGCTGAGTTGAAGTGTTTTCCACCCGTCCTTGAGCTGGCCAAAACCTAGCATGAAATGAGCTACAGTTTCTATCCTGTCTTGATTGCCTTCGTTCTCAGTCACTGCAGTCAACTGACTTCCCTTAAAGGCAATGGGGGGCAAATTTCCAGTCTTGCATACCTTCAGGCTGCCCCTTGGACAGTGTCAGAATAAGGAGGAATGAATTACTTTAACGCAATACAGCCAAGAATGACTTCAGCCCGTCTCACTCATGGGTTGGGATGAGAGGAAGGCAACATCATGAAGACACCACAGAAAACAGGAACAGGCAAGGCACATCTGTGCCATGCTTAGCTGCAAAGGAAAAAAGTGCAAATATACAGGAAGGCACCATCAGTTCCAGGACAAAAGATTGGTGTCCTTCAGCTCAGGATATGCTGGAGTAAACGCCATGTTCCCAGGAACCAGAAGTCAGGCTGAATCCTTCTGTGCACACGCTTTGTCAGGGTGGGAAAACGGCAGATGGAGCAGAAAGGTTTGACATTTTCATAAGGGTCCTCTTGTTGACGGGATGCTGAACCAAGCAAACTGCTGCACCAACAAGAAGCCAGCATTTGTGTGGGTTTCTATCTCCTCCATGGGAAGAGAGAGGCTTACACAGAAGAATGTGGGGAAAGCATGCCATGACGCTGCAGAAGGGTAAAGCTAAGATTATTCTGGGTTTTACATGCCTGTAGAGCAGGGTTCCCCAAAGTGGTCAATATCAACCCCCCAAGGGCTGATGGGACTATCCAAGGGGTTGATAAATGGCTGGGGTCAGTTTTATGTCTGGGAGTCAATAGGTGGTCAATAAATGGTGGAAGGGTGACTGGGGTCAATTAATCTTTTGGGGTCTCCACGCCAGTCCCTAGTCCTTAAGGTGGGGTGGCTAGTGGTGAGACAGGGTTACCCAGGGCTGGATGGTCAGCTACTAGTGAGAGCGGCCTTGAGTTGTCTTTATTATCATTATTGTTTTTATTGTTATTATTCATAGTACTATTAAAGTAGTGTTTATTAAATTATCTGCATATAATAAATGTTTGGGGGTCCATGACCAATCTGAAACTTCATGAAGGGGTTGATGAGCTGAAGAGTTTGGGGACCTCTGCTGTAGAGGATCTCCTTTCTGGTTTTAACTCGCAGACACCACACTAAGACCAAGCTCTTTCTGAAGAGATCATTTGCTGTATTTTAAGAGAAGGTGATGTGAGCCAGTTTGGCGTAGTGGTTAAGGATCAGGCTGGAAAGCAGGAGACCCTGAGTTCTAGTCCTGCCTTAGGCACAAAGCCAGCTGGGTGACCTTGGGCCAGTCCCTCTCTCTCAGTCCTAGCAAGAAGAAGGCCAGGGCAAACCTCTTCTGAAAAACCTTGCCGAGCAAACTACAGGGATTCGTCCAGGCAGTCTCTGAGAATCAGACATGACTGAATGGAGAGAGAGAGAGAGAGAAGGTGTGATAAGTTACTACAATTGTTTTATACTCGTCGTGATGAAGGGGGAAGTCATTTCTTTATCTATTTCTTTTCTTTTTCTTCACTATATTCTTTTTTTTCTTTTCTATTTTTCTTTCTATTCTTTTTCTGTTTTGCACTTTCTGTTTTGTCTTTTTACTCTTTTATTTTTTTAGTTTGCATTTTTTATTTGCCATTTTTAATAAAAGAACGATATATATAAAAAAGAACGAGCCCTTTCGGCAAAGCATCCTGCGCACCAAAGAAATTTTCTTTTCGAGGGGGAGGGGGGGTGGAGCAACACAACAGGCACGATTCCAGCAAAAGTCCCCAAAGCTCCCTCCACCCCCGACTCCTTGCTGAGGGAATAACCTTTCTTGCCCCACCGCAGACACACTCTGCCCTGAACATAGACTTTTAAAGGATGGAAGGGAGTGTTTTAACTCCCCTGAGATTAAAAGGTTGAAAGGCCCCCGTGGGGAAATAGGGGACCCCAGCAGGTCTTCTACAGAGTAGCTTTTGATTTCATTTGATAGGCAGATCTGCTTGCACTGCCCTTTTGAAGCGGGAACAGCTCAAACTGACACAGGAGCAAGAAACCAGCCCTGCGCTGCTGGATGGACGTCAGCTTTCCCGGTGCCCTTTGGACATGTGAGAGCCACCAGCTGGGTTCCCACAACATCCTTAACCGGGCCAGTTAAAGAATCAGAGTGTTAACCCGGGGTGGGTTTTTAAGTGGCTTCGCATGTTGCGACAATCCAATCCTGTCAATTAGCTTGTGGCTCACGGTATGGTGTGTATCCAGAAAATGGATTAGTTCAGAAACAGTGTAAGTGTGTTGCATGAATGTAGCTGCTGAGAATAAAAGGCTCTCCCTGCACAGTCCTGACGTGGTGGCTTGGGGATGGCTTGACAAGTCCAACATCTCTGGAGTGTCCAGCTTGAGGAAGGTTGCCACAATCTGACTTCTAATTCTGACTTATCTTTTTCTTGCCCCTAATTTCCTGCTCTACACATTCCCCTTCTTATTCTCCCTAAGGGTGTCCACAGGTCAAAAAAGTCAAGATGGTGGCCACAATGGTAGAATCAAAGCTCCATGATGCACATAAAAAAAAGCAGGCAGAGCTTTGGGTTTTTTTGGCCATAACCTGAAAACACCCTTGTTCTCTGTCTTCCCCGTGTTGGGCTTTGACTATGAAGAACTTCTCAAGACTTTACACGCAGAGCTCCACTTACAGTTGTTTGCACTATTGACCCAAGGGCCAAGTGAGACAACTGAATGAGAACACACTGCAGATTTGAAACCCAGCTCGTTTCCATGCTGACTTCATTCACCCAATAGTCTTAAACCAAGTCCAGTCAAGGTCTAGCAGCTGCCTTTATACAACCTGCTCAGCTCAAGTACGTTAACCTGGATTCGGTATTTTGTGGCTCCCTGTGTTGGGCCAACTCAGACGGCTTACTTTATGGTTCAAAGGACTGTAGGAACCCAGAAAATATTAAGTGTCTTGTGTATCATGTGAAACCAGCATTCTGTCTGTGGCTAAAAGAAGAAATTATTCTGGCTCCCCCTTCAGCCAGTCCAGAGGGGAAGGAAGGCCTGAAAGCATAACTCCCTGTGCATTTGAAGACAGCTTGCTGAGACTGGCCATATGGGATTTCTAGAGTATGCCATGACTTCAGGGGATTGGTGTTACTTTAGGACCAGCACAGCTTATTGGTGTACCTGCTCGCCTCCCATCTGTTCAATCTGCAGGAAGGAACCAAATATTCACTGAGCCAGAGAGTGACATGTGTAATGCAGCCACTTTGTTGCACAAACAAGCATCCACAAACCTGTGTATGGTATGGTGGTTAGACATGGAAATTAGGAGTAGCCCAGGTGGAGTATCTACCTAGGAAGCCTGTGAGTGAATCACGATTCCCAGCGTTCCTCACCATTGACCAAGCTAGTCTTAGGAGCTGGTGACGTATCTCAGGAACGTCTGGAGAACCAGAGATTCCCCAGTTCTGCTGCAATAGCTGAGAGATATTTTCCAGATTCTGCTGCTTGTAGAAATTCAAGTTTCCAGTTGTGGTTGTAGTTTCTACTATGCAGCTCCTTTGAGGAAAAACTCTCAACTAAATGAACAATTGAAAGTGCCATAAAGGCCCAACAGCTGCATACACAATACATGGTATGCTTGTTTAGATTAACCTTTGCTGGTCTGTATGTGTGTGGCTTAGCATTTTAGGTCTGTTTGGTTCCTTTATGGTTTATTGCTTGGTGTGAACCCAGAAAATTGGTTAATTCTAGGTTAAGAAAGTTACATGAATATAGTAAACCTGTTCTGTTCGTCCTCCCAGTTTTCAAGGTACTGGCTGCAGGAATGAGGGGAAAGGGTGGCAGAGAGAGACAAGGTTCACACATCATGCTAAGCTACAGTCTTATTAACCATGGTTTATTGATTTGACCACAATAGTTGGCTAAACCAGAGCCAAACAAGCCAGCTTATGGCTCAGCATATGTTTGAGCTCCAGCCATCTCTCTTTAATATAGCCAAAGCACTGGATATTAGAAGGGAGTGAATTAAAGCTGGCATCTGCAGAGTTACAATAGCCAGCCAATGTCACGCTCAAGTTACCAATCTGGGTTACAAGAATCCAGATCACTGCTAGGTGGCAGCAAAGAATCTCTGTATCTTGTTGTTGTCTAGTGATTGTCCAGATTTTTATGCCCAGTCTGGTAGCCCTCCTCCATGGCAATGCTCATTCTATAACAATTAGTCCAAAGTTTGTTTAAATTCAGCAAACATCCTTCTGACACTTAATTGGGATTTTTCTATTTATTTCTTATTGATCGCGGCTGGGCCTTTGGTGATGAGGAAATAAGTTCTCTTAATTGCCTCAAGGCTCTGTTTCTGTTTTACAGTAGAGAAAGGAAAAGCATTTCTGTTTTTCTCTCTTTTTTCCACCAAAAAAAAAGTTCTTCCCAATAGGATCAAAAAAAAAGAAAAAGAAAAAGAAAAGGAAACTGAGATGATCAAGAAAGGTTACTGAATGCATAAATAAGAAGCTGTTTGTTGCTTCAACATCAGATGTGACCTGTAGTGGTTGTATTCGTACAACATGCTTAACCTAATCATTTAATAAATCCTTTTTCTGGGGTTTTGTACAATATATTGAATAATAGTAACAACAACAACTAACCCCGCTTAGCCAATTATGCTAATGAAGCTGCTACATGTTGACCTGATCTCATTAAGCATATTGTGTGATCACAGCCAGGGGACTAGGCAGGACCTGTAAACTTTTAATTAAAGGCACAGAAACCCTGAAATCTTCTACAGCTGCCCACTTAGCAATACAGTTGCTCTTGAGTGTTCCATCCCATCAACCATATTCATTCTGGGATATACATGGCAGGACAATATTGAAAACATCTGATTGTTCAGAACTGATACATAATTGCTTGGACCCTCACTGGCAAGTGAAGTAAAGGGTGCCATTCCAGAAGAAAGGTTTACTATAAAAACAATTTCAAAATTCACAGAGAAAGAGGACATTTTATAGAAGATGAACAGACAAAGTTAATGCATACAGACAGTGCGCGCTGGAAGGCAAAGCCTTCTCTTGTCCTGATTGTCAAGAACCAGTCAGATGCTGAAAGAAACCTATCAACCGGGGGCTTATGGTGCTTGGGCCTCAGAGAAAGCCAGTCCCAAGATGTAAAAATAGAAGTCCCCCAACGTGACGCCTAATGTTCAGTCAGGAACCAACAACTTTGCTAGGTCATCTGAGGAGTTAAAGCTGGTCTTCTAGTTATTGAGCCAAAAGAAAGGAGAGAGTAGTGCTTCTGGCAGTACGATGCAGTGGGTTGGACCGGGATCCATCCTCACTTGATGAGTCTCTGCATGCAGAAGATCCCAGGTTCAGCCCCAGCATCTCTACCCAGAATGGATCTGCAAAAGCCATCCAAGCTTTGATTGTAAAGAACCATTTCTGAGCTGACCAGACTGGATGGATGGAATCATGATCTGGACTCAGGATGAAATGTTGGCTTCATCCATCCCCAACCTTCATTCACCATTCAGAGCAACAATTCCATCAAACCAGACATCAAGCGTGGCCCCAAAGAAATGGCCAACGGTGAGAAGAACCTATTCAGGCTGGAATCCTAGGAGTTGCAAGTCCCAGCCCACCCCCCCCCCCCCTTTGCTCTAGGAAGCCTAGTAAAATTGCCCAGGGACTAATGTCTCTGCAATGAAAGATCACTTGGTTCTAATAAACCTGCTTATCAAGGGAACAAGATACTTTGGGCCTCAGCAAATGACAGCTGTCAGCACGTTTTTGCCTTTCTTTTTTCCCCAAATGAAATGTTAAAGGCAGATGGGAAGGGGAAGAATAATGTTCATTTGAAAAAGAAATAAATACGTCCACGCACTGCAAAATGCCAAAAGCTTCTGGGCTGCAGGATCTTCTTCAGCTCCACCCACCCTTCTGATGGGCATAGCAGGCTTCCCACCACCTGCCATCTGCCTCACGGTTCCTGTGCTAAAAGAGGGTGGGAAGACGCCGAGCGTCTTTCCAAGGACTTTGAAAAAGCAAGCCGGTTTCTTCACCAAACGTTTAAGCAAGTTTCTAGCTCTCATGCTGGCCGGAGGAAATCCAGATGAACTTCCTGGATCATTTTCTGCACTAAACCAGTCAACTGTTTCTCGTTGGCACAGCATGGGCATCTCTCCTCCGCTCTCCTTTCTGATTTGGAAAAGAAGCAAGACTGCATGGTTTCCGTTTAGAAAAACATTGGCCTTTTTCATGGTGTTGATCGAGCAAGTCTCAAGCAAGCCTTCTCTCGTCTTTGTCCCAGTCAAGAACCAGGGTGTTAGGATGCCCAAAGTGACAATAATCTTATAGACTAAATCCTCCTGAAGGCACTTAATTGTTATTATAGCATCAGAGCCTGGGCTTATAATGCAATCCTGTATTCATTACAAAATAAGCTCTGATGCATTCAGTTATGCTTACACCCAATTAAGCACTCACAGATCTGCCAACTTAGGTTGCAATCTGAAACACTTTTATTAGGAAGTAAACCCCGGGGAATTCAACAATGTGCATTTTCTGATTAAACCAACATAGCTTGGTGTTCCAAAGTGAAGAGTCTCTGCTTCAGAATGTGCCTCTGGTGTACATTCAGTAGCATGTTCTCATGAAATGCTTAACCAGGTCTGGCTTAACCTAGTGACTGCATTCCCACTATATCTGAGCTTGGTTAGGCGTTTTGTGGTTAAAGACGTTATGCAAATTCAGCCTACCCCATTCGTCGATCAGGGCATTATGCAGATGGATGAATTCACTAACCAGGGTTAGATCTTACACAAACATAGCCGATATCATCCCCTGGATATCACCATCCTTACCTTTTTCTGTCCTAAAAGACGATAAGCTACATTAGAAAGCTCAGTATATAAAATATATTCAGCTATATTCAGGGCAAGCAACTTATTTGAATGGCCTCATTTAAATGTTGAGCACCCATGCATAAGATCAGACAGCAAAACTCCAAAACTATGTTAAAACCTTTTTTAAAAATTTCTGGAACGTATTTATATCCCTCTTCACTCACCCAAACATAAAACCCAATGAACTGAAAGCAATTAAACACAACAACAGAAACCAAGGAATAAACAGAACGTCCCATCTCAGCACGTAAGTCAGCTTGAAAGTCAAAAGCCCAACTAAATAAAATGATCTTTGCCTTCTGGCAGAAAGTCATCCTGGGAAACATAACCATGTTTCCTTTGGCAAGGAGCTCCACATGCCCTTGAGGCTGGGAGAAGAGAAAGAAGGGTTTCAAAAGGCCTATAAGGGCAAATTACATTTTTCCAATTGCCTGAGCCCATATTTCTTGGAAGCTACTTCCACCAAGATCTGCAGGAGTCTTTCTTAAATCTTTCAAGGGAGCGTTGCTAGAGATTACGCTCTACTGGGCATCACAGTGTGCTCTTCTCTTGCATGGCATCAGCAGGCCAATAACAAAGGGGTTATACTGAGTTCTACAGCATGGTTCTGAGATGCCCATCAACGAGATGTTCAGAAATCCAAAACCTCTAAAAATTATAAGCTTCTCTGCTGGTTTCCAGTGGGGTTGTCACAAGAACTGGTTCCAAATCAGAGATGAAGGGGAAGGAATAGATGCCTTTTTGAACAACTGATTGGGCCACCATTAGGATATTCATCTACTCTGAGACCTGGGGGTTTCACCCACGGAGGCTGACACTCTGAAGATAAGAGGAATAAACTCTCAGCTTTTCAATTACCAAAGGACAAGATAGTCTGTATTATTCTGTATGGTGCTAGGTTTAATTCATGGCTCAAAAATGGAATCAGAATGATGAAATGGAATAGCCTGATCTTTCTTTCTTTCTTTCTTTCTTTCTTTCTTTCTTTCTTTCTTTCTTTCTTTCTTTTTCTTCCTTCCTTCCTTCCTTCCTTCCTTCCTTCCTTCCTTCCTTCCTTCCTTCCTTCCTTTCTTCCTTTCTTCCTTTCTTCCTTTCATTTTCTTTTATATTCAGCATTAGATGTAACTTAGATGTGCTTTTTGTGTATTTGCTTATTGGGTGATTTTTTTGTTTGTTTCTCCTTTTCATATAATAGGTTAGGTTTCTTCTTTAAAGGACTTTATACAATTGTACATATAAACTGAATTGCCACACAACTATCTTAGTATAATTATGGCTATTCAGTTCATATATATTCAAAAGCAATAGCGAACGTCTTTCAAGAAATGTTAACTGTAATGTTTTTAAAGTTTAAAGAAGGAGAAGGAGAAATAATAATCATAGTAATCACAGCCATGGTTTGGATATATCTTGCTCGTTCCATTACTTGATTGCTTGGCGTGAGCAGTTTAAACCAAATTACAGAATATTATAAAAGAAGGAAGATTCCAAAAGACATTTGCATAAATCTGGAATTTATCCATGCAGATAAATAGCTCAATTCCAGCGTATGGCTTCAGTCCTGCCTTTCCCGACCTGACATCCAGTTGGGTAGGGACTGCAATTCCCAGAGTTCTAAGGGCAGTGCTTCCCAACCTTGGCAATTTTAAGCTGTGTGGACTTCAACTCCCAGAATTCCCCAGCCCGCACATCTTAAAATTGCCAAGGTTGAGAAACACTGCGTTAGGGAATGGTGCCTAGATACAGTCCCATCCTTTCTCACCCAAAACAAGCTTAAATGCTTTCCAGTGGCAGAAGGGACAGTTTTGTCAAGAGTACATTACTACCCAATAGAGAGATGTAGTTACACAGGTCTCATACTGACCCCCTGCAACTGATGCTGAGACGCTGCCTATTCTGTTTCTGAGAGCCTGAGCCCCCATCCCCAAACAACAAGAATAGGCATTAAATTTGGAGTTACAACCAGCTTAGAGTTTCTCTGAATCTGATACTTTGGCATTTAAAGATTGTAGCTCTTAGGGCCAATCCTAAGACTCTGATTCAAGGCAGAGGTTTCTAAGCCTCCAGCTTTGGAGCTAATTTGCCCTTTTTCCTGGACCCTTCCATCTCCCAGGACATGCATCTAAATGCCAACAGCAAGGTTAAGCATAAGATTACAAAAAGGAGAGCTCTGATGATGGTTTGTGACATTCTAAAGAGATGTTCCAAAGGGAGCCCACCCCCAGCCTGAGAAATGGTGGTGGCTCCTCGTCATTGGTTGTGTTCAAGCAAAGGCTACATGGCCATCCTGGGGGAGATGATTTAATCTGGATTCCAGCACTGAGCAAGGATTTGGACCGGATGCCTTCAACGGCCCCTTCCAACTCTAGGTTTCTAGGTTTCTTGGGTTTCCCCCCAAGCAGCTGTTTCAAATGGCAGGGTTCAGTTCTGGACATGGGAACAGAGAGAGGATGGGAAATGTGGTCCACACCAAAGCAATATCATTACTTTCACCCATCTTAACCTGTTGAGGGCATATGCTGAACTTCTTATGGTACGCACCAGCTCACAGCTCACAGAAGAAGAAGAAGCACCTGCAGTTTAAACAAAACAAAAAATGGTCTGGGATGGAAGAGGGGTTTCCAGACCAGTGCCTGGTGTCTTTTTCTATCCATTCTAAGACTGGCCACAGGCACACGCAGGATGTCAGTGTGATGCAAGTTGGGAATCTTTTCTCCTGAGTATCAAAACATCAGAGCCATGAGCTGATTGAGCTGAGCATCTGGTGGATTCAGAGAGGGACTAGATTTCTGTGGATATTCACAATCAGGGCATGAGATCAATCATCCTAGGAACTGCTGTTTAGAGGCACGCTGTCTCTGATACGAAAGCCATAAGCAGCTCTCGTGACTAGCAGCTACTGGTAGTCACTTCCTCCATGAATCTAAGTCATCCATCTCGGTTACTGTACCTTGTAGTGGTGAATTCCGTAGTTTAACTCCATTTGGTGGGAAGCAAATTGCCCTTTTATCTGTTCTCACCTCTCTCCACCCCCACCCTTAGTTTTGGGGTATTTGGAGTAAGGTTTTTCACCACAAAAACTTACTGCAACATGTGATATTCCGAAGGAACAACATAAGGGAGCGGGGCAGGTGAATGTAGATAAACATGGTGATGCCAAACAGAAGGAACTTTCTGGAGCCTGCAGCCCAGAAGTGCAAAGAGACGCTCTTGACAGACAGACAAACATGCCAACACCCACTGCAAAAAGACCAGCCCTCAAGCTTAAACTACCATGGCAGTATTTTAGCCCAAGAAGACTGAGAACTAGACAGCAGAGATAGATGCAGTTTTACCAGAATTACCATGATGGATCCAGAGTAGTGTGTTTTTCCCCAGAATCGGGTACACATGCTGCAGTCCTATCACCCGAGGACTGAATGAACCCATTTTCTAGATGCACTCAGTGCACTGATCCCCAAACAGACTGGGTCTGCACAACCCACTAACTCTCAACTTTCTCCAGGTTAAAATTAGCCTTGTACTGTAAGTCTTGTGAGTTTTGAAGAATGATGTGTGCGCGTTTGTGTATAAAAATAAGTGGGCAATCTTGGCAAGGCTCAGGAATGCAGCCTGTAGGTCTTGAACCAACCTGATTAACCTTATCATCAATAAACAAGATGTGAAGACAATCCCTGCCTTTGCCTGTATGTATCACTAAATATCCAGAGAGGAAAATTCCTCTGGATTTGGATCAAGCCTTTGAACATGCTGCTAAGGGCATGTGTACAAATGAATCCATGAGAGCACTGCTAAAAAAGATCTGGAAGGGAGGGGATTTTTTTTCCAAACGAGGAATGCTGGGGGCTGGCAGGAAGGAGAGCATTTATATGAGTATTGTTGAGTTCAATTAAGTCCATTATTACTAATATCATCACCTTTCTCTTTTACACAAAACTTACATCTCTGTTAAAATCTTGCATAACCCCCTGGTTTTCTGTTTGTACTGAGAAGCTGTTCTCCGAAACTCTCATAGCCAAATTCTTCCCTGCCACCCTCCAACCCCCACCCCCAGCTTTGGAATTCCAGCACTAAGAAGAGATTTGTATGGCAAGCGTATGTCTTCTTTTAATGCTGGATAAAGACCTCTGGGTCTTACACTGATTTTGTTGTTGTGCTACATTATTAATTGCATAATTATTGTCCAATCTGTCTTTATGTTGGGGATTTTAACACCTTCTGCGAACTGCACTAAGAATGCATGGTGGGCTTGAAGAATGGGATTTTGAAGTGTCAATAAATACTCCTGTATATGCAATTGTCTAGGTTACAGGTCTTCTTCCCCACCTTCCAGGGAAACTTTCTGCAACTGTTTCTAGGACTCTGCTATTCTCATTCTAGACACCACAGTGATATTTAACCCTCTGATTTCAGTAGGACATAATTCCAAGTGATGAACTTAGACCCTGAGGTAAAAGATTCTGTTCTTCTCAGTGACAGAGCAGCCAGAGAAGAAGGCTGGCATGTAGCTGGCTAAGGGGGCATATGCCAATAAGGAACTGTATATTATAACCCCAGTTGGCATGGAGCAGCTACCCCCTTCTCCAGACAGTGCCAGCATTAGACGGGACCCTTCTGGGAGGTTCACTCATAACATACACACATCCTGCAAAGTGAACCCCTCCTTTTGCACGCCATTATTGTCACTTGCACTGTTTGGTTGGGAAAAGCATCTGCTGCGTCCGTCCAACTCCCACTTACACCTACAGAGTAACGGCTCCCAGTCTAAGCTAGGACCTCGACTCAGCTCGGGAGTACGTTCAAAGTGTCTCCTCTTCCTTCTACCTTCCTTTTTGCACCCCAAAGCACAGTCTGTTTTTCAGCACAAGAGGTCAATCTTGGCTGGGATTCCGCCCCCCCCCCCCTCCCGGTCGCCTTTTTCTGTTTCTGGGATGGGAATTAATATTGGGGCGAGGTGGGAGGGGGGAGACTGAAGGTCTGCTAAGGAGAGCGGTTCCTTGGCAACAGCAAGTCTGTCCTCGCATGCTAATTGCGCCGGGCTCCGGCCGTAGCTGGCGGCGCCGGGCGAGGCGGGAGGGTGGAGGGAGAGAGCGAACGAAGGGGAAAACAACCTACGAACTGCTGGAGAGATGTGGGGCCGTGCAGCCCCGGGAAAGCCAACCGCGCAACTGTCACTGTCCGACAGCCCGACAGCCCGGCTGTGATGCCCACGCCAGGAGAGCCGAAGCAGGAAGCAGGAAACCCAGCTGGGCTCGGCTGGACGCATCCCGCCCACACACAGAGACACAGACACACACACATATCCCCCCAGGCCGTTCACGTTCCTTGCTACCACCGTCCCACCTCCCCCATCCCGTATTCTCCGGGGACCATCCGGCATCCTCACCAGTCCATAGTCTGCCTGGTCCTGGTCCACGGGAAATGTAGCCGCCTTCTTCCCCACCCCCACTTTCCACCACAATGAAGACAGTCTTACCGATGGGGGTTTTGGAGCCAATACAGCCCATAATCGACGGGGGCAATTTAGGATGGAGGTAAACCGTTGCTCCAGACCGCAAACATTGCCACAATACCTCATGGGCTGGGAACTGGTAGGCAGGCAGGGAGCGGTGGATAACAAGATGAGCCCCTTTTCCCGGGGTTGAGCTGGTGATACCGCGAACGCCAGAGAGGTAGGTTGAGAAAACACAGGCGCGCGCGCGCGCTTTCACACACACACACACACAACCGCCAGCCTCCAGGAAGCGCGCTGGCTCGCTGTCTCCTCCCTGCCTCGGTTTCTGCCCCCTCGAGAAGCTGGCGTCTCGGGGACTTTGGGGCTGAGCCGCCTGCACGTTCGCCCACGTCACTGCTGCTAGCGCGGGGTGGGGTGGGGGGTGGGGAGTAGCAACTGAAACAGCGCTCTCGCTTCAGCACCTTGGACAGCAGCGAGCGAGCGCGCCGGCTGCGTTCAGCACCCTGGCCAGCGCCGCTGGACCTCCAAGCCCGCTCTGGGGCTGGGGTGAGCGCTGGTGGGTGGCTGAGCCAAAGCAAAGCTATTCTGTCAGCGGCGGACCAGACGCAGGTGGGTCAGCTTTACCCAGCCTCATATCTGGGCACCATGGCTCCTGCAAGTGGATTTGAAAGGCTTTGATCCTCCCTCCCTCCCCCATTGGCATCCTCGGCTCTGCCACTCCCAGATTCATTCTTCTGCATAATGAAAATGAGTTAGTGATCCTACAGGAGAAGATGCTAGTCCCCAAGAAGACGTTAGAGATGTGCAACAGGCATAGCAACCTTTCTCTCCAGCTGGTCTCTTTCTTTTTCTGACACACATTCATAGAGCAAGGTCTCTTTCTCCAAACCCTATGGCTGGCTTTTGAGGGTTTTTCGGGGGAGTCTAGAAACTCCCATGTCATGTGGAGACAAGACCTGTTTATTATCATAATTCATAACAATATGTGCTGTCATCCCTGCTCAACCAAGAAATGCTGCAGGAAGTGTGTAGGACGTACCCCACATTCCTCCCATGGTGGCTTTTTACTTATTTATACCAGCTAGTAATTGGGCTGGCAAGTCATCCCCATTCTCTTCTCTTTGTTCCCCCATCTTAGGCAGTACTTTAATCAATTTAAATAATACGAATCAGAAGCTGCTAGTCCAGAGACAGTGACACACCACTCCTTTCTAATAATATTCACAAGGAAAACAAGAAATATAGTGAGGGCCTAAAGATCAAGTCCTATGAGTAAAAGCTGGAAGAGTTTTTGTTGCCTCGAGGAGATATTACTAGGAGATGATATGACTGCCATCTTCAAGTGGCATTTGAAGGACTCTGCATTTTTTTTTTCTATAATTCTACTGAGGTTATCAGCCAAACCAATTGGTTCAAAATATGACTATGTTCACATAGCATCATAGTTAACTGAACTATGGTTTATTTAGTCCAGTTTCCTAGGTTTGCATCACAACTGAATTATAAACTAATCCCCAGTTAGGTTTGCAGCACACAGCCACCTAACACGTAGTTTAGGGTACTGTGCAACCACAAAACTTAAACAAAGACATTGCCTAAAAGTTAGGTAGAACACCATTATGGTACAAAACTCTACAGTCTGAAAAAATTGTGGATGCCCCTTTATTAGAGGCATTTAAGCAGAAGCTGGGTGACCACTTGACAGAGATTTTTTTTCATTACATGAGCAGCAAGGCTTGGGCTTTGTGACCTTTGTGTTCTCTTTGAACTTCAGATCCTATGGAAAGAAAGGGAAGGAGCTCTGAAATCTTTATACTATTATCTCAGCAACATCTATACTGAAAATGGGGGCAATGCAAGAAATCACCACTCCTTATGGACACCTCTCTTTGGTTTCCTTTCTGCGACATGAAGCCTTATGTGTTCTTACTCCTGGGATTGGCAAGAGACAGAAGCAGCATTATGCCCATTGCATGACTCACAAATCTAAAGGTCCATTATTGCCAGAAGGGCATAGGCAAAGGGCATTTCCAACATAATCACTTCTGAAGTTACATTTCCAATTACTTGTCAGGGAGGGGAATAAACAGAAGGATATTTAGACCGCACTAGCTCTTAAAATAAAGGGTAAAGATAGTTTCAAACCTGTTCAGTAGGATGAGAAATAGGTTCCAAAGCAACTGGCTAATGAAATCTACTGTGAAACAGCTTTAATATTTTCCTAAGGTTTTGGGAAAGACTACACTCTGAATCTTGGGCCTGCTGCTAGTCAGCAAGTAAAATGGGAGTGTTTATACAACACACTTAACCAGGTCAGTGGCTGCATTTTCAAAGCTTGCTAAGCTTCCTCTGTCTTTGAAGTTCTGGCCAGTAGATGATTTGCACATGCCTGACTCAGTCCTGTTACAGAACACCCTTAACCAGGTCTTTTACAAACCCAGCTGCATTTGCCTAATATACTACATATGGTAATGCTAACCTTAGTTAGTTTATTTTCAGATTAAAACATAGATGGATTAATTCAGTGATCTAGGTAGCGTGCAAATTACGTGAACACAGCCAGTGTTCTGCCAGATATCAAATGGTTTGTCTTTCTATAAGGGCAGCTTCCTATGAATTTCCCACTCTATGATTCTATGATGTACTACAACAAGAAATTATCAAGTTCACAAGGATCAATCTTTTAATCGTTTATTTACAGAACAAGTTTCTAGTGGTCACCATTGCCTGGAAGTGTTTGTCAACATTCTCTGATTGGGGGAAGCGGGAAGGGGAGAGATTGCACCTCCAATGACTAGAAATGTTTTCCATTACTCATAACTCACCTATCAGTAAATCTGAGAAATTTTCCTAATCCAGGAAGAGGGTAGAGGATTCTTCATTATATGCAGGGTGATAAACAAAGCAAGGCAGCCTATGAAGAAGACAGATGTCGATACCACCACCATTTACACATTTTGTTAGCTCTTCATGATATTTAGCTCTTGTTCATACATACAGTATGTCTATTTGTTGTCATGGAAAAATTAGCAATCTACTATAATATGAACTAAAGCAATAGAGATCTGAATTAAAATACACTAAAACAGTGATTCCTGGAGCCCCAACAATAGAGCGACAAAGGATAACATGGCAGATGGAAAAGGTACATCAACAGTCATGAATAATAACACATTACATAGGCAGGAAAAGCCCCCAGTCTGCATTAAGGTAATCAGCCAGACCTAACCTTGAGACTGGTGCCTTAGTCTTGCTATTAACCCTGATCTACATTCTTTTTACCATTATTATTATTATTATTATAAGATGACCATTTTCCATACTTCTCCCCAGAATCCAAGTCTGCCTCTTATTATCTGCCTTCTGCCTTGTTATTCAGAGTCACTTTAAATTGAATTAGAGTATCAAAGGGCATCCTGAATCCCAACCACTTTTTTCATTCTATATAATTTTCTCCTGAGACAAGAAATAGGATTTTAAACATAAAAAAAGTCTGAACTAAAAAAAAACTACTTTTAAAGAATTTTAAAATTCCATAATGTGAAATGGATGAAGGAGCCCAAACCCTTTTGAGATAAGTACAAGTAAATTGGATCAATAACATTTCTGGGATATGGTGTGTGTGCGCGTGTATGCATGTGTGTGTGCGTGCATCTTCTTTGATGAGAACAACAGTAGGAATCTAGATCAATACGCTGTTTGGATTAATTCTTCAGTGCACTTACAGAGAAGATTGCAGGGAGAGAAGATAGTTACCCTCAGGTACTGGTAGGCTGTATATAGAAGGCAGAAGTGTTCAGTTGCTCCAAAGACAGGGGAAGAAACTATAGGTTTAATTTACAGAGAAGTAGGTTTTTGGCAGGCTAGAGAAAAATGCTAATGGTAAGAGCTGGTCAACAGTGGAAGAGATGCCTTGAGGGATGCTGGGCTCTCCATTGTTGGAGGCATTTAAATGGGGGGGGGGGGCATTTGTCAGAGATGCCACAGTAGCAGATTCCTGTGCTGGGCATGGGGTGGACTAAGTGGACTCCAACTTCTCTCCCAACCTTTACGTTTTATGATTTATGGATACTTTTCCGCTATACAATCCATGTATTAAATGTAGAGAGATAATTGGCTGCTATGAGGACACAGAATGAATGGAAATCACACATTCAACGGAAAAGACAGAAGTCACAGTTTAGGGCATGTAGCAATCTTGGATTTCAAAAGGGATTATAGTTTATGCTAGGTGGATTCTTTGATCTTATTATACCTTTTGATATAAATTAGCATTATTCTATGCCCCTAATCATGGTTCCTATTTGGACAAAACAGTAATTTTTGGACAAAGAATAGTTTTGGATAAAGTACTGGTTAAGGTGCTGGATTAGAAACTGGGAGTCCATGAGTTCTAGTCCTGCCTTAGGCATGAAAGCCGGCTGGGTGACTTTAGGTCAGTCCCTCTCTCTCAGCCCAACCTACCTCACAGGGTTGCTGTTGTGGGGAAAATAGAAGATGGGGCATCATACATCTTGAGCTGTTCAAAATAAAAGTGGGATATAAATCTAACAACAACAACAACAATTATATTGGGGCATTATTATACACAACATTCATCGTTCTGAAGTTCTACCTTTTAGCTGAACTGAGTTCACATGACATGCAAAAAACTTTGGGAGTTATATTTGTGTCACTTGCTAGCTTGGTTAGTATTAACTTTGGCTAGGCTTTTTTTCTTCTTCTTTTACTTATGAGAGTTGTGCAACCCAAGCTATTCAATTACTTTATGATTCCAAGTATTTGCAGATCCAGAAAATGGCTTAATTCAGAAATCAGGTTAAGTGTGTATTGTGTGAATGCTGCAGAGTGGCATATCTGTAGTACAAGATCAAAGAAACAACAGACTCTAATGCTGCCAGCTGACTTAGGGCTAAGTCTATTGGGTTCCATCCAGAATCCCATAACCTCCAAATTCAGTACCATACACATAACAATAAAAAAGAGGAATCCTATCCTCTTATCTCCCCCATCTTTTTCAAAGATGGCATTCAAATTTATCTACAAGTTCAAACAAAGAGAAAGAAAGATCCCAATGTTGATGCCTGAGGAAAGGGAAAGGCTGGGTTCATACAATACCATAAGCCTGAGTTACTAAACACAGTTGCTGAGTTCACCTAACATGCGAGGCCCAAAGAACACCTTAACAGGGGGGTTCTGATTCACTGACCTTGGTAAGACAGAATGTAGGTCTGCCCCAATATGCTGAACCACAAACTCTCCAACCCCATTTCTGCTGAGTTTGGTGTGTTGTATCAGCCCAACCCAAAAGTAAAGAAAATGCACAGGTGGTAAGAGGGAAGAGAAAATTCAAAAGGATCTGGGAAAAGAGAGAGGAACTGGGGGTGGGGAGCATGGGATATCTTGCCCAGAGACCCCTCTGTTTTAATCAGGTCACTGGCCTTTTCCAGGAGATGGTTGGTTACCACTTTACAGCTGGTAATTTTCCTTCAGGCTTAAACCCAACCATGACCTTATTTATATTCCACACAGTTGTCTTTGAACATGTACTTAGCTGTTTCCTAATAAATACTTTAGAACACCGCTAATTTTGCCTAGAAATTCAATAGGTTTGGTTCTTTCCTTGTTGCATTCTTGGCTAATGTATTACTCTGGCCATAAGAAGAACCTAAGAAGAAAAGAACGTGGATGTACCTCTTGAACCCAAATGAAAAGATGCTGTTCTTCATCTGTCATTGTTTTCCAGATGGTCTATCGAATTGGGGTTTGCAGAGTTTCGTTGCTGTTGACTAAGAATCTCATTCTTTTAACAATAACCAAAACGATATAGTAACCAACAATCTTAGAAACCCATCCCTGGAGAATAAGAAATGGAAATTGGCAAATAAATGTTCAGAGGCCTTGATCTAATTTTAATAATTGGTTGCAGACACATAAATTGGATGCACGTTGGAAAGAATCTGAATGTTGTTCTCTAGCTAGATTTGGGGGTGGAACAAGAGGCCTACATATTAGCAAATTTAGCTGATGCAGTAAAGAATGTGAGTCACAGATTCTCTCTCTGCTTTTCATATCTCTACCCTGCATGTACGGGGAGCTATATATTCTATATATCATAGCTTCAGTAATACTGTATACTGGTGACAGCATTTCCAGTTATCAACGAAAAAAACTGAAAGTAAACCTCTACTTTAGATCTTGCACCACTGAAAATAATCAGTGGAATTCATGGAACAATACACCTTTATTTATTTGATTTATAATTAGTTTTCCTTCCAGGGCTCAAGGAGCTCAAAGCTGTAGGCACAGTTCCTCTAATATTTGCCTGAAACACCAACTCTCTGAGACAGCTTTGGCTGAGAGTGAGTGGCTAAGCCAATGTGAGATTCTGCGGATGAAAGTGGACTTGATTTTCAGAGCCTGAGTTCTAGAACGTTGGTCCTGATTATGACGCTTTGGCTAACGTGGCCAATCGTTATTCTGGCTCCATAAACCAGCTTCTTGTGCTTCAAGTCATAAGAACGCTGTGCGATAGGAGATCTAAATTATGATGTGAACTCAAGACAACATGTTAAGGGGTTACCTGTCCTGCTAAAATTCTGTGACTCTTCCTGTCCATTTTCGTCTATCCTCAGAGGAGGATCGCTGTGCTCCTAGCAAGCAAAATAGGAGCCCAGAGGTCAGGGCAACACAAATCTTATTTAGGTTCTATCACATTGCATTACATTCTAGGGAGTATAGTCTGATTTAATCATTGTTTTACAATAATCAAGGTAAGGAAGGAGAAGGTGTCAACTCTGGCAGGTTGTTTGGAGAAATCACAACACATGGGCACTTGCTTCTGAAAGGCACAATAAATTAGCACTTCGTATTATTGTAACTGTGTGACTCTTCCATAAACACAAAGTTTATCGTCTTTATCCTTGAGTAAATTGGCACAACAAAGTCTCCTTTAGACCCAGGGAGGATATTGCATAGTAAAGAATGTGGGTCTTGCCAGTGTCACGAAGATTTGCTGCTTGTCTGGCAGTCTGACCTTTCTTTGGTACGAGATGAGAAGAAAGCTGCATTACAAATGCAGATCAAGTCGTTTTATGCAAGTCTGCCAACTACGACAGCCTTCTAGGTTCTATGCGGTTCACAGAGTTTATTGGGTGTACCTTCTAACAGTACTATATGATATCGTAAAGGGGGGAGGTGCATCTTTGCAGTTTTCTTGGCAATAATGCAGAAGTAGTTTGCCACTGCCTTCCCCAAAGATGCTGCTGTTGCTGTTTAGCTTCCCCATCTACCCAATGGCCCTGGGGTTTCTTGGTGATCTTCCACCTGAACACTAACCAGGTCTGATCTCCCTAGTTTTTCAAGATCAGCCAAGGTTAGCTGGGGGTTATCTCAGATTCCAACCCAGCAACCACATTATTAGCCTTGTACGAACGAAGCCACTGTACATCTAAGAAATGTCATCTGTTTGTGACAGGTGATAGCTTTTCCACAATTCCTACCAAGGGCAGCATAATGCTGTCCCAACCCTTTGGTGCCTTTGTGGGAGGCAGAAGAAACAGCAGCTGAATCTATGGAAGAAATTTTGGGCTCCTGGTTTTTCTCATGCTGGAACTTCTGGGCCAAACTCAACACCCATTAAAAAGCCAAACTAGGGATGGGGTGGGAGGTTGGTATAGAAAAAGAGAGAATTGCCTTCACTGGCTGCCTCCATTTCCCACAAGGCCTGGTAGCCCCTGAAGCTCTGCGCAAGCAACTATTGTAAGGCATTGATAGTTGGGCGCTTTGATGTCTCATGCTCAGCACGGCATCTTTGCCATTTGCTGTGGGTCATCAACTCCCAATAGCTCAGCGGGGATCAATAGGATGTTACTGAGTGCGTCAGGCCCTCCACAGATCAAGCTTTGGATACAGGAGAAGGACAAGGCAAGGGGTGAGCAACGCAGGCAGGCAAAGGAGGTCAGCCCTATGGAGAGAAGTTGTATCAGTCCTGACGAAGGAGGCTGAATTCACAGACTGCACAAATCCATGGCATTCAGCCTTAAGTGCAAGGGCTGGGTTGCCACTAATTGAGGGATTAGGTTCATGCTTTGGCCTGTGAAAGTGTGAACCGGTGTTATTTTTTGCAGCACGATGGAATGCAGGAAAAAAATGATACAAAGGGGCTGTCTGGATGTCTGGGTGCCCATCAGTAGGACTGCTCATAGAACTGAACAGAATGGGACCAAATTAGTTTAAATATAATATAATATAATATAATTAATATCATATCATATCATAAATATAATATTAAAAAATTCCCCTCTCACCCCTGTGGGTAGTCTGTGTCTTCCTCAGTCTCGGGTCCTCTCCCAGAGGCCTGGGAGTTTGAGGGTTCTGTGCAGCATCTGAGCTGTTCCTAGCCCTGCACTCTTCTGGACAGAGAGCTCTGAGGCTGTTCCTGGGATCTGTTGGAGCCCCTCGCCCAGCTTAGGAGCCACGGCCCCAGTGCTCCTACCACCACTGGGACCACTTTGGCCTTTACTTTCCACATCCTCTCTAGTTCTTCCTTTAAGCCCTGGTCCTTCTCTAGCTTCTCATGTTCCTTCCTGATGTTGCTGTCACTTGGCACCGCTACATCTATCACCAATGCTGTCTTCTGGTCTTTGTCTACTACCACAATGTCTGGTTGATTGGCCAGTACCTGCCTGTCTGTCTGGATCTGGAAGTCCCACAGGATCTTAGCCCTGTTATTCTCCACGACCTTCTGTGGAATCTCCCATCTGGACTTGGGGGGGTCTAGCCCATACACTGTGCAGATGTTCCTGTACACAATGCCAGTTACTTGGTTGTGCCGTTCAATGTATGCTGTTCCTGCCTGCATCTTCCACCCTGCCACTATGTGTTGAACTGTCTCTGAGGTGTCTCTGCACAGTCTGCCCCTTGGGTCCTGTCTAGTGTGGTAGACCCCTGCTTCCATGGATCTGGTGCTTAGTGCCTGTTCTTGTACTGCTATGGTAGGTGCCTCAGTGTTGTCTTTTAGTGCAGCCCTTTCCACCACTGGTAGGACTTCCCAATGTCAGCCACCTCAGCTATCTGTCAGTGGTACATCCCATGCAGAGGCTTATCTTGCCATGGCACTTCCTCTGCTTTAACTTCCTCCCGTGTCTTCTGCTGCCTCAGGCCTTCTCTCAGCAGCTCGTCTGGGTACCATCTTCCTGATGTACTCCTGGATGCTCCGGGTCTCGTCCAGGACAGTGGCTTTGACACTCACCAGACCCCGTCCGCCCTCTTTGCGGCTGGTGTACAATCTCTGGGTGTTGGACTTGGGTGGAAACTCCATACATTGTGAGGGAGGTTTATTATATAATATTATAGTGTGTGTGTGTGTGTGTGTGTGTATTTGATATAGTAAAAGCATACAAAACAAAACAAAAAGAAAGTAAGCAAAAGAAGAGAAAACATATAATTATGCCTTCCACCCTTCTTTTTATCAAGTACTGTAATTATCTTATTCTTTTCTCCATCTTCTTTGGCCCTTTTTAATCCTCAAATCCAAAAATCATCAATTCAGTCTTTTCTTCTTTCCACAAAAAGTCCATATAAGGTTTCCAGCCTTTCAAAAAAAGTCTTTGGCATTTTTTCCCTGACCAGAACAGGATCAAATCTGGAGAGGGGAAAGAAGTCACCCAACAAAGGCGTTCCAAAAGAGGTCAGGTGAGGCTGGGGGCTGCAGAGCAAACCCCCCCCCCATCTGGATGGGAGAGCTGGTTGGGCTGCAGCGAAGAAGGTGGGCGACTGCTCCCTTCTAAGCACCCTCCCTGCTCCTTCCTGGTCATGTGACCCAGAGCGGAGCACATGGAGCCTGCTCCATGCTTCCCAGCGCTCACATACACACGCACACACAGACATGCACACACCAACACATCCTATAATATCGCTTTGTTACACAGAAGAAAACACAGGCTTGCTTTCTTCCTCATCCAACAGAACGTTAAGACAAAATTATGGAACAGGGAATGGGGCTCCGTCCATCAGCAGGATAACTCTCTGCAAACCAAACAGAAATCCAGAACCATTTTCCCAAAGCATCCCCTTTGGCGGAGGCAGCAGGGCAATGGCTCAGAAAGTATTTATTTATTTTATTTTGGTGCCACCCAGCTCTAGAGTGACTCTATACAGCATGAATAATATGAAAATAATACAATTAAGTAATAAAGAAAAATACAGAATAACAAAAAACAGTACAGAATTAGGATGTTGGCAACTGCCACATTCTAAACTCCCTTTGTCCTTCCTTCTCAGTCATGTGACCTAGCATAGAGCACATGCAGGCACCCTATGCTCCCCAGTGCAAATACACACATGTACACACACACACACACACACACACACATACCAAACATATGGGCATTGCTGCTAAAAATGTTGGAAAAGATTCTAGACTATGCACATTTTCCCCTCCTTTTTCCTGTTTTTAAGGACATTTGCATTCACTCTTGGCTTCCTCCTATGGTTTCACTTTGGGCACATCTAGCTAAGTTGACATACTAAAAAGAAAAAAAAACGGGGTTTCTCTTTAGCCATATTTATTTTTTATTTAGTTATACAGTTTATAGGTTGCCTAACTCCCAACGGCTCTGGGCTGCGTATAATTAAAAAGTTTTAAAAATGACAAAGACAGAAAGAAATTGTGTCCCCCCCCACCCCCCCGCCCCATCATCTTTCCTCTCCCTAAAAACGAGCCACTTTGGGCTTCGATGATTTCTCTTTCTACGTTTGGCACCAGATGCCATCTCTCTGCCATTGAGAGCTGCCAACTCCTGTCCTTGTCTGGGCACTTATGACAGGGGTGATGCAGCGGGGACAAAGTGTCATACTCTGAAAAGCAATGACAAATGTGTCCAGTCAAGCAAGATTCAGAAGGGAACACTGACAGACGCTGGCAATGAAGCTGCCAAAGAGGGGCAGCGGGCAGGGCACCTTCTTGATTCCAGCTTGACTCATGCGCAAGCAGAAAGACCCAGGAAAATTGGCCGGCTGGAGGAGGAACCTGCGTGCCCACCAGTCAGTTTAAAGCACAGGTGCGAGGATACGTCCACTCTTCCAGCCAGCCTTCCATAGTCACGCACAAAGAAAATCACGCACCAAGCGATTATTGTTTTGCTCCGTTAAAAAAAGAATCCAACAATCATTATTAGGACCAGGGCTGTCTGCAAGGAAGGGGTCAAAACGTCAAGACAGCAGCCCCAACTCTGCGATCAAACCTTTTCTTTACGTGAGTCGTGAATTTACGTACATCTCGGTTGTTGTTGCTGTCTGTGATGGAATGGACTTAGGAAGGCCATGCTCAGGGAGATAAGCGTGTTCTTAGCCCCCAGCAGGAGCGTGGGAAGTTCAAGAAAATGAGGCTGGCACCTCCCTAAGGAATTCACGGTGTTGTGGCTGGCTGGCTTGGGAACTAGGGTTCAGTCTGGGGAGATTTCTGTCCTGAGGTTGAAGCTAATAAACGCAACAGAACTGTATTTGCATTGTCTCTTGGAGTTCTTTGGGCTGAACCTGACACCGTCTTTAAAAAAAGGAGACGAAAGTGTAATAGTACCTTTTGAAGAGATGATAGCTCCACAGCCTTGTCCCTTCAGGATGTGCTTGGCCACACTTTTTCTCGCATGGGGAAGAGGAAAGTATATAATTACAAAATGTAATACTGTATATACAGAATCATACAATCATAGGATTGTGGAATTAGAAGGGTTCTAGTTAGTTCTAGTTCTAGAATCGAGTTCAGTGTTTGTTAAACTTTTTTCTCCCTTCCCACTTTTAAAAATTATGGAGGACCCCAAAAGAGCTTTTGTTTGTATGGGTTATATTTATCGACCTTTACCGTATTAAAAATTAAAATTGACACATTCGCTGCTCCTACCACTTCTCACAATTGTCGGATGGGATTTTAATATTGCATGATTTTTCAATCTAGGCTGGCAAATAATCTTGATTTCACAGACCCCAGAGAGGGCCTTGGGGGAACCCCAGAGGTCCTAAGAACCACTCTTTGCAGTATAAAGGAAAACCAAGGAAAGGGAGAGGCTTATTCAGCCTCTTCTTTACAATCCTCAGAGGAAGAACCCACAGCCTCCTTGGGGAGACTGTTCCACTGCCGGACAGATATTTTTCCAGAAGATTCAGATAGGTGGAGGGAGGGAGGGATGTCAGGGGCGTCAAAAAAATCAGGAAGATGGCCCTGGTTAGATAATTAAGCCCCCCCCTCCATTTCATGTGTGCCACATATGCAACACACGTTAAAAAATGGGCAGGGCTTCAGTCACGTGGCTTGTCTCCAACCGCATCCATTTTGTGAGTGTGCCATCCTATGCCCTGACAATTGCAGATGGGTTCCTGATCCAAAAAATGCCTTCCTTTTATGTACACTTAAAATATAGCTCAATTTCCACAACAGATGAGTCAAATATGCTGAGTAGCATATTTCGAGATCCCCAAAAGGGAGAAAGTGAGCCACTCAACTAACTCCAGAGATTCACGTTAACTTCAAAGAGATCCAAGTTTAACCTAACTCCGTTAATCCACTGTTCGGTGAAAACACCTACAGCAAGTCAATCAGCTTCTTGTGCATTTCTGGTCCTCCAAGAGAAGCTGCTGGAGAGAAAGAGTGGCTAAAAAAGCCAGCCTCCCCATTTCAGAACTCCCTGCCAAAGCCTGACAAATGATTGGCTGTGGGGGCTAAGCCCCACCTACTGCTCCCTGCCTAGCGAATGAGGAAGGCCTGGGCAGTGAGGTCATGAAGCCCTGCCAGTTTTAAAAAAGAGGGTAGAGATTCTGCCTTCCCAAATCTTGCTCCATTTAGCATGATCATGTGCTGTTAAAACCACCCAAAAAGGGATTACCCTGAGTTAATGGTGCATTAATAATTTGATAATTAACAATATTAATAATTAATAATTGACAATATTAATAATTAATAATGCATTCAGCATATTGGAGGAACATGGTGTCAGTGAAAATAAAGAAATAAGGAAAGTAAATCTTTCGTGTTACGCTGACTTCTTAAAATTTCTCCATAATAGTGTACAACCTTTCCTGTTTAGAGAAGGTGAAATATATTTACAGTAAATAGTTTCAGAATCATGCGGTGTTAAAGAAAGTGATACCTTCGCCTAGCTCCAAAGATAACCTTTTAATCTTCACATGAGTGCGGTAATAAACACCCCCTCATTTTTACTAGCTTTGTTACTTATTTTATTTGAATGAATAAATCACACCCTTCCTTTACTACATTAATTTTTTAATGTTCTTTTCCAAACAGAAAGTGTTTGTCTTGTTTACTCCTTCCCAACTTTAAAGATAGTTGTCTAGAAATGATGCCATAACAACACACTGATTATCTGCCATGTAATTTAGACTTTTAACCATCTGAAGGCTTTCTGAGAATAAACCCTCACTGAACGCCTACTATGTTTGCCCATCATACTTTCCTGGGTCAGATAAAGACCTAGGTGCAGCCACATAATTAGCTAAACTTTGTTACTGTTAATCTTGGTTAGGTTTTGCTTTTTAATGGTTTACATCTTCTGAGAACCCACCTGGTCTGATTATTTCATGGGTTCAGGGTAGTGGACTCACCCAGAAAATGGGTTAATTCAGCAGACAGGTTAAAGTGCTGTGTGAATGCAGAAACTTCAATCTGTTTAGGGATGGCAGTACAAGGAAAATAGTTTCAGTCTGAAATTTTGAGGAACAAAGTGGCAGAACACGCCATGTTTAGATAGGTGCAAAGAAGAGAATTGAGAGTAACCAGGACTGGAAGCCATGTCTTACAAGAAGGAATTGAGGGAACTGGGTTTGCTTAGCCTTGACAAGAGAAGACTGAAGAAGATATGGCAGACTTCTCAAGAACATGAAGAGGGAACACACAGAATGTGGCAAGATTATTGTATGCAAAAAGTTGGAAAAGCAATGAAATGCCTATAGTGGAAGATTGGATCATAAAACTAACTGATCTTGCAAAAATGGCAAAGATGACCAGTCTAGTCATCTAGAACGAAAGATTATTTTTAAAAGACTGGAAACCTTATATGGACTTTTTTCTGAAAGAAGAAAACATGAATTGATTATTTCGGGATTTGGGGATTAAAAATGAGACAAAGAGGTTGGGGAAAAGTTTAAGATGACAATTACTCGATAGACAGAAGGGCGGAAGGCATGGTTGTATGTTTTTTCTTTTTTAAAAAAATTGTTTCCCTATTTCTTATTGTCTATTTGTTCTTATTTGTTTTGTATATTTTACAGTATTACACTGAAAAAATATTTTATATATATAATCCTACTGTTGCTGGAAAGGGCCGGACTAAAAGACAGCACTGAGGCACTGGTCATAGCAGCACAAGAACAGGCACTAAGCACCAGATCCATGGAAGCAGGGGTCTACCACACTAGACAGGGCCCAAGGGGCAGGCTGTGCAGAGAGGCCTCAGAGACAGTCCAACACATAGTGGCAGGGTGTAAGATGCAGGCAGGAACAGCATACATTGAACGGCACAACCAAGTAGCTGGCACTGTGTACAGGAACATCTACACAGTGTATGGGATAGATCCTCCCAAGTCCAGATGGGAGATTCCACCAGAGGTCGTGGAGAACAACAGGGCTAAGATCCTGTGGGACTTCCAGTTGCAGATGGACAGGCAGGTACTGGCCAATCAAACAGACATTGTGGTAGTAGACAAGGACCAGAAGACAGCAGTGGTGATAGATGTAGCAGTGCCAAGTGGCAGCAACATCAGGAAGGAGTATGAGAAGCTGGAGAAGGACCAGGGCCTGAAGGAAGAACTAGAGAGGATGTGGAAAGTAAGACCAAAGTGGTCCCAGTGGTGGTAGGAGCACTCAGCACTGTGAGACTCCTAAGCTGGGCGAGGGGCTCCAACAGATCCCAGGAACAGCCTCAGAGCTCTCTGTCCAGAAGAGTGCAGGGCTTGGAACAGCTCAGATGCTGCGCTGAATCGGTCCTCCTGGCACCTAGTCAATGGAGTCATCTGTGTCTGCTGGCAACACACAACCTGGCCATATTTAATGGCCATATTCACATAACTCACTTAGCTTAAATACTGAGTTACTAGCCACTTTGTGTGTCCAAGCATGAACCATAACCTATCCCCAAAAGGCTGGGTTCACACAACACACTAAGCCACCCCACACACAATCCCCAATCCCCACAAGGTTAACATCAGCCAAGCTTACCATGCTATGGGGTCAGGTCTTCAACAGGACATCTTTCGTAAGTCCTTCCATGCAATGGCATCTTGATATATATATATCAAGATGGCAGCTGTGACCACATGATTGAAGCCCCTCCCCTTTTTTGTGCGCATCACACCTTGACTTTCGACAGCCTTCCCACCCAGGATACCCCTGCTTCCATGGATGCATTTAACATCGACTGTCAATTCTTTTTTTTTTTTAAGCAAAGGGGTTGATATTTTGGAAGAAACTCTTGCTGGAGCAGGAGTTGCCTTCTGCCTTGGTCCCGTTTAATAATAAGTAAACCCAACCATTTGAGTGGTTGTTTTCCCCAATATTGCTGACAGTGTCGTTTTAGAGTTTATGTTTTTGCAAACCGCCCAGAGCGATTTGAAAGTAAGTTGCGTATAGCTTTATAAAATCAGGACATAAATAAGAGAGGTGCCATGGCATTCTTGAAAATAAAGGAGATGCTGGAGGCTAGGGTTTTGCTTCACAACATGCCAGCTTCCCATTTCTTTTCATATGAATTAAAAGAATTGTTCATAATGTCAGGGAAGAAAATTTGGCAAGGACTGATGAAAATTTCCCGTGGGTAACACGCTGGTCTACCTCTGGAATAGAAGGAATAGAAATAAACGCCATGCCCTCGGAGGACGAGCAGGGATGTCTGTGGGGTGGAGGGGATGTCAAAAAAGTCTAGTTGGTGGCCACAATCGTATGGTTGCAGCCACATCTTGACTTTTTTTGACCTCTCCTGCCAACACTCCTGATAAAGAGGTCTAAGATAAAGCAGGTTAAGAAAGAAAACACAGTCTAGCCCAAGCAAGACAGCATTAGGGCTCGTTGCTCCTGATTCAGGTCCTAGAATTCACACCTTGAACTGTCTCTTGTCCATCTAGATCAGTGCTGGCTGGGGAATTCTGGGAATTGAAGTCTGCACATCTTAAAGTTGCTGAGGTTGAGAAACATTGATCTAGATGAATATATGGATAGTCTTAAAGAAAATATGTGGCAGCTCTTACAGAAACCTCAGCATAGCCCAGAAAGAGGGGAAGAAAAACCTGAAGACTGGCCCACTGTGGGTCTCTTTTCCATATGCTCCAATCTCAAGCTTATTCAGCTTCCCTTTCTATCTGCCTGCTAGAAACCATTTTTCAAGATGACAGTTATTTGCAACAACCTTGCTCTGCCTTTAAACCAATGTCGCTCTGACCTTGGCAAGTAATCCGTTGAGAAATTATCAATTGAGGATTGAATCTTCAACGTCTCCCTATCTATTTCTCCAGGGTTCTGTACAGACAGAGTATTGGAGGGTTGGGGTGAAGTGAAAGCTCAATGGGAAAATGAGGGCCAGTTGCTCTCTTTCAGCCCAAGCTACCTTACAGGGTTGTTGTTGTGGGAAAAATGGGAGGAGGGAGATGTATTTCATCTTTTGCTTCTGGAGACAAGCAAGATATCAGTCTAACTAGCAAATGTCAAATCAGTTACTGCATTTGAAGCAATCACTGTCTCTCAGCCTTGTTGTGGAGATACAATCAGAGGACAATGCTATTTATGCTTCCTAGAACTTATAGAGCAGTGATTCCTAAACTATTTGACCCACTTACTCCTTATCCCGGTCTTGAATAATATCAACAACAAGAACCAGACTGTTGTTTTACGCAGGCAACTCAGCAGCGTCAGTCCCAACTCACAAGCAAGCAAATTGCTCCATTCCCCTGCATCTGTTATCTCCCAGCTGTGGTGAATGTGAATCTCAGGACCCAGCTTCGGAAGGGAATGACAGATTGGTAGAGGTGGCAGAAAAGAGGAAAAGGTGTGACAAAACCCCTTACATTTTGGGAGACGCAGCCATCTTGGGTGTTAACACCTGAATAGAGCAAATTACCAGATACAAGTTGCGGAACATTCCCTCCTTTACAATTGCCATTAATCACACTGATATGGGAGGATTAAGATAATGTTGGCCTCACGGGGTTAACCAGATAGGAATCACAACCAGATGAGCTAATTCCACTTTATTGTAATGCTACGTTGACAGAATCTTGCAAGTCTGAAAGTACAGTTCTCCCCCCCCACACACACACTTTACAGCTCAAGAAACTAGGGAGGGTCTCTTCGGAGCCTCTTTTCTCCACCCACTATCCAGCTGAGGGCTATGCTGTCTTTTATCTGACTGTTCCCTTGGCAATATCTCTTTGCCCAGTCTCCCAAGTCTTCCCACATACCATTACAGGTCTTCAATGATAAAGACAATTATTTTCCCATAGTATCTTTTTAATTAAAAGAACCTTCTGCTTTTTCAAACCACACAGCTTGGGCTTTAGCAAAAAGTATGTGGCAAACGTTGCAAGTATATGGGAGCACGTTGCATCTGCAACAAATATGTTCTCTAAGCGCAAGAAGGTTCCTTTATGACATGGACTCAAAGCCTAAGCGTGGATAAGGAAAAAGATATGCTGCGCAGGACGCAGACAGCCAGTCAGGAAGTGGGGAGAAGAGGAGGCAACCAAAATGGTAAAACTGAAACCAGGCGTCTGCTGGGGGCTGACATTACGTATTCTCTACCCATCCTTGAGTCGCATGGAATGGGCTGGAATGGCTATGGAATGGGCTGCCCTTCCTGCCAATCCCAACCTGCCTCCGTTGAAAGGTGACTTGAACGCTGGAAGAACAAAGAGCAGCTTCAGCCTGACTCACTCCTGCACTGGAGATATAACAGAAAAATGATATTGCCAACCGAGTCATGTTTATGCTGTGATAAGTGCAAGTGGAGGTGAATTTTTTTTTCGTTATTGCTACCTCCTTTTGGAATAGTCTTCCTTGCTGGTGTTAAGGTGGGCAGTAGAACAAGGCTACTCCACCGAGCTTCCAGTTTCCTGCCTTGGGTTTCGGATATTAGCTAGGCTGCTTGCAATGTGGGAGTGTATAATAGCCGTGGAGAGAGAAAGTGAGTGAGTGAGTGAGTGAGTGAGTGAGTGAGTGAGTGAGTGAGTGAGAGAGAGAGAGAGAGAGAGAGAGAGAGAGAGAGAGAAAGAAAGAAAGAAAGAAAGAAAGAAAGAAAGAAAGAAAGAAAGAAAGAAAGAAAGAAAGAAAGAAAGAAAGAAAGAAAGAAAGAAAGAAATTGTGGGTTGTGCTGAGGACCTTTTTGGAACTCTGCTATGCTGCCTCGGTAGGAACCAATGGTCTAAGTCTTGGCATATCTTTCTGGGGCCAGTGGAATGGTGCATTAGAGTACAGCAAGCCCCCCTTTTGAATGGGGAGGGTCAAACTACATATTACTTCGTCTATGTCACAAGTGAGACCCATTGCTCACTTTGCCCTCAGCTTTTCAGAAGAAAATCATTAACTTCAGAACATTAGAGAAAACAAGTGGTTGGGGAACAACATGCTGGCTGGGGAATTCTGGGAGTTGAAGTCCACCCATCTTAAAGCTGCCAAGTTTGAGAAACACTGCTAGACTAACCAAGTTAGATACTATTTTTTTTTTTTTTTTTTACTGTTAGAGTTACATCTTGCCTTTTCTCCAGCTTACTCAGAAATTTTATCCCAACAATAACCCTGTGTAGTAGCTTGGGCTGAGAGAGAGGGGGGACTGGCCCAAAATCTTCCTGTGAGTTTCAGTGACTAAAGATGGACTTGAACCTGCCCCCCCCCACCCCCAGTCGAACAACCACCACACCACCTTGCTGTCTCAGCACATTGTGTGAACCAGGTTATCAAGTTCAGCCACAAAACGGTTTGTTTGTTTGATCATCACCTGTTTTATGAATACGGAAATGTGGCTTTCTTAACTTGCATTTAGTATATTCTGTGAACTAAATTAATTTAAAGCAGGGAACGTGGCCCACCTAGAGATTTCTTGAGTTTTCTTGATCTCTCCAAGCCAGGAATACGAATCCATGCCTACATATAGTTTGTGAATGAGGGTTCAAGATTTTTCTTCTGAAGCTCCATATTCTTGGAGGAGGTTCTCACCATAACAATAACTGGCTTACTGAATAAACCCATTTTCTGCATTTGTACAATATATAAAACTCAGGCGACATGATAAGCCACAAAAAAGAAATCAAGGTTAGAGCTGGCCCACATTCTGCATGTTGTACAGATCTGGTTGCTATGTTGATTGAATGTGATATAAGAATCCAGAGAGTTTGGTTTGCTTAATTGCCAAATGTCGAGATGGGTTAATTTATTAACCAAGTTAACGTGTCTTATGAATGCAGCCTCCTTGATGGTTTTTGGCATCCTATCCAGGTAGTGGTGTTTAAATGTTAGCAGAATAAAGTCAAGAGTTTCACAAACTTTATTAAATTCACAACCCGTGAAGCTGAAGAACACCTTCCTCTATTCCCAAAATATCTTTCTTTCGCCTTCCCTCCTCTTCGGGGGCAGGTAATTTGTTTCCGTGTTGAAAATCCTAGCATTTCAAAGCACCTGCGGTGAGCATGGGGAAGCAACTGATGAAGGATACACTCCAACATCGCAACAGATCCTGTCCTTGCACCGCAGCTCTGCACGGTGGTAATGAAGGGCTGACGCTTGCTGCATAATGTCACGGCGCACGTTTCGTCATTCTGATGAAGTCACAGCTCGCCTCTGCAGCCATCTCTGGCGTAGTTATGCAAATGTTATGTCACTAGCTGGTGGGGACAGCCTTCGGCCAATCCCAGCCCCGCAGGAGAATGGGCTGAGTCTGGCTGCAAGGCTGTGCCCGTCATCTGGAGTCCCTTCCTGATGCGCTGAGTGAATTTGAAGGAAAAGAACAACAGTTCTGCATCAGAAAGGAAGCTGAGTCACAAGCAGCATTTTTCTCCCCTTCCTTTCCTTTCATGACATAGGCAGTCAATGCTGGTGTCCAGATTTCTCGGGGTCGTGTTTGGGAGGCAATGGGAGAAGGGGGGGAATCGGCCCCATCATCCCACGGGTCCACTATTTCAGCCAAGGAGGACCACCATTTAGGTTGGCGAAATGGAACAGATTTGAGACAACTTGCTTCTGTTTTTGGATGCTGTCAGTTTAGCGGGGTGGGGGAATACTGTTTTTAGCACGGGTATAGCTCAATGTTTAAACACGTCTCACTTGTGAACTGGGGGGGGTGAGGTGGAGAAACCATCGTGGGGACACGGTGTTAAAAAAAGTTTGCCTGGCCACGTCTGTGCTGTGATTAGTCACGAGAGAAGGAAGGCCTTCAAATTCACCTCTCCAGCACCAGGTTTGCGAAGGCAGAACTAGCCATTCCAGATCCTCTGCTGCTGTGCTCTTGCCACACAGTTGTGAAACTTGGTTCGGACCTCTAAAGCCTACACAGATGCCCTCTCATTTGCCTTAAAGAGGTTTTCTTTTTCCGGGATGATTCCTCCACGATCAGCCGTGGCAGAGAAAACCAATTCAAGACCATGCTACAAGCATTCCAAAAACATCTTGATATTAGTTCACCAGTTTCTTTAGGACCTTCTCTCCAGCTTGCCAAAACCTGTAGCTTAGGCGTACCGCTCTCAAACACTTTCAAAGGTATGGTGTTCCTGATCTTGGGATAAACCAACTATGGTATGGAAATTAAGTCTGACATTGATGCCGGAATTCAGAATGGATGACTGCTGTGCGTTTTGCAGGGGGCTGCCTTTGAAGACCACTTAGAAACTGCCATCGATTGGAATGCAGCAGCCTGCATGCTGGTGGTGCTCCCTGGCTGTAGGAGCAGCATTTGGGACAAACCCTTTGGAAGACATTGTTATTTTCTCTTCTCCCCCCCCCCCCCCGCTCCCCTTCTTCTTGTTCTTTCAATACCCCTTTGGTTTTTTAAATCTTTGCATTCATAGGAAAGACTTGCTTTTATTACTGCATCTGGGACTCTCATTCTGAAAGGGTGTTAATCTTGGTCCATGCATTTTCCTCCTTGGTTAAGCTATGAAAAACAAAGGAATAGCCCATCGCTTTGCCTACTCTTAAGTAACTCAGCACTAGAGAGGATTTCTCTGGAGGAACAGGGGTGCTGGCAGCATTTACCAAATACTGTAGGGTCTCCCCAGAAGCATAGGACAGAGAATAGGCTCCCCACTCAAGAAAGCCCAAGGTGCTCACCAACCTCATCCCAGATGCATTTGTGTTCTCCCAGTTACCTTTCCTTTTAAAATAATAAAGCAACCTTTGAGTTGAGCTGGTGACTGACAATGGATACGTTCATCCAGTTTTCTACGCAGTGTTACAGAAGGGGCTTGCCATTGTCTTCTTCCAGAATATGGTTTGTCAGGCTTACAACCTCTGTCTTCTGAGATAGTCCCCCATCCACATTCTAACCAGGCCAGCCCCTGCTTAGCTTTCTTGAGAAGAAAATTTCAGATAGATACTGCCACCTGCTGAGGCTTTAATAAATCAGAAAGTGTTTACAGATAAGATATGTGTCCATATAACACATATTAAACCATTTTCTGAATGTTCATTATACTTCGAACCCATAAATAAACCAAATGGGCAGTGTTCATACAAACCACTAAGCCACACAGAAGCTAACCAAGTTTAATGCTAACCAAGCTAAATAACATCTGTTAACTTTTTAACTGACTGAGTTAAATGTTCTGTGGCATGACCATAGCCAGAAAGTAATCATCTTAACTGTGTTTAATGTCACCTGGTTTAAATTAAAACTAAACTACATCAAATTTACTTTCTGCCATGGCCACCTTTTGAAATGGGGTTCCCTCATCTCTAAGTACTTCTGTTGAAAACCAAATATGGTCATCCTTTAAAACAGCGTTTCTCAACCATGGCAACTTTAAGACGTGTGGACTTCAACTCCCAGAATTCTTCAGCCAGCATGGAGTTGAAGTCGACACATCTTAAAGTTGCCAAGGTTGAGAAACACTGCTTTAAACAAACTAATGAACGAACTGAACACTCCTGCCTTGTTGCAAAATATGGGGACATCAAACTGTCAGTGCAACCTTACATTCAAAACCCTATATTCAAGAGCAAGTGACACTGTGTTTAATGGAATTAGAGTTCAGAAAAGGACAAGTAGGATTCCAGGCTAATCCTCCAATATTGCTGGCTGGAAGGGAAGGGCAAAGAGCTGTTACCAAAACATGAGAGATGGGTGCAGCACCCTTAAGAATCAGAAGCTTGGCCCTTTGCGTTCATCATCATTATTTCGACATGGAACGAGATGATTAGCCTCCCATCTTATCACTTTAGCTTTTGTTAAGGATCTCAAAAAAGAGGGGTCTGGAAATCAATCCACCCATCTTCTAATCTAGAATCTCTCATTTGTAGGGATTCCCTGTGGTTACTGAAGGCTAAGGTGCACATTATATCCAAATACATTTGGGATTTCTCCCCCCCCAAAAAAAAGTTCCTGTAGAGATCATATTCAGGTTTAAGGGAAATCCTGCAACTAACTTGTATCTGGTCCCGTCCCCCCTAAATTCAGGCCCCACATTGGAGATTCATTTTTCATTAAACACGCTGAAGCCAATAAAAAGCTAAACTGCTGATGAGGAAAACTCAGTGGGAAAGGAAGGGATGAGGTTAAGCATGGCTGCTGTTCCCTGCTGCACCTCTACCTTGACATGTTCTTCTCAAAAGTCTAATACAGTGTTGTCCAAACTTAGCCACTTTAAGATGAGTGGAGTTCAACTCCCAGAATTCCCCAGCCAGCCAACTCTGGGAGTTGAAGTCCACTCATCTTAAAGTGGCCAAGTTTGGACAACACTGGTCTAATAGAAGGCTAGGAGTTTATGCTTAGGGGTACTTCTGTGGATTTGAAAGGCAAATACTCATAACCTAGCTTAATAGTCACATACTTTCCTCAGGGAGCTCTGGGAACTGTAGTTTTTAGACATATTTGAAAGAGAATTTCAAATCATCACATATGTCCTAGGATACTTTTGAACAGTATTTATCAACCTTGGAACTTTAAGATGTGTGGACTTCAGCTCCCAGAATTCCCCAGCCAGCATACTCTGCTCTGGACTGTACAATTGCTTCTCCAAGTCTCTCCTTAATGACTCACTTCTTCCTCATCTGATTAATGGATCTTTTATACGTTCCCAAACTCATCTCTAAATTTCTTTACACTATATGACCAAACCACCTTAACATAATACTTTTATTGTGGTTACTCATTTTTGTATTTAATTCACATTCCTTCAGCACCCATTCATTCTTAATCCTGTTTCTTTTTGTTTTACCACACACACATTCCTTCAACTTACATTGTTGTTCCTCCTGATATACTCAACTCTCCCTTCTAAAGAAGTAGACAGAAGCATGCTCTTACCAGAGTGATTTTCTTTTAGTAAATACTCATTCCTCGGAACAGACTATCTACCATATACTTCCATTTTTCCAACGTTTGCACATCTTCAAATTTCTTCATGAGTTTTTTTTCTTTCTTGGTAAACATTCTAATTAAGGTACAGAAGCTCATCTACTTGCTCTAGTGTAGTGAGAAGAAGAAGAAATGGCCTTGAGGGACAGGAGGAAGAGCCATTACCAAGACAACAATTAGATAAAAGAAACCTGAGTCAAAGGCAGAACTGTAACGTGAGAAAATGTCTCAAACAAGCCCCTCCCTAGTTCTCATGAAGATAAAGAGAGGGAGGGGGAGCACATTCAGACTTGCAAGAGTCTGTTACTATAACTTTATAATAAAAGTAGTGATAGCCTTCAATTACTTTGGTTTTTGTCTGGTCTACCTTGAAGGATTGACATCTAGTTTTTCACCAATGGGGGGCTGATTCAGATTAAACCTATCATGTGCTCCTGGCCAAGGAATCTATGATTTTTCACTCAATCATAAAGATGGGTCTTAATAGCCTTGCTGTATTCCCAGGGCTCAAGAAAGAGAACCATGGACTTTTCTTATCTCAAGAGGGCCCACCCTCCATGTCTCTCTCCTCCCAGCAGTTTACCCCCTTCCTCTGATATCTTTTTAACTCCAGTGCTGTCTCCTGACATTATCAAGTCTGTCATGTCTGGAGCAGATTTGGATATGGGCTGTAGGATTCAAAAGGAGGAGGGGCAAACCAGCCATAGCCTGAATCCAGAGGAAATTGCTGTCTCTTGGAAGGCAAGCTGCAGGAAGCCCAACGTGGGGAGACTGAATGGGATTTTGGACCTGCTGTTATGCCTGGTTTAATTGCTCAGCAAAATCGCAGCTCTGCATTTTTAGATTTTGTGTGTCAATCGGAGAAGCATCATCTCAACAAGAAGACTGAACAGGTGCTAGTAGCCAAGGCAGTAAAGCAAAAGCGGGACTTTAAAAAGCCACCCATCTGCAAACATAGGGAGGGTGGATGGGTGGGAAGGAAAAAATTAGCATTATTCCAACCTGATTATTTTTTGATTTGGAAAATCTCATTTGAACCCACCGGATGCTTCCCCAGAAAGGTAATATCAATGCATTCCCTTGCATCTTAACCTGAGTTACTTCACCCCCTTCTTTGTAGTGAGACTCTTACCGAAATTTTGGCTACCACTGCACACTCATTTACCTAGGAACACACCCCACTGAACTCAATGGGATTTATTTCTGGGTAGACCAGCACAGCCAAGCTGCAAAGCCCTTGCAGCAGAGAATATCTGATCAGCCTGTGCTATAGAGCACCATGTTCTCTGCAGTCTTTGGGAGTAAGCAACTGGAAACCACAAAGGGCCTTGGAGGTTATTTATCCTCCATGACCATCTCTGATGATTCACTACATTGCCTTTTCATAAGTCTAGCCCAGTGCTTCTCAACCTTAGCAACTTTAAGATGAGTGGACTTCAACTCCCAGAATTCCCCAGCCAGCATGGCTGGCTGGGGAATTCTGAGAGTTGAAGTCCACTCATCTTAAAGTTGCCAAGGTTGAGAAACACCAGGCTAGCCTAAAGCAAATGTAGAGGTCTTTTTCTATTGAACTCTTCCAGGCTCAAGAACAACTGCTGCAAAAGCAAAAGATGCTTAACAGCCAAAGAGGGCTGGCCGTATTATTAGGTATCATGGATACAATGATTGATTGATTGATTGATTGATTGATTGACTGATTGATTTCATATTGATTTACTGGGCTTGTATATCACTCCAACTGGCATGGGGTGCAGGGCAAGGGACACACTTGGCTGTTGAATGGCAGATGATAGACCACAGTGTCCAAGGATGGGGCGATGAAGACCATTTTGATTTAAGATGAATTAAAATTCCATTCACGCAGGAGAGGTAATGGCCATGGCTGGTCTCTGAAAAGCTAAGCAGGATCACGCCTGGCTGGTACTTGGATGGGGAGCACCAGAAGGTTTTGGGACTGTATGTTAGACTGGGAAGTCAGAAAACACCTTGGAAGAAAGTGATGGCAAGGCACATATTGCTGCCTTTGGCGATGGGGCCAGCATACAAATGGAGAAATAAGTAAATAATAAGAAAAGAAAGAAAACAGCATGGGTGAGCCCTTGTAATCACCAGGAGTCAAGCTTGAGTCATGGAAGACTTTGCCTTCACACGTATTGAATCATTTTCTGCTTTTGTCACATGAAATGATCATTCTTAGAAGGTTGCCTGTTGCCTCGGATTACCAAGTTGTTCTCAAAACCCGTGCCACACTGAACTCCCAATCTTGAATAACAACAACAACAACAACAATTTTATCCAACCTTTTACATAGATTTGGCAGCGAACATACCAAATACTCCTGCCTCCTATTTTCCCCACAGCAACAACCCTGTGAGGTGGGTTGGGCTGGCAGAGTGTGCCACAGCCTATAAACATCCATATCCACATATACATACATACATACAGCATATGTGCACATATTTGTGTATATGTACACACACACACACACATACTGTATACAAACTGAGGGTAGACACTGTACAAAGTCAACAGGACACTAAGGACCTTCCTCAAGAACTCAGTGGGACTGTGGAGGACAACACTGGAAGTCAACTCAAGGCAGCTCGCACAAGTGGCCATCAAATGCAGCGTATACCAAGGTGATGCACTGTCCCCACTGCTGTTCTGCATAGGGCTTGAACCCCTCAGCCAGATAATCACAAGGACTGGATGTGGATACAAGTTCAAGTGTGGAATCACCATCAGCCACCTCCTCTACATGGATGACATGAAGCTGTATGCTAAGAGCGAACGAGACATTGACTCACTGATCCACCTGACACGGATCTACAGCGAGGACATTGGGATGTCATTCAGACTGGAGAGATGTGGCTGGATGGTAGCAAAGAGAGGGAAGGTAGTGAAGACTAATGGGGTGGAACTGCCAGCGGGCCACATAGCAGACATAGAGACCAGCTACAAGTACCTTGGTATCCCATAGTCACATGAGAACCACGATGAGGAGGCAAGGAAGACAGCAGCATCCATGTACCAAAGGATAAGGCAGGTCCTGAAGAGCCAGCTCAATGGGAAGAACAAGATCCACACCATCAACACGTACTCCCTCCCAGTCATCAGATACTCTGCCGGTATAGTAAGCTGGCCAAAGGAGGACATGGAGGCCGCCGATGTGAAGACCTGGAAGCTCCTCACAATGTACAGAAATTTCCACTCCAAGTTCAATACCCAGAGATTGTACGCCAGCCACAAAGAGGTGGGCGGGGTCTGGTGAGTGTCAAAGTCCCTGTCCTGGATGAAACCCAGAGCATCCAGGAGTACATCAATAATGTGCACCCAAAGATGAGCTGCTGAGAGAAGGCCTGAGGCAGCAGCAGACATGGGAGGAAGTTCAAGCAGAAAAAGAGCCACGGCAAGACAAGCTCCTGCATGGGATGTACCATCAGTAGGTAGCTGAGGTGGTGGACATTGGGAAATCCTACCAGTGGCTGGAAAGGGCTGGACTAAGAGACAGCACTGAGGCACCTACCATAGCAGTACAAGAACAGGCACTAAGCACCAGATCCATAGAAGCAGGGATCTACCACACTAGACAGGACCCACAGGACAGACTGTGTAGAGAGGCCTCAGAGACAGTCCAACACATCCAACACAAATTGTGGGAATACCTCTGCTAGACCTTTACCTGATCTAGTTAAATGTGTTCTGTGAACACAGATAGCTTGTGGTCATTTTGATGGAGCTCGTATGCCTAACCCCTCTTCACAGTGCAAACAAGTGAAGACCTCTGGGGTTCCTCTTTCCCTCCCCTCAATAATATGGCTGTGTTTGCCTAAACGTGCTCTGGAAGATCTGCTCGATCCAGCCTCTGCCTTCACCTCGCATGCCACACCTGAGTAGCCTCAAGCTTTTTTAGTTTGCATGTGTGTTGTGGGGGGTGAATGCTCAAAGGATGTTGTATGAACTCAGCTCATTTGTTCCTTCATGGTTCTATGGCTGTGTTGACACAACACACTTAACCAGTCAGATAAAGACTCTGTGGTGCCAAGTGCATTAACCCGCCTCATTTAATTGGGTTAGGGTTCCGTCTGTTGCACAAAAGCAGGAACGGGATTAATGCAGCAACAACACGAAAGTCACCTTGTGTGAGATGGGCAGCTGTATAAATGTGATAGATAGATAGATAGATAGATAGATAGATAGATAGATAGATAGATAGATAGATAGATAGGTAGGTAGGTAGGTAGGTAGGTAGGTAGGTAGGTAGGTAGATAGATAGATAGATAGATAGATAGATAGATAGATAGATAGATAGATAGATAGATAGATAGATAGATAGGTAGATAGGTAGATAGGTAGATAGATAGGTAGATAGGTAGATAGATAGGTAGATAGGTAGATAGGTAGATAGATAGGTAGATAGAAAGGTAGATAGAAAGGTAGATAGAAAGGTAGATAGAAAGGTAGATAGAAAGGTAGGTAGGTAGGTAGGTAGGTAGGTAGGTAGGTAGATAGATAGATAGATAGATAGATAGATAGATAGATAGATAGATAGATAGATAGATAGATAAGGTGGTGCAACAATAGCCAATATGTGAAAAATATATTGACAAATATATCAAACATGGGTCAATTCAGTATCCACGTTTCGGATGTGCGCTTTTCCCACTGTTCTTATTCTGCTTCAGAAAAAAAACATTAGAGCAATGCCTTTTCCCCAAGTCCTGGAAATTTTCCCCAGACTATTATTAGCAATTGGGTGTTTTTGGAAAAACAAGATGTACAATGATCAGCAGCATTTGTTCAGCCTCATTTGGATGTATTGTTTGCTTAGCAGCTGCATCCTCAAACCATCATGGAATAAAATTCCTGTAAATAGAGCATTGGCTAAACATCCAGAATCTATAAGATATCTTTGCCTCATTCCACATATCTTTGAACCTCATGACGACAAGATGTTCCTTATCAGATCAAGGTAAACCAACATTTTAGCTGAGAGATGATCTGGAACTTGTACTGATGGGAGACAGACATGCTTTTACAATATAAAATAACATTGGGTAGCATTCCTTAAGCCTCTGGTTTTCCAGTCTTCGCTTGGGGAAATTGGAGAGGTGCTCTGAAAATGAACAGGACCATGTGGCTGTGTTCACACAACACATCTACCCATCGTGTCTGCACCATGAAGGGGCTCCGTAGCGGAGGGATTGATGTTTCTGAGATTGGGACTGAAAGTTTCTGAGAGAAACACCAAGATGGGGAATCAATGTTCAACTTGCTTGTCCCATTTTTTTCTTCCTGGAATGACATAGGCCCCAAATAGGGTGGTTCTCCTGGGACTCTAAGGGACAATTACATTTTAGCAAAGGCAGTATTCTGAAGTGAGCAAGAGTCAGTGTTGGCTTCCCTAAATTCAGTCCCCAGAGGCAACCATAGGAACCAATGTTTTCACCAAAATAGCTCCACCCCTTCCATACTTCAGTGGGATATCATAATGTATGCACAAAAGGGCTGGCGCTGACAGTGCAACAACACAACGTTGCTGTCACAATTTGCCCCTTGTGGATCCCTACCTTGGCACCCCAGACACCTCTGACTTTGCTGAACTATTCAGAGGTTTTCTTCCCGTAGGTTATTTACTTATTTATTTGATTTTTGATGCTGCCCAACTCGAACTGACTCTTGGTGGCTTACAGAGTAAAGAATGATGTAAAAACAATGAAATACAACTAGACCAAAACAAATTACAAAATAATTACAAGATGGCAATCTGGACCACACATGGAAATATAAAACAGGGGAGTCTCTTCCATCCTACCCCAAGGCCTGGGAGAACAGCCAGGTCTTCAAGGCCTTCTGAAATGCCATCAGGGTGGGAGCTGTACAGATCTCAGGAGGATCCTCATTCTAGAGGGCAGGTGCCACCCCAGAGAAGGTGTACTTCTTGGGTCCTGAAAGATGACACATTTTAATCAAGGAGATCTGGAGCACGCCCACTCTGCCGGATCATAGCAGCTAGGCAGAAACCATGGGAGACAGGTGGTCCATCAAGAAACCAGGTTCTATGCCATATAGGGCTTTATGGGTGATAACCAGCACCTTGAATTGCTCCTGGAAGCACACTACCAACCAATGCAGCTTGTGAAGCATGGGTGTCATGTGGGCATGCCAAGGCAAGTCCATCATTGTCTGCATCACTGCATCCTGGATCAGTTGAAGGTACCAAGTGGTCTTCAAGGGCAGCCTAGGAGTGCTTGAGAATTGCTTTCAAATCTCTCTTGGTGGTGTAGTTGGAGGTGGCATAAGAGGTGATTGCTGTTGTTGTTTTCTGGTACACCTCTCTCCATCAGTGAGAAACCTCCCTGGCTGCTCATACTTCCAGTCAGGAAAAGGCCCACAGGAGTTCCCTCCTGGTGCATCTGCTTGGCACTAAATGGAAGTATGGGAGCGAGGGAGGCTGCAGAGCACTGGAGAGAGGATTATACAGTGAAAGACAGGACATTGCCACACGCATCCTGCCAACTTCTTAACTGCATAAATACAAGAACTTCATACTATACTTGGCCTAGGAGAAACCCACCAAAATGTTCTTCTCCTTGAAACACAGTTTAGAAGTTTATTGCTTTTCAACAAATTGAATGAAAATGGTAGGAAAAGAAATGGCAGAAGATGGCTCTGCATGGCACTGATTTTGCCCACCAACTCAATCTTACAGCCTTTCAGGATCTTGAGAAAAAAACCCATGAAGTTGCCTTCAGTGGTGAACTGATGTTCTTTGACTTTCCATCCTCTTTGTCCACAGCTTCCCTGGCTCGTGCACAAGAGCGGCTGAAAGATGTTTCTGCATATATAAAAGCAATACAGAGTGCACACAGTTTGTATACAGTATATATGTGTATGTGTGTGTATGTAGGTGTGTGTGTGTACATATACATACAGTATATACATATATATACTGTATACTGTCACAAAAATTACCTTGCCGTTTTGCCCTTCTATTACCAAGCCACTCTTTGCTGTATGGACCTGCTTCTGACTCCCATGTTTGTCATCCCGGTCTACTTTGGGTGATATTGATATTACTAGGAGCACAGAAAGGAGCCTTACACTAGGAAGCAGAAACTGCAGGAACGGGAAAGGGGATAAGAGCGAGACCCCTCCCAAACCAGAGAGATCGGAAAACAGGGGTGTCTATGGGGGAGTCAAGATATCAGTTGCAACCATGCAATTGAAGCCCCGCCCTTTTTGTGCACATGACATATATAAACAAAGGGCGGGACTTCAATCACACAGTCACAGCTGCCATCTTGGGGAGAAGGAGAAAATCTGCTGACTCTAGAACAGTGTTTCTCAACCGTGGCAACTTTATGATGTGTGGACTTCAACTCCCAGAATTCCCCAGCCAGCAGGCTGGCTGGGGGATTCTGGGAGTTGAAGTCCATGCATGCTGGCTGGGGGATTCTGGGAAATGAAGTTGATGTATACTGGCTGGGGAATTCCAGAACCCCACACATCTTAAAGTTGCCAAGGTTGAGAAACACTGCTCTAGAACAATTAATGTGGGGAAGAGAAGGAGCGGCAGAGAATATTATGCAGGAAACCGAGATTTTGTCCATGTATTTGTTATGACATATATTTATGTACCAGCCAGCTCCCAAATCTCCAGGCAGTTTAGAATAATAATCAAAGGAGAAAAAAGAGCAATAATTGTCGTAAGAGAATCAGTTCTTCTTCTAATGTCATGCATTAAATATTTAAGATGATGATTAAGAGATACATTTGTGAGATGGACAGCTATGTAAATGGGATGAATAAATAAATACATAAATTAAATCAGTAAACACATTTAACAGCATTAATGAAGCAATGAAGCGTTGGGACTGGAAATGGCTGGAGACAGCAGGAGGTGAAGGTCAGATGACATTTCTCAGAATTAGCTTTTTGTCTGCAAAGAATCCTTGGGGTGCTCAAGTCTGAAATGAGGCAGATCCAGACCAGCTTTATGCAGATTAGGACATGGGAGAAGATCTGGGCAGTATAGAAGAGAATATATTCTGAATATGCTCAGAGGCTACTTTCTTATCCAGCTTGCTCTTGCTGCTGGAAAGGTTTGGTTCACATATAATGCTGTATATGACACTAATTGCATTCAGATGACACATTTGACCATGGTTAAGCATGATTTGCTAGATTAACCCTTTTTTTTTGGTTTGAATAACATGCAGAACATTGTCAACTGGGTTTACACAACATGCTACAATGAAATTGTCTCACTTGTGGGTCAGAGAACAAGAAATTTTTTTTTTTTGAATGACTGGAAACCTTATATGGACTTTCAGCTGAAAGAAGAAAAAAATGAATTTTTATGGGTTTGAATATTAAGAAAGATGCAGATTCATTGAGGGGTAGGGATTTGTGAAATATTTAAGAGGGAGGAGGGACAATAAGATTGTAATTATCTGTTGAAAAGGTCAGAAGTCATTTATAATTTCTTATCTTTAATTTTCTTTTTCTTTTCTTTTTTTCTTTTTCTCTTTTGTTTTGTCTTTTATTATATGGAAAATCTTAATAAATAAATATCAGTAAATAAAAAAAAAAATGGCTCACTTGTAGTTGATGTGTCATGTGGGCACAGCCAGGGCTTGTACACCTGAAGGCAAGAAAACTAAATCTTAGTGTGCCCCTAATTCTGGAAATAAGGAACATGATCCCATTAGGTTTTGATAATCTGTAAGGGTTTCTCAACCTTGGCAACTTTAAGACGTGTGGACTTCAACTCCCAGAATTCCCTAGCCAGCATATTCTGGGAGTTGAAGTCCACACGTCTTAAAGTTGCCAAGGTTGAGAAACCCTGCTGTAGACACTTTGGTAGCCTCCATCAATCTCCCTGCCTCATCATTTTAAAAACTTTGATTTTTAAAAAAATTAAATGGAAAGTGGCAAACTGCCATATTTGCCAGCCAGGGCACCTGGCAGATGTATGGACGTCTGGTCCCAGCCAGCATAGCCATTGCTGACAATTCTGAGGATTGAAGCCCACACATCTGGAAGGCGCCCAGGCTGGAAAATGCTGGCTTAAGCACAGGCAACACGGCCAGGTTAGATCAGAACGCCGTGCAGATTTTGACGTCTCCCGTGAGGACCTAAGATATCATTTTATGTTTTGCATGGCAGACTGTCATAGCCCAAAGCTCTGTTGGTAGACAGGCACATCTACCCAGCTGAAAGAGACACCAATACAAGCTGGAGGTGGTGTGCAACGTCAACCATGCAGTGGTTGGCCATGGTTATAATCTGGTTCTCTCTTGTTTTCAGTTACAGCCCCCACAGTTCCTGTTCATTGGCAATGCCAGGAGGAGTTGATGGGAGTGAAAATCTAAAATAACTCAGTCTTCTGCCAAGAAACCATCCTAACTGAGTGGATTAGAATTTACGCTAGCCGTCCATTTCAAGATCTGCAACAATCGGGAGGAGGCTGACAAGTCTAGGTCCCGGTGCCTTTGCAGGGGACACGGGAGAGGCAGGAAATTCAATCAGACCCCTTATAGAATGAGAAAAACTAAGATCATGGCATCTGGACCCATCAATTCCTGGCAAATAGAAGGGGTAGAAATGGAAGCAGTAAGAGACTTCATTTATTTGGGCTCCAAGACCACCGCAGACAGAGATTGCAGCCATGAAATTAAGAGACGCTTGCTCCTTGGGAGGAAAGCTATGGCAAGCCTAGATAGCATATTAAAAAGCAGAGACGTCACCTTGCCGACAAAGATCCGCATAGTCAAAGCTATGGTTTTTCCAGTAGTAATGTATGGCTGAGAGAGCTGGACCATAAAGAAGGCTGAGCGCCGAAGAATTGATGCCTTTGAACTGTGGTGCTGGAGAAGACTCTTAAGAGTCCCCTGGACTGCTAGGAGGTCAAACCAGTCAATCTTAAAGGAAATCAACCCTGACTGCTCATTGGAAGGATTGATAATGAAGCTCAAGCTCAGATACTTTGGTCACCTAATGCGAAGAGAGGACTCTTTGGAAAAGACCTGATGCTGGGAGAGATGGAAGGCAAAAGGAGAAGAGGATGGCAGAAGATGAGATAGTTAGAGAGCATCACTGAAGCAATGAGCATGAAACTGAGCAAACTCAGGGAGGCAGTGAAGGACAGGAAGGCCTGGCGCGATATGGTTCATGGGGTCGACTTAACGACTGAACAACAACCACAACAATGGAATGAGAGAGTTTCACAAAGGGGGTTCCACCCCCTCTGTGACTCAGTGGTTCCATGGTTGAACCGCTCTTAATGTGGCAAAGATTTTTTTTCCTGGAGATGGCACGGTCTCTTTCCATCTCCTTGCAGCCCCAGCCATGACTGTGTGATAACAGACCCATCCCTTTCCCACATGTAAAAAGGGGCTTTGGTCATGCAGTGGCAGCTACAATCTGGACTTGTGGACACACACAGACACCTCTTTGCACACATGAGCCCTTTTGAGCCCTAAGGCAAATGGGAAGAGATAGAAATGGGGAAGGGTCTTCATGGACCCAGACCCTTGTGTCTGTTCCTCACTTGGCCTGTTGTTAGTTAAGTGAGTCTCTGTCTTTAACAGACAAATGGGACTTCTTCCTCTCTTGTAGAACTGAACCTTTCCTATCCTCTGAATGTCTTAATCTTTTATTTCAAACATAATGACTGTCTGCTAGCATTCATGGAAAGCTGGGCTAAACGCATACTCTGCATCCATATGAAATGTGTTTTCTTCTTTTTATTGAGGCATTCTGCTACTTAATTTCTCAGTCTTGTTTCAGCACTCTGCTTATGCTCAGGAGCCCATACAGCTGGGATCTGCCTTCCTGTAACTTGAATTGATTCTTCTGCATTCTTCCCTCTGAAACGAGAGGACTGGACCTTCCCTTACCGACATCCCTTTCAGGTACTTGAAGAGTGCCCTTATATCCTCCTCCCCACCCCCCCACCCATGAAAAACAGTATTAATAAAGTCAAATCCCTGAGAATTATTTTCCAAAACAGCTGCCAGGATTGACATGTTCCGGGTCCTCTTTCTTAAACAGTGTCACTTTACTGGACCCAGGAGATATCTCTTCTCCTGTGGAATGAGCTCTGAATGGCCCCAGTCCTGCCCATCTTTCCTAACGCTCTGCAGCCCTGTTTTTTTCCCCAAGCGCTGGGTCAGAAGAATTTGTGAACCCACCCGGGATGATTGCTTCACTTGCTGGATTGCCTTCAGCAGAATTTGCTTTATCTTCTATTTTATGATTACTTTTCAGCATTTTGTTCTTGTCATCCTGCCCTGCCCTGAGTCAATTCTGAGAGGGTGGCTATATAAATGACCTGAATAAAATAAAATAGAGATGATTATCATGACGCCAGCCATGACATTCTAGACCTCATGGAGTCTGCATGGAGTTGGGCGGCCTTGAAAATGTGACAAGTAAATAAGATAAATAAATAAATGGGTTGCAAGAAGCTTCTGAAAATAGACGGGCTATTTCTGCCACAAAGAGGGAAAAAATATATATTTTCCAGATAATTAGGGTCACAAATTTAGGATGCCAGATTTCCTGGCAATGGAAAGCTATTTTAAATAAAGATAAAAGAGGCCTTTTGAGAATAAATACTCTCAACCACAACTAAGGTTCTTTTGTATTTCTTAGCCCAATTAGAAATCTCTTTTGATGCAACACTGTTGTATATGAAAATGTGTTTTACCGAATGCAGATTGGAACATCTCAACCAGAGGGCACTTAATGGGGACTATTAATCATTTAAGAGTTAAGTTCATTTCCTCATATAATCTCATTTTATCATTCCTTTCATATTGCATGTTAGGTTAAGAGTGACTCAGAAGGGACGTATAATATTTTTGTCATAACAATTCATTTCTTACAGTTACCTCTACCGCTGTGCTAGCCAATTACCTTTCTTTGAATTTCGTTTTTATTGGTAATTGGTATTTGCTTTGAGAACCTGGCGGAGTTGTTAGAATTCTAAATTAGCCTGATTTATGACTCAGAAGGTGGTGCGCCACAACAACGTCAGAATTACAGCTGTAACAATTGGGGGTCTTAAGGAGCCATTAAGAGTAGAGGAGACACCAGAAGGCGTAATTATCTCTACTATCTTGGCAGGGTTCACATGAAGAGGAGACGTTAATGGAAAGTTAGGACCTCAATGGCTGCCTGTTACAATCACCACTTTTTCTCTCCATTATTTGAGGCATCAGGCCGGCCTGTGTAAATCAGCCTTTATCGCATCTTGATCGTCAGGCTGGATTTTCCAATTAGACAGATTCGATTCAAACCGAGTCCCATTTGAAAAAAGGTCCATCAAAAGTTACTTAAAAGGCTCCTGAATCCTTGAATCAATTTGGTAGGGTATGAGTCAGTTTGATGATCCAATTTGGAGGGTTAGTCAAACGGTCATCAAGTCAAATTTCCGCATTGAATATCGGCACAATGGAAAAAACCAGGATTGCCCAAGGGCCTCCTCCAGAATCTAAGACAGAAAGCTTCTTTGTAAGTTGCTGGAAGACAAAAAAGGAAGCATACTTTTGTGCTCTTGACATGCTTAGGAGTTTCTTAATGCATCTAGTTGGATACTCTAGAAACAGGATGCTGGATCAAGCCAGCACAACACTTCTTGTGCTGCTCTGCGGGGTGGATTTGGCCCACGGGCTGCTTGGGGCAGATAACACGTGCAGCCTGGGGCCAGCTCAGTTAAGAGAGCCCGTGGACAAAGGAGTAGAGCCATCCTTTTTGTCATTTTTAAATACGTGGTTGATTTCCTTATTCTGTCATTTTAAATTTTGTGCCGTGTGTGTTTTCTTAGTTTCCTGCGTTGATTTTATTAACTGCTGAGTCTATTCACTGCAGCAGGTTAAAAAAAAAAGGTCTAATAAATAAATAGTTCAGAAAAGTGACAAGAAACCCTGAACCTGCTCTTCCCCACCTGCTTGTCTGAAAGTACTCCATCTGACTGTGGAAGTGAACAGACATGGCTCCAAAGGCATCACATTTTCACTTCCCCACCCTTTTTCTTCAAATCTATTTGCCTGATGCTGGTTGTGTCCATAGAACAAACTTGGTTAATACCGACCAGAGTTAAGTTAAGTTGAGTTGCATTGTATGAATCCAGCATCCTCCCTCCCTCCTTCCCTCACCTTGCTCCCTCCCTCCTCCCACCTTGGAGGCAGGCATTCAGAAACATTTTCTATGTTTTTTTTTTCTTTTTCCCAATAGAAGAGAAAATATGTAGCTCAGGTTGAACTGTGGAGTCTTTGGTGCTCTGAGAACTTGGTGGCTTGCTTTTTTGTTTGCATTTCCCCCCCTCTGGGTGGGAATAGCCTCTTCCTCAGTTTTGGACCATCAAGCTAGAAAAAGAACTTAGAGAAAGGGAGGAGGAGACAGGAAAGCTATGAGAAAAGCACACGTTTGCCTGTGGAAAGTATTGGGGTTTTGTGGTGCTTCCCTTTCCACTCTGAAATTGTGCCTTCCCTCAACAGAAAAAAATGGACCTTCATGAGAAGCATTACAGCAGTAACAACACAGCCAAAAATGGGACTTCAGAGCTGTCCCCGAGATGAGATCTATCAATGGACTTTGAAATGCCTAACAAGGAAGACATAGAGGACCATGTGGGGTCCCCATAAACATTCCTAGGGCATTTGTGTTGAAGACAGTTGAAAGAGTCGCACTACTGGTGAATAAGCCATTATTCCTTGTGGGGCAGGTTTACTCTGTTCTTTGTATGCTGGTTTGATGCAAGTCTTAATCCATCTGGACTCCACGGTAGATGAGGCTTTGTGGTCTACATTAGGCTATTGGAAGAATATTAAGAGGCTCTCTGAGCCTCTGAACTATCCTGTTCTACACAGGTAAACCTTGATGGCCTATCTGATGGCTGGGTTTTGGACAGGAAAAAAAGAATCATTTCCTGGCCAAGGTAGGAAGATTAGGTTCATAGGTTGGATATTTGGCACAAAGGTTGGATCTAGGCAAAGAGTTATGATGTCTGGCGGGATGATACAGAACTCCCTCCAGGTACATTTCTGAAATGCACCTTGCTGATGTTGCGTTGAATGCTCATGTTAGGTGCTCTGGCAATAATTCACACAAGGGCTCAAATGGCACTTAAGTAAGGATGAAAGCACTAGGAAGAGGTTCTATTATGGATATAGGTGAATGGTGAAAGATCTTTCTTAGGAATCCCCTAATGTGAGGATGTGTTGAAAGCAGCTCACCACTCCCTAGGACTAGGACTGAAGATTGCCACTTACTGGTACAGAATGGTTGGCTGCAGACCAATATGGAGACCTATCTGTAGGAAGACCAGGATCTTAGGGATGGAGATTGACATGATGAGGCCCCCTTCCTTTTGGTCCCTCTACAGAAAAGTCACCATATTAATTCATTTATGTGGATCATGTATGTCTTCATGGATCCATTGTCAGACCTTAGGCTGGTGAGCTGGTCAATCTCCAGCATCTAAGTATAGATAGCCAGGGTTTGGGTGGTTGAATCTTCTTGGCTCAGCAAGTATGCTGAGACCATGAGCCTCCATGGACAGGGGTGATAGGCTGATTGAATCCAAGTAACAGTCTCAGTTTCCCAAGTAGACCAGACAGGAAATACAACAAGATGAACTAATTCTATTTTATTGTAAGGCTACAGTAACAGAATCTTGCAAGTCTGAAAGTAAAAATCTCCTGCCATCCCTTTTTACCACCTGATCAGTTAGGGTGGATCCTTTCTAAGTTTCTTTCTCTGCCCATTATTCAGTTGTGGGCTCCTCCCCCTTTTATCTGATCATACCCTAGGCAGCATCTCTCCCATCCCCATCTTCCAAGGTCATTCTCACATTCCATTACAAACAGGGACTCCTGGGCCATTTGAAGGTCATCAACATCCCAAGTCTCATATTTTCTGCAGAAAACTAGATATGAAAAGAAACAGGGGGAAGGAACATAATTCATTGGGCTAGTTGGTGCTAAAGACATTTGTTGCCTCTGGGATGAAACAAGTTGAAGTGCTCCACCTTGTGATTAGTGGGTACTGCTAAGAGGTCCATCATCAGTTTTCCAAAGGTGAAAGTGACATATTGAATACCCCAGGGTTGAGGCTTCATTCACCTAGGCCCAATCTTTACAACTGAACTAACCTGTGGCCATATTGTGGATTTCTTGAACAGGTTCTGCAATAATGGAAGGTATGTTTTCTTCAGCCAAGTGTGGAAGCTTGATTGCTTCCTTTGTCAGCTGTTTTGATCTTTCTCTTTCTCGATGTGGAGTTGGTGACCATGTCCATTAGCCCTGACTTTTTATGAGATAATCCAAAATGAAGGTATACATATATTTTATGTGATCTGAAGTGGGCTATGATTGTCACCATCACCTTCATAGGAAAATGGGTTAATTCTAAAACTAACTCAAAACCATTTTCTGCAAGCATGGCAGAAGAATTTAAAAAGTTCAACAGCCTGCAGTGATTTTGTAACGGTTCATTTGGCCTAATAAAAAAAGTATATGGATTGGGTTTTTTTCCCTCATGGCTTCTTGACCAATTTTATTGCTTTTAATCCAAGAATTGGATAAGACTTGAAAGGAGCAAGGAAGCTAATGGGTTCTTATGATAGTCAGGCCATCATCATAGACTGCTAGATTGTCACTGTATTTTGGAGCCTGAAGGAAAGTGATTATCCAGAAACAAAACTAGATGTGCGAGATTTCTGTCCGTTATGAAGTATTACTTAGCTGTCCTCTGGTGGACGCACAGAACCTGCACGTACCATGCACCACTTTAAGGGGCTATTTATGAGCTGTATTTTTGAGCTTTCTGGTTTTTGGACATAATTGATGATTCAAAAGATGTAAAAATACTCATAGCTGTATTGCTCCACCAAAACAAATTAAAAAAACCCAACCCAAAATTAAGAGTTAGGAAAGACATTTCTTAGAACCAATAAAAAAAGCATAAAATAATGCAAATTTTATAGTTCTCCATGATTCATCAGGTATGAAGTTACACAAGAGGACTATTACAGCTTTCCCTACTATTTGTATTTCTTGGGAAATATTATTTTAACCACTTGGGAAAGACTCATCTTTCAAGAAAGAGGATTTTTTTTACAACCTGAAGAAAGAACTATATGTTTGCGGGCTCATTCCCTCCTAACCACTTGGTAAGATCACACAATTTGGATTAATTGACTTCTTTGTTCCTGCTCTGTGTCAGTTCAAATCTGTGAAGTTTGCTCAAGTCAAGAGATAGATTAATGAGTTCACCCAAGCATACTTAACCAATGTTCATCTGGTCAGTTTTCAATAAACTGTGAATAAGGGTCAATAATGGGTCCTATTGAGGTGTAGATCAAATTAGTTTAAACAAATTCATGCTTGAAGAATGTTGGGAAAGATCTGGCCTACGAGAGGGCAGAAAGTTAATCAAATGAAGTCTTGCAATGGGATACTTCTGAACACAGAAACGTTGCTTGGAGCCATAGCTTGAAGCAAAAATTGTTTTAAATGGACCAGAAAGCCCCTTAATTTGCTTTAACAAATCCACATTTAGTTAGTCTCTCTCTCTCTTCAGTGGAAGGATGCAACATTGCAAGAATTGGTATTCAGTTTAAGTTCATGGAAACGTTGGCTGAACCATAAATCACAGAGATATTACATACTGTGAAGCGTTCTTTTGAAGTTTGAAGGAGAGAAGATAATGCACCTGCAGTTCTTCAAAATAAAATTGAGTAAGTAAAACAATGACATTTGCCTTTGTTTTCTAGAGCCCCATATGACTATGGAGGAAAGCTTGTAAGTAGACAGAAATAATGTTAAAAGAGAATGTGCATTGCTGTTGCCTAAATGCACTTAATCTATTACTGTTTGGCATTAAATTACTATTTTCTCACATAGCCCTACTGTCAATCATCATTAGTTTGTCTTTTAGTGAGAATACAGATTATCTATGTACCTACTTATGGAGTGACAATAGTCTTTGATTTTGCTTTATTTAGTAGGTTGCTAAGATGTAGAATTATGCTTCTTTAGACCTTTTATTCTTCCAAGACAGGGTTTCTGAGATTCTGGGTGAAAAGTATAGTCTGATCTAGATAATTTGATAAGGGTGGGAGAAGGTTGACCTACAACTGTAGAAATGGAAGGAGCCACTGAGGTCATTAACCCAACTCCCTGCTCTGTGCAAGAATCCAGGTCAAAGCATTCCAGACAATGGCAGTTTAACCTCTACTTCAGTATTTCTCAACCTTGGCAGCTTGAAGATGTGTGGATTTCAACTCCCAGAATTCCCCTGCCATACTTGAACACATCCAGTGGAGAACTCACCAGATTTTGGAGTAATTGATTCTGCTGTCTTTTCAATGAACTGCTTCTCCTAATGTGCAATCAGAATCTGCTAAGATAGCCAGAATAGAATTGGAGTTACAAGTGCTCCACTAAGAATAGGGAAATGCAGAGTCTACTCCTCAGATGCAAAAGGCAGCTGGGTGACCTTGGGCCTCTCAACCCAATTCAATGAGAGGCAGTCTGACAAGCCGGCTGATAAACAATACCCCTTGTTGCATTATGCACCAATAGGTCTGCTGTAAGGACTAGGCAAGCAGAATGCAAAAACCAGCAGAATGGGCAACCACAGTGGACAAACACCTGAGAAAAACCACCACCATCAGAAATTAATTGAAATGATCCTCTACTGTGTCCCCTGGAATGATAGAAATAGGACTGGCTCTCCTTTTTGGTAGCATTTTTTTAGGCTTTTGAAGGATGCTATAATATCCCACCCACCCAGGTTGTCTTCTCTCAAAGCTAAACATCTCTATCCCTGGTTCCTTCCATCTCTCTTCCTATGACTTAGTTCACAGATAGTTGCTCTTCCCTCTTGCTGGAAGAACAGTCCAGATGTAAGTCACCCAGTGGAGGTTCCAAGAAATTACTAATGTTTTAGTCTAACAATCCATCAGTATAGTATCACATCTTAATTGCTAGAGCCTAAGACATAACAGCAACAATCTACAGTAGCAACTTGCTGTAAATGCCAGACCTGTCTGCCAGACTGCACACTCACACTCACCAATCCTCATCCCCAGAAGAGACAGGTGGGTCCTTGTCAAGATGAACAAGAAGCTGGGCAAGTCCAGGAAATTGAAGCAGAAATCTTTTGCTTCTGGAAAGCTTCTGCTTCTGTAGAAAAGGTCAGTGCTACTAGCCAGAAATTTGTTCTAGGGTTTTGATTCGTTTTCTATGCTGTACTAAGTTTCATGGTCTCCTTTTATGCAAATATGGAGTGTTTGATTTCAGCCTCATCCATATTTTAGGCTATGTCTGGAAAGATGGAATTTTTTCCTTAGGATCTTTTGAATTGTACTATTTTGAACTCTTCCTTGTGACGGGTGGCACTCTGGGCAGAAAATGCTTCATTTGTAGCAGATCAGTGCCATCTTGTGATCTGCATGAAACACTGCATTGGATTTTCCTCCCCCCACCTTTAAAATTTGCAAGCTGCTGTATCCTAGGATCTGGGCAGTTCTGTAATTTACATTCTTCCACGCAGAATGTTTGGATTTTAAGGTTTTAAGCTAAGAGGGGGAATCTGTAAACTTAACTTTTTTAAAAAAAATAATAAACTTTGATTTTACCTCCTGGGAGGTTGATTTATCTCCCAAGGAGTAGAGAAGGGCTAATTCTCTAGCCATGATGTTTTTATGCCAAATGACCAGGATGGCACTATCAAGATTACTTCAAATTTTGCATTTTGACTTTTCAATTGCTAGAAAGGCAGCACAGGGAGCGAAACCTTATTCCTCAAGTACACCCGGGTTACGTGGTGGATAGCAGGCGAGTCACCTGCCAGACACAGGTGGTCACAGAAGGAAAGAAGGGTGATAGTAGAGCTTCTGGGAGAGGTTTGGGATTTACAGCTTTGCACTTTGCAGACATTTTGCTCCATGACCAGCAAAATGTTGGGAGTGACAGAAGAAGCTTGGTGTCAAATGAAATATCAAGAATCATGCCTACTTAGTAAGAGATACAGGTGTTTATAAAAAGCTAGTACAGGAAAGAACTAAAAACAAGGCATGTTAACAAAACTCCTAACAACTCTTGGCCTCTCCCCCAAGATGACGCAGCTGTTCCATTCTTTGACTTTCCATACAGGGTAAGAATGCTTCTCCTCTTCTTTACTTTTCTCTGCTTTCTTGGCACCTTCTTCTGAACCAGGAAACTAAGCGTTGGAAACCCTAGGGTGACACATTTTATGCTCCACTATTTAGAATTCTTCAGGATGCTTATATTGATAATGGGGTAGAGGAGTTGGAATTTATTTTTAATACAACTTTTGTCATGGATTATACCTTCTTTAGTTTCCAGTTTAGCCCAATTTAATCATTTTAGTTGAATATATGGAAATGGCTCTATTATGAAGCAGATGGATGGGTGATTGTCTGTTTTGTTGTTATAGTTTTTTTGACACTACTTTGCCTATCAGTAACATTTAAATTAGCTTCCTTTTTGGTGCAACCTTCATTCTTTGTCCCCCCTCCATCAGCTTCCTGAAACAATCTAGGGAAAAGTGATCAAAGAACCCAGATTTTAACCAGGTCAGTAAAAGTAACTGCATTTGCATGTTCAGTGCTTATCTTAACCTCCACTTTTATCCTTGTCATCTCTGCATGCTGTGTGAATGCAAAGGATGTACTTAGGATTCAACATAGAATATGAAACTATCCATTATGTCCCTCCTTGGATTCTTTCTAAACAGATACACCCTCTGTATTTTCATTTTCTTCATGGGAAATTCACACCAGTCCCATGATAATTTTAGTGCCATTTTCTTTTTTATAGCATCACTTTTTCAGCTGGTTAGTTGAACTGCACATGGTAGAGAGCATAGTTTTGTATACAGGTATTCCAAGACTTGGCAAATGTCTTAATACTCATTAGAGAACTTACCTTTCCCACAGATATCACCAGCTTAGCCCACCCCAAAATGTGTATCATTTCACATCATTCCAACAGGTAAAACTAGAAAAAGTGTTTTTAGAAGCAGTGGATGGCTACTTCTACCCATTCTTTTATTAGTGTTACCTAATTAACTGTTGGACCTCTTCAAGCAAAAGTTCTGAGAATCTTTCTTCCGAAGGAGGTGATCAGCACCCTGACCCTGGTAAATTCACCAGCTTTAAACCTTGCTTTAGGTACACTAGGTGTGGACTTCATGCACTGGATAGATCCCTCTTCTCTCTCAGCCAATAGTAATACAACCCTGAATGTTAAGCACCGCCTACCATCTCCAAGAATGACCTGTATAGAACAGTTCCAGATGTAAAGATCCTGCATTCCTGACATCCTTAACCCTATAAAGACAACCCTTTGCTAAGCCTATCTAATTTATGCACACATTGTTCATGCGGCAACTTAAAATTTTACTTACCAGCACAAAGTCCAGAAAAGCACATAGTATTGCAATACATTCAGGATCGCACTCTTATCTAAGGGGGAACCAGCAGCACCCTTGTTTCAGGTACACCCTTGTATAACAGGACAGTTAAGCAGTTAGCAACTAAACCCACCTGGCTGGGTTTTGAAGGCTGAAGCCCGTTCTAAATACCTAGCTGGTACTTACTGTTACTTTATAGGTCAAGATATTGTGCAGTTGCATATTCGTATGTGTATGTGTGCACAAAGAACTGGAATGCTGCCCCCAACATAGTAAGTAAAAGCGGCTGCCGCCTCATTCTTGGATTAGAGAAAGTGAGAAGATTCCAGCAAATACTGTCTATAATTCCAGCAGCTAATCTCAGTGTTTGGCTTCTTGGGAGTTTCGGTATATGTCAAGTATTAGAATTTGGTGTTGCAAGCAGCAGCTCGGATTTAACTACTCCTGGGAAGGATAACCCCTTGAAGCTGTCTTTTGGCTCAAGGACTCTGTAAAATATTACTTGCCTCCTCCCACTCCCTTCCTCTTAGGCCTAGCACATGCCTTTGTATCCAATACTATTTTACTTTTTAAAAAATCTTGTAAAATCCAAAATACCGTGGAAATCAACTCCTGGGAGACAGGTCTCAAAGTTGACCAGCCTTTCTATAGACTAACCACGGAAGTACCTACTAGCAACTTACAGGTTAGAACTACTCTGCCTAGGGTGGGGGTGGTAGGGCAGAAGACAATGACAAAAGCCCATTCTTTTTGCCTCCTAGGAACAAGCCAGCTTCTCCACCACTGAATCGTCTAGCTCTGCACAGCCTAGAGGGGCTCAAGTCTTCTTCTGTCCTGCAGGATTCTTTCAAGAACTTAACCTTCTCCACACTCAAGATAGGCCACCTCCCAAGTATGCACGCATTATCCGTATTTTAGAACAGGAGCGCTCAGTGTCCTCCAGCTCAAGGGCCATGTTTGGCCTCAAGATTGGCATGCTAGAAGCCACACTGTAGAAAGCAGGGAAGAGAAGGGAAAGTGATGGTCAGGACCAAGACAAAAACTAAATTTAACTTTCAATTAAAATACCGTTAACAGGATTACTTCCAGTGGTATTTTAAATTTTTTCAAACAAAACTCGGGAAACAACTCTAAAAAGGGTTGAAAGCCACACCTGAAGCTTTGGGCCCATGCAGTTGTGGGGCCCAGATTGTGCATCTCTGTTACCAGACTTCAATTTTCCAACCCATTAAACATTCTAGAGCTTTAAAGCTTGCAAGGAACCCATTCAAAGACTTCACTTTCACACCCCATCCAAATCAGACACGCCTGGAACGTACTCATAAGCACCATGGAAGTTATAGCCCCCCTTTCTATGTTCTGCTCTTCTTCTATATCCTATAATTTCTTCAGACCTATTCTTTTCTGGATAACCTAGCCTTTCAAAATAGCCTGCCTTCTTTTTAAAGGCCCAGAACAACATCCCAAGTCGTTCCAGATCAAGCAGCTCCAAGCGCATGGAAACCTCCGTGCCTCCTTTTGGCAGGCTGGGTGACAGGCGCTGCGAATCTCCCGAAAGTCCTGCCACGATCAGGCAGGGATGCGACATCACCCACACATCACCTTTATTTAGCAATGTTCTTTTTTTTTTTTTTATTTCCAGTTTACGGTGAAAAGATGCTTTTGAATCTTCAATTAAATACTCCATAAAGAAAAACAAAAAAGGAAAGAAAGAAAAAGGGAAAAAAAAATATTTACAAATTCAGGTGACCGGTAATTGAATCCTTTTTTTTTTCATTTGTGTTGTTTGCTTTTGTTTTCCTTTTCATTACAAGCACAGCTCCGTTAACTATCCAGCGCAGACGAAGCGGGTCGCGCCCCCGTGCGCTCGAACGCGGGCACGGAGGGCGAGGGTGCGAAGGGGCGAGGTTGGCCCGAGGGGGCCAAGGCAGCCGTGGTGAGCTCTGTGGAGGGGAAGGGAAGCTCAGAGCTGCCCTCACCTCTTGGCCAGTGACACGCCAGCAACTTCCAAGCAAGGTGGATGTTTGAAATGATTTCTGTTGCGCTTGCAAAACGTTTTAAAAGAAACATCCATCCAGGGGGGTTACGTTAATTCCAGGCGGTGATCCAAAGAAGTGGGTGAAGATCTGAGAGGACCGGGGAGAGCAGTTTGTGGACGGTTAAGAGTTCTATTCTCCAACCTCAAAAGATTTAATAAGTCTATATTTATATTTTATATATATATTTATATAATCTCTATATTTCAGCAATAAAGTGGAGGGGGAAGATGGCAGGAGCGTAGGCATTGGGTTGGCTACCCACCCCCTTCCATCGACATGTGTTTCAGGTGCTTTGCACCAGCAGAGCCGGGCCCCCGCTCATTAAAATCATTCAGGTGCCCGGGCGCTAGCCTGGGTGCTGAGCGGAGTGCCCACAGCAACACCTACCTCCTTCAGCATCAATTTATTATCGTCAGACACAAACCAATACAGGCTGTTAAAACAAAAAACGGAAAAAAAAAATCCCAACCAAAAAAAAAGGTAAAGAAAGAAAAAGAAGTCCTATTGGAGGTGGGGGGGAGGAAGGATCGCAGAAGTCAGTCCTGCGTCGGGTTCCCCACACCACCGCCCAAGGGAGTCCAGGCTCCGAGGAGGGGCCAGAGCAGCTGGGCAGGCTTAGTCTGCCCCCGCCCCCCCTTGTGGGCTCAGTTGTTGTCGGATTCGTCCTCAGCTTCACGCAACCAAGTGTAAAAGGCTGTGACCGACTTGAGGGCAACACCCTTTCCTTGCTGCTCGGCTGGGTCCTTGCTCGACTCCCACTTGTAGAAGGCATCCTCTTTAATCACATCCTCATCGTACAAGGCATCGAAGAACATTCGGAGAAGATCTGGAAGCAGGGAAAGAACATCGCCCCGTGAAAAAGCTTGCCCGTGCAGTGCATGCCTTGACTGGTTTCTACGGTATGTGGTATTTCCTCCTGAAGGTTCAAGGTCTTTGGCAACCTCAATGCTCTCCAAGCGTAGCACATTTATACATTTTGTACCACCCCAACCAAACCAGCTCAGGGCAGTGCACAAAAGGGGAAACCCAAAACAGAGCATCTCCATAATTTAAAAACACCCGCAACGACAGGACAGATCACCTATCGGCCAAGGCCACTTGAAACAAAATGAGAGAGAAGCGGATGGATCAATGCCAGCCTCAATGGCAACACTTTCTACCATGTGAAGGCCTGACCTCTGACTCCAGGCTCCTTGACCTAGCATGGAAGAAGGACTTTTAGCATGTCCTCTTTAGTTATTTGCATTGACCGGGCAGAATCACATGTTGGGTGGTCCCTGAGATGGTTGAAAATTCGGTCCCCAAAATTCTCCAGCTGCCGGCTGTACGGGTGAAGAATCTGGGGAGTGCAGTTCCTACCCAGTGTTCAGAAAGCTGTCTTATAGCAATATCAGATTAGTGTCTTTGTTCCAACACTCCCTACTTTTATAGGTCACAGCAACTTCAGCCACAAGGAAACAGCCTTTCCAAAAATTACCAGAATTCCTCAAGTAGGGAGAGCCCAACTGTCCAAGTCTAATTTTCTCCCTCCTATGAAAATGGTAGATATATTGGCCTTCCCCCAACATGGAGCCCTCTGGATAAATTGGACAACTCCCAGGATGACAGTTGTACTGGCGGAGAGGTTTCCAAGTTAAGAGTCCCAACACATCTGGGAGGCACCAAGTTATGAAAAGCTGGCAAAGATTAAAGAAATGTTGGAAAGGCTGTTTCCAACATTTTCAGGCCTCAGAACCAAGCAAGAGGGCTGGACTGTTTTTTGTTTTTCTTTGCAAATCCCTTTAAGAATTTGGCAGCTGCCAGTGTGTGAACATTTGAGAAACAGAAATTACAATGCAGTGGCAACTTTTGAGGGTTGTCCCTCCTAGGCTTTGGAGGACAATATGTAATCCTGGGACCCAGGTAATGCACGTCCGGGGTTGATCCTAAGAGGCCCCATGGGGATTTGTAATGTTTGTGGGGGGGTTTCCTTTGCTAGGAAAACAATGACAGTCAGACAGTTTTGTGAGTGCCTATCACCCAGCACTCCACCCCCAGAGAAATCTGACGTTCTTGGATTAAAGGGATGTGGTACAATAAGATGCCACCCAGAGCATTATGATCACAAACATCTCATAAGAGAATGTTTCAACCCAGTGTTTTTCAAACTTGGCAACTTTACAATGTGTAGACTTCAACTCCCACAATTCCCCAACCAGCACATACACATCTTAAAAGTTGCCAAGTTTGAAACACACAGTTTTAACCACGTGGGAGAACAAAAATGTATTACTTAACCTCATCAAAGCAATCCCTGCAAAGAAAGGAGGAACAAAAAGGCCTGATCCTGTATTTAATACCCAATGATAATCAGTCAGTGAAGTTTTTAAGAATCCAATCTTCACGTTTTCTTTGGAAACCATCTGCCAGAGTGTCTTCAAAATTCAGCCTTAAGGCTTGATAATTTCAAACTGCTTTCTGTCATGCTGATCAAAGGATATGTGTGTGTGTGTGTGTGTGTGTGTGTGTGCGTGCAATTTTTCCCTCCATTATAATCAGGCACATGTGTCTCATACCAGAAATATCCAAATTCTGCTATCTGAATACATGATCAAGTAGAAGAGTGCAATGCATTGACTGGTTTCTGCAGTATCTAACCCAGTGTTTCTCAACCTTGGCAACTTTTAAGCCAGCCAGGAGTTGAAGTCCACACATCTTAAAGTTGCCAAGGTTGAGAAACACTGATCTAACCAATTTACCCCAGTCTGATGCCTTCCTGATACATTCAGCTTCAGTGTCCTGATTTGCTAACCAGTTGTCTATGGGGGCTGGGAATTAGGAAAGTGGAAGTGCAGCATATTGGAAGACACATTGGGAACATCGGCCTGATGTTTTTGAAAAGCCCAGAAGCTTTTTCAGAGCACCCAGGGATTTTTTGCTTCCTCCTCATCCCCAGCAACTAATATTTCAGAGATCTGTTGGATTTAACAAAGGACATACAGATATGTTATCCTGGCTGATAGACTTCTATCACTCCCATCAATTGCTCTTAAGAATACGCTTATTATTAAAAGTAATCTAGGCTTATCTTAGGAAGCAAATTCTGCAAGTTGTACATTTGATGTGAAACATCATCTCTTATCTTATCTGTGTTAGTTCCACACCTCAGGTTTATGGCATGTTCCTAATTTCAATCTTCATTACAATTGTTATGATTATCGTTTTTATCATGACTAAGGTAATGAAGGAAAAATTTGGCTCTATTTGCTCCATACCATGCCACAGTTTTAGAAGCCTGCATCATTTCATTTCTTAAGCTACAATTCTAAAAGACTCACTTTTGAGTTAAAAGGAACAGGGTCATCCCTCCCCTCCCCACAATAGCCAAACTGAACAGCTTCAAGCACCTTAGGTTTTGCTGTATGCTCACACTGTTGCAACTCACCCAGCTTGGTGTTTTTTTTTGGGGGGGGGGAGATTCTAGAAACGAATTTGCAAAACACTAACAAATCCAAAAATGTGGCCACCTCGTAAGGGCATCAGGTTGCTCATGATTTTATTTTCACGTGGCCTGTCCTTTAAGATTCAAAGTCCAATTTTCACAAGAGGGAAATAAGCATGTTGCATGATCACAGCTCAGCACAGTTTAGGTCTGCTACTCGGGATGAGTTCTCGCCAGTTTCCACATTTCTGGTTGGGGAATTCATTCCACTGACTCCCTCCCCCCCTCCCTCATTAGAATCACTTTCCTGAATGGAGAGGAAACTTACTTGCTGGCTGGTCCAGCTTCACCACTAGGGCCTGTAAAGCATAGAGGGCCTGCAGCTCCTTATCTTCATCGCTCAAGTATTTCTGCAGCAGCTTGGCTCGGCTCTTAATCACAAGATTGTCCATCCGGTAAGGATTCTCGACTGCAGCAGAGGAGGAAAGGGAAAGGCCAGATGAAGCTCAGTGACAGTTTTCTGCATAGCCCCAAGGAGCTTATTAGCCACATTCAAAAACTCTTCCCCCCATCCCTGCCTCTGCCATCTCAGAAGAACTGCCTCTAATAGGTTCCTGGGACTATCAGGGGTCTCATTCCTCAACATTCCTGTTAAGAGAACAATCTCCTCTAACTCTGGACTGTTCCCATCAACCCCAGCTAGCACAACCTGATTTGGTGAGGGGTTCAACTTGATCAGGGTTTGCACTGCCCTCTTCACCTTTCACACTGTGGGGAGTTACCAAGGCCTGCATTATTCAGCTCTGGCAAGATTTTTTTATTCCTCTCTGCTCCTGTTGGACCTCTCAGAACTTGGGATTATAGTGAAAAGAAAGTTGCAAGAGGTGTTTGCTCTTCTTCAAGGCCCAGCCCAAGAGGAAATGGCTGGAGGATGGAAGAGGAAGGCATGAGCTTCTCGCATACCTGAAGCCCAAGGGGACAATGATACCAATTCCAACTTAGAGAACCACTAAAAACACTTCGCTCTACCCCTCCTTAATGGCTGACTATGCCAACAGTGGTAAGCCCAAATGGAACTGGTTTGGTTTTGGCTTCACTGTTGCATGCACCTAACCAACCACAGCTTATTCAGCACATCATGGTGGAGGTGTCTAGCCTTCCCAAAGTCATCCCTGCCTTGGGTGTGGTGGATTTGTGAAAAACATATCCCAAGGCACACTGCTGAGCCGGACCAAACTTTGGCCACAGAGGTCTCCGTAAGTTGCTGATGTCCAGCTCTAGTTCCAGTCAGCTGGATAGGGCAATGGTGAAGAGTGCTGGAGGCTGGAGTTCTGCAGCATTCAAGGGTTACTCTGGGTCTCTGACGTGCCACCTTAGGGAGCCTGCCAAAACCACCAGCTGCTTTTTGTAGCCCGACCGTACTAAGGAGAACCAGAGAACTAGGAAACACTGCTGAGGGATTGAAAGGAGGCTGCTCTCCTCAGCTGACAGTAACTTCACCCACTTAGCTGCACGGGATTCCCACAATGTGTGCCTCCCCCAAAGCTCCCCCCTCCTCCCGCCCTTTGACAAGTGTAAAGGCTTACAGACTACAGCTGAATGGCACACTGACATCATCAGGGCCCTGATAAACATACTGGAGGAGACCTGCTGTTCACTCAGGTTTACCTGACGGAAGAAAAGATGCTCAAAATTAGTGGTTGGAATTACCCCTTTTGACAGCCCTAATGCAACTCTCGGAATCTTTTTTCCCCCCAATACAAAAACTTCACCCACAAGGGATGTTATACATCCTAAAAGCTGCAGTATGATTTTCTTTTTTCACAGGAGGCGTGGGGGAGGAGTATGGGGGTGGTAGAGAGAATACCTAGCATGATGGGGAAATAGGACAGTGAACACGCCATGGTGCTTTTTAAAGCATTAAAGCCGCTAGAGTCACATAAAAGTGAGATGGGCGGCTATATAAATCGAATGAATGAAATGGAATGAATGAATGAATGAATGAATGAATGAATGAATGAATGAATGAATGAATGAATGAATGAAGATGGGTGGGTGGGTGGATGAAACAAATAAACCACTTATTGAAAGCATGGTCCACTTTTGGCTTAATGGAGCAACTCTGGCTCAAGGTGACATGCAAATTAGGGTGCACTTTTTTGGTAGATTTCTGGCTTGCTCCTGATTTGGTTTTCCCCCTGTCCAAGCCTCTAGCCAATCCACAAAAGGATGAGGCAAGAGCAGCTGAAGAAGAAAGGAAAACAAACCAGGAACTGGCAAAACAAGCCGAGATGTCTTTACCTTGTCTGTAAGAACTAAGGCAAATATGGTGTGATGTTAGATCCTGTTCAGTTCTTAAACAGAAGAAGGGAACAAGGAGACAGTCATCCTATCCTCTGAGCAAAATGGTAGAAGGGCCTAAGAATGTATGTTGAGGTCTGTTCAACTGCCTCCATCGTATGCAGAGAGGCTGCTGCTTTTCTGCACTGGGCTAAAACTGCAATCTGCAGGTCTGATCCATGGGGCAATGCACCTTCCTATTCAAGTACAATTTCTAGGGAACTGTCAACAACTGCCCGGGGACTCTCACCCTTCTGGCAAAAGTCAACACTGACCAGCTACCGCTAGTTGGCCCTGGATCACCCTTCCCAGCGCTTCAGTCCGGGGAAATAGCTTCAGCTCCAGAAACTGTGAACTACTCGCTCAGGTTAGTCCCTTCTGCCTTTGTCTGTGGAGAAGGTTTGCCTCTTCCCCTACATGTCCCTGCTCTCCCACTTAGTTTCCAGACAGAGCAGAGAGAGATTAGTTCATTCTGCAAGATCTTCCCACCTTGGCTCCCCAGTGAAAAAAGGTCCTGTACAAGCCCTTCAAAGGATTCCTCACCTCAATCCAATCATATATTCTTTGGTTATTGGCATTCTCTTTTAATAGCTTATCTAGTTGTCTGCAGAGTTCTTCAGAGGTGAGCTCCTTCCGACTAGGGGCGTCCGAACTGTCGCCCATGGTATATTCGACTTTCTGGAAACAGAAATAAAAGGGGAGCAGATCTGGTTAGGATACCAGGTGACAGTGCTGGATGACAAACCCACTCCAGCCCACATGAGGGCATTAGCCAATGGCATAGGACCAATTAGCCATGGTACAGGAATGGGCTGAGGATCGCCTTCTCCCAATAACATCTGCCCATTCCACATGGTCCCCCAGGGAGGGCACGTTCCAGGTCCCTTTTTTTAAGCCTTGTCATCTTATGGGGTCTAGAAAGCGCGACTTTTCTGTGGTTGCCCCTGTTCTTTGGAACAATCTGCCCCCCTCCCCACAAATATACAACAGGCCCCAACTCTTCTTGATGTTAGGAAAGTTCTTAAGACCTGGCTCTTCCCCCAGGCATTAGGGGTCAATTGAGTGGGAGTCCCCCCTCTGTGGTTTGTTTTGTTCTGTGCTTGGTGGCCATCCTACATTTTAGATTTTTTATTGATATATTATCAGTTTGTTAGTTTTTTTTAAATTCTTTGTGATTTGTTTATGTTGTACACCACCCAGATGGTCTGAGTTGGGCAGCCTTATAAATCTTGAAATAGATAGACAAACCAACCACTCCAAAAGAATCACTCCACAAAGGACAGACAAGAGATTGAAAATTCAAAACAAAACCACGCCAACTGCACTAAAACGCCTGGCCTGCATATACCACTGCATTATGCTTAGATTTACAGTGGGGCAAAAAAGTATTTAGTCAGCCACCAATTGTGCAAGTTCTCCCACTTAAAAAGATGAGAGAGGCTTGTAATTTTCATCATAGGTATACCTCAACTATGAGAGACAAAATGGGGAAAAAAATCCAGAAAATCACATTGTCTGATTTCTAAAGAATTTATTTGCAAATCATGGTGGAAAATAAGTATTTGGTCATATCAAAAGTTCATCTCAATACTTTGTTATATATCCTTTGTTGGCAATGACAGAGGTCAAACGTTTTCTGTAAGTCTTCACAAGGTTTTCACACACTGTTGCTGGTATTTTGGCCCATTCCTCCATGCAGATCTCCTCTAGAGCAGTGATGTTTTGGGGCTGTCGCTGAGCAACACGGACTTTCAACTCCCTCCAAAGGTTTTCCATGGGGTTGACATCTGGAGACTGGCTAGGCCACTCCAGGACCTTGAAATGCTTCTTACGAAGCCACTCCTTCGTTGCCCGGGCGGTGTGTTTGGGATCATTGTCATGCTGAAAGACCCAGCCACGTTTCATCTTCAATGCCCTTGCTGATGGAAGGAGGTGTTCACTCCAAATCTCACGATACATGGCCCCATTCATTCTTTCCTTTACACGGATCAGTCGTCCTGGTCCCTTTGCAGAAAAACAGCCCCAAAGCATGATGTTTCCACCCCCATGCTTCACAGTAGGTATGGTGTTCTTTGGATGCAACTCAGCATTCTCTCTCCTCCAAACACGACGAGTTGAGTTTAGACCAAAACGTTCTACTTTGGTTTAATCTGACCATATGACATTCTCCCAATCCTCTTCTGGATCATCCAAATGCTCTCTAGCAAACTTCAGACGGGCCCAGACATGTACTGGCTTAAGCAGGGGGACACGTCTGGCACTGCAGGATTTGAGTCCCTGGCAGCATAGTGTGTTACTTATGGTAGCCTTTGTTACTTTGGTCCCAGCTCTCTGCAGGTCATTCACTAGGTCCCCCCATGTGGTTCTGGGATTTTTGCTCACCGTTCTTGTGATCATTTTGACCCCAGGGGGTGAGATCTTGCGTGGAGCCCCAGATCGAGGGAGATTATCAGTGGTCTTGTATGTCTTCCATTTTCTAATTATTGCTCCCACAGTTGATTTCTTCACCCCAAGCTGCTTGCCTATTGCAGATTCAGTCTTCCCAGCCTGGTGCAGGTCTACAATTTTATTTGGTCTTGGCCATAGTGGAGTTTGGAGTGTGACTGTTTGAGGTTGTGGACAGGTGTCTTTTATACTGATAACAAGGTCAAACAGGTGCCATTACTACAGGTAACGAGTGGAGGACAGAGGAGCCTCTTAAAGAAGTAGTTACAGGTCTGTGAGAGCCAGACATCTTGCTTGTTTGTAGGTGACCAAATACTTATTTTCCACCATGATTTGCAAATAAATTCTTTAAAAATCAGACAATGTGATTTTCTGGATTTTTTTTTCTCATTTTGTCTCTCATAGTTGAGGTATACCTATGATGAAAATTACAAGCCTCTCTCATCTTTTTAAGTGGGAGAACTTGCACAAGTGGTCGCTGACTAAATACTTTTTTGCCCCACTGTATATCCCACCTTTTGTTCAGTAACAAAAGATGCCATACATGGGATTCCCTCTTCCTATTTTCTCCCACAATAACAATCCCGGGATGTAGATTAGGCTGAGAGAGAACAAATTGTTCCAAAGTCACCCAGCAGGTTTCTGTCGTTGAGGGGGGATTCAAACCTGGGTCTTTCTCTCCTGGTCTAACCACAACACCACAACTCTCTCTCCTGGTCTAACCACAACTGGTCCTCACAAATGTGGTAAAGTGCTATGTCTTCCTTGTCAGAGACCCATAAGCATTCTATGGGAACAGTAGTGCTGGACTTCACCCTAGCCCAGGTGGTCAATGTGGGAACAGAATGCTTTTGATCTTATGCAGCAGTTTTAATCTTTTAATTTTCTGCCGTTTGGAAACTAGCACCAACTTTTCCACCCAACTCTTCCTCCTTACCTGCTCTGTGATGAACTTATTGATATCCTGGTTCTCAGGCAGGAACTCTTTCCAACTCAGTCCACCTTCTCTCCACAATGTCCCTGCCTTCTTGTGGCTCTGCAGAGAACAGAGACAATCTTCGGACCATTTCACACACACACCCCACTGAAAGGACAGCTATGCCCCTGCTTTGTCATCAAGCCTACACTGAAAGAGATACCACAGACTCTTAGCAAATGCATCCATGAACTTCAGACCCTGTGAGCTTGTGTCTCGTGTGTTTGGCATGTAGACTCAAAACAGGGGCTATATATAAAGTATCATAGGTGGGTTTCTCCTCTTAATTCAAGAAGGCCCATCAAGAAGAAGGGCCTGCTACCCACCAAACCACCTGTTCCAAACCCACAGCTCTCCTTCCCTAGATGTGGAGGGAGAGTGAAAGATAGCATTAGATGCCGTTTTAGATCAAGTGAACCAAAAGCTGTGAAATACAGAATATCATATATGTTGATCCATCTGAACAGGCTTCTCCCAGAACCAACAAAGTTAACACAATGGCAGGGGCGGGTGCTGGTGCTAAGCCAGCAAGTGACCCACAATGATCCATCTTCTCAATCCTTCACAGAGCCCAAGAAGCAGGTGGCCGCTTGGAGGATAACATACCATTCCTTTGCAAAGCAGGCCCAGGATCTCCACTAACAGAGTCGTGGCCTTGCCAATAGGGACCAAGGGCTTGGCGATCTCCCTGAAAAAAAGCACGGGGGGGGAGGAGGTCACACAACAGAATGGGATGCAGGAGCAGAAAATGCAGGGATGTCACCCAGCTCACCTGAAGAGCTCCTCCATGGGAATCCCACCTTCTCTCAAAATGGGAGTGATAATCTCTGCCAAGTACAGCCATATATGGGGTATATCAATCTCCATGTCCTCCCCGATCTCCAGGATCTCATGCAGCCTAGAAGTCAAAAGGGAGGCATGAGGATTGTGCCAGCTCTAGGACACCTGGCCACATGGCCCCAGACCACCTTCCCCAGCGTTCCTCGGAGAGCGGCAGGCATCATTACCCTTTGTAGTACTGTTCCTTGGAGAGGTGGTCTGCCTTGACCAAGTGATAGAGCAGCAGCCCCATGTGCTCGCGAGCGATGGTGCTTCGCTCTAACGTGGACTCGATGCCATTCCGAACAAAGATGTAGAGCTGAGTGGGGCACCCCAGTTCCTGTACACACTGCAGAGCTTCCTGGAAAAATAGAGGAAGGGGCCTTTAGCCCAAGCTGCACATCACACCAGCAGACCAAGGTCAGCAAGACCTGATCAAAGGCCATCGCTCCCCACCCAGCATCCATGGATGTCAGAAAGGGGCACGGCAGCAACCTATGAGCACAAAAAAGGCTGCTCCTAGGAAGTTAACGTCTTTTGGTGGTGCTATTTTACATCACACTGATATTTCCATCCCACACCCAGCCCCCAAGGAGCAGAAAAATGGGCTACCTCCTTTTTTCCTCTCCTTCTGAGTTGAAGCAGAGTGCTGCATTCACCAACATATTTAGCCGGGTCAGTTAAAAGACCTAGCTGTAGCATTCGCACAATACGCTGCCAAGTTTGGTTATTTTCTTGTGAGTTAATGTTTTGTGCGAACCTGACCTGACCTGTTTGATTAGTTTATGATTCTACACTAGTATGTTGCACAATATGCTACATTAAGACTAAAATGATATTGTGCTGTCTAACCCAGCCATTGTGAGGAGTGAGGAAGGCCATCATGTTAAGCCATAATATGATTTGTTTGCGCACAGCATGTTGTGGTTTTGCTAACTTGGGTTTGGAGTGTTGTATGAACTCAAACCGATGTATTGCACAAACCCAGAAAATTAGTTAATTCAGAAACCAGATTAGGTGTGTTGTTCAAACCCACCAAATATGTAATGAGGCCTGAAGATTACTCACTAAACTTCATGGATGAACAAGGATTTGACCTAGGTTCCAGATCTCCCTAGTTCAGTGTTCTGTCCACTACAGCACACTGGCTTCCCCATGAGGACTATCAGTCAATTAATACACTGCTTAAGTCAACCAGTGCATTTTCCTTTTAAATCCACAGGAAATCTTTAAATTAATAAGCCCGCCCTCCCCACCCCCACCCCCGGGGAAAAGAAGTACAATATTTTTAACCAGAGGTTTAGCTTGTGCTGTTTACCTATAACAATGTCAGCATTCTGCCCCTGAGTCAGGTGGAAAGAAGCAAATCGTGAGATAGCTCAGCTTGTGGTTTACACTGATGGGAAAACCTGAAATTCCAACCCTTTCCATGGCAGAGTAAAAAAAAAAAAAAAATCCCAAGCAGCCTCTGAATTTCCTCCGCCAAACCTAGCAGGAAAAGCATGTGCTAGCTTGGTGCTGGCTCATCATTAACCCCAGATTCTTAGAAGGCCTGGAGACCGAGAAGTCTCGCATGCCCTGAAATGCCAAAGCAGCTGAATCACCACTCCCGTTGCAAGGGTCTATTTTGGGCCGGGGCAGGCCAACGCCACAGTGACTCCAGCCTAGCCTTCCTAAAAGACCTGTCCACTGAAGGATGTTCTCCCTTCTGCCACTGCAGCCCAGAACAAACCTTCATGTCAGTGATGTGCAGGTATTCCTCAGTGATGGCCTTGGCTTTCTTCTCCAGCTCCTCCTCAGATAAGGCAGGCTTGGCGGGTGGCTCAGGAGCCACTGGCTCACGCTTTACTGCAAGGGGGAGTGACAATGGGAGGAAGGCAGAGAAGGAGAAATCAGAGTTCCTTCTGGCCTGGAACTGGGACTGGAGGGAGACTCCCTCGCCCACCTCCTATGTTCACCCCCACTGCAACCACCACTCACCAGGCTCCCTGCTTCGGTCCCGCTCTTCCGTCATGCTAGCCACTTTGCGCACCGTTTCAAGGACGCCTTGCCGCTCACGCTCGCGCTCCCGGCTCCGGTCGTCCATTTCTTTGCTGAAGCTGCGCTTGGTGATGGGGGTCCGGTTTCTCTCCGACCGCTCCATCCTCTCGCCTCGCTCCACACGTTCGCCTCGCTCCAGCCGCTCCCGATCCGAGCGCTCACTTCGCTCACTGCCCTTTTCAGAGCGGTCGCGGCTGCTGCTGCTTCTGCAAATACAGCACCCAGGAAGTCCCCTCTAGGCACGGGCACCCTTTCCAGCAGCTTGCAGAAGGGCTCAGAGATCTCTCCAAGGGAGGGAAAGGGTGGCCTCATAAGGACCACCCACCTCCCTAGCTTTGCATTAAGTGGTGCAATGGAAGGGGGCAACAGCGAAACAAAACTCCAGGGCAGTCTCAAGTGAGGAGCAGTGACGTCGTCTTCCACAGGAGTGGAAAGACCTTCAGAAGCGATTGCTTTAAACTGCACCGAGAAAGCCAGAGGTTAAACAAAATTCACTTTCCTTCGTGCCCAGCAGATGAAATGAAAACATTCACGTGCAAGGTACTCTGGGTTTCCAACTCCGTTAAAACCCAATGTATTTTGGAAATTGGATCGATGAACAAAGCAGCATTTAAATTGCACCACTCATTGCTGATAACATCATGCTATGATTGTTTTGAGCACTGTTTGCCAAACAACCTGGAACCTGACAGTAATCATGGTTTGTATGGCCAACTCTCTTTATGATGTCTGCCAGTTTCAATCAAGACTCTAGCAGCTGTAGATGACAATTCCGCCTGTGAGATTCTGCTTGTGAATCTCTGTGAAAATCCTATGTTTTCGACCACATGTCAGTGGGGAATGATGTGGTGCATTTTTTAATATGTTTGCGCATCTGTTGCTTGTGTATGCAAGGGTTAGGGTTTGAATTGCTCTTTGTGTCTGTTTTGTGCTATGTGTACTTCCAGCTTTTTTTTTCAACAAGGGTGTGAGGTCTGTGTTTTATAGAATAATTCTTTATTTGTACTTGTGTGCGTGCATGTACACATACCAAGCATAAACTTTGCCTCTGCACTTGCAAGGATGTCTGCCTCTTGGGTTAAGAGATTTTATTTTCCCTTCAATGAAATAGGTATCTTTTTCAGCCTTGCTAGGGCAAATACGTAGTTTAGCATTTAGAGGCCTGATCTTCACTTCCTTCTCGGCCTAAAGAGGAGGAGACGCACCTGGAAAGACTTTGGTTGCCAGGAGAGTAAAGAGCTGGGCAAAAAGCAAGGTGTTTTTTTTTCCCAGTTTCCTTGCCCTGCACATTTGTAAACTCACAAGAGACATAGACAGAACACAAGAAGCTGGGGAATGAGCCAGGATAACAGGTTCAAACCCCAGTAGTTAGTTAGGGAGCTAGAAACAGGTGGCCTCATAAATAACCTGGTCCTGTGCCACAGGTGGTAACAACATCTATGTGCTATCAATGTGCCATATTGGATTAAGTGAATAAACCAGGATTAGGTTAATCTAAGGTAGGCGTACTGTGTGAACACAGTCCCTATGTTAGGAAGCATGAATTTCAGAACTGAATTACGGCCCTTTCCTTAACAGTAGAAAATGTAATTTTAAAGATGTATAATTTGCCAATAATGGACCATGAAGGCTATTTTCCCCATTGCAAGTGCCAGAGTTTATCGTGTTTTATAACAGGGACACGAGAGGTCCAGATGATAAAGACAGAATCAAGTATTCATACTGCACTATGATAACTTATTACAGGTAGTCCTCGTTTTAGCAACTGCCTCGTTTAGCAACTGTTCAGAGTTACAATGGTAATGAAAGAGTAGCTTTATATCCAATCCCTGCATTTATGACCTTTGCAGGTCTGTAAAGCAAAGGAAAGCTAAAGTAAGAACATAAGCACAGTTGCAGTTTCACTTAGCGACCGCTCTGCTTAATGACAAAGTTGCTGGTCCCAATTGTGGTCACTAAACAAGGACTACCTGTGTAGCAACATGGATTCCAAATTACTTCTTCCCTCACACCTGAATCCAACCTGTGGACTTTTTTCCCCTCTGAGAACTGGGCTGTGTTTGCACAAGAAGTTCATCCAGGCTAGTTCAAGGCTGAATTTGCAGAACATGCTAAGCTTGGTTAGTATTAACCTTGGCTAGACTTAGTGGCTCAGTGTGTAAACCCAGCCCATTTGACGAGATCAGGGTTTAATGTATTGTGCAAATCCAGCAGATGGGTTAATTCTAACTGGGTTAAGCGTGTTGTGTGGGCATGGGCCCATGTGTGGCCAAAACATCTCTCCAATCCACCTGTTCCCATATTCCAGATGAGCAACCACAATGCTATCAAGAGCCCTGAACCCCGGGACAGATCCCTCCACACTTCTCTAAGCAGGCCTGGACACAAGAGGAAATTTTTGCAGCAGAAGTGTAGAGAAGACAACCAACCTTTGTACCACACGCCGAACATCCTGGCTCTCTGCAGGAGCCGACTGTTGTAAGGCTGAAAAACGATTCAAGGTACTTGTGGCTGGTCGGTTAGAGTCAGAAACTGCAAAACAGAAGGATGGCGGGTTATACAAGTACAGAGCTACATGAAGGCACTGCCCATTTTGCAACACCTCTGCTATACTGGTTGCCACCTTACCTGGTTCAGCAGGTTTGGCGCCCGAACCACCACTGCTGCCTTTCCCCCAGCTCAGCCGCCCACCAGGCGCAAAGAGCTGACTGTTAGTGTCAATTGAACTAGGCTGTAGGAAGAGAAAAGACAGACAGACCCAGGTCATTCCCTTACTATTTAGTATGTGTACTATTCTGCCACCTCAACTGTTCAGCCTCCATCTCACAAGCAAAAATATAATGTCTTCAATAAACATCCAAAACAGCACAGCCATAATCTGTCAAATCGCGTTGTAACAAATTCATACATATGGCAATTCAAAGTACTAGTGCCCTCATTCAGCACAGATCTTATTTACTTACACACACACACAGTTTTTATCTGAAGGATAGGCAGGCTATCTTTATAAACATTATTATAACATAATGAACAACAAATGTTGAGCCTTGACCCATGAGACTTTAAAAATAAAAAGGAGAGCATGGTAACTAACTAGCTATTAAAGATCAGGATGTGTGGATATATTCCTTATGCATAAGTGTACTTTCTTCTTTCAAATTACTAGCCCTACTTCCTGTTTCCAGAGTATTTCTCATATCTCGCCTTCCATGTTTATGTCAAAAAATACTCCAGTGTTATTAGCAAAATTAATCTGGAAGTAAAGTGATGCAAAGTCAGTTTAGGCAGACTTATGTCCACTCCTTTCCCACATCCCAGGAAAAAATAAGGTCTCTCAGTACTATGTTGGTTAGCATAAATAACAACCATATTCAAAGACCACAAAAATAAATCTAGCCTTTTGGCGACCTAGGCAATCTCATATCAGGCTGATTTTTGAGGTTCTACTTTCCATCATCTAGAAAAAGAAGACCCCCTAATCTTACTAGTACCCAAAACCAGTCAGCAGCTTACCTTGGTGATCTTGGTTAACCTGCTAGTGTCAATAGGTCGGTTACCCTTGCTGATGGGAACGGTGTTCCAACCATCATCTGACACTAAGTTTCCTCGTCCCCCTGCAGAGATAACCCAAGTCAAGAACACCCCTTTGAAACAGTTCGAAAGCTCCCGTTGCCCACATGCGCAAGTCTGTACTTGGGGAAAGCTACAGCTCTAACTTCCACTGGAGCCCAGAATTTTCTACTTTTGGAGTAGCAGATTCAAGCCCTATTTGGTTAAGCACTCTCTCCTTTTCCACAGCAGCAAATCAAATGTCCCAAGAAAGCCAGAGGTAACCCTTGAAGGCAATATCCCGCTCACTATGGTATCAAAGCTGAAATCTAGCCAACGTAGCAAACAGCCATTTACTGATTGAGCCTTGGAGAATTTATCTTATCCTTTAAGATAGAAAGGCAGAAAAGCCAGCGAGGAGCCCCATACCTTCCAGAAGCAAATGTCACAGTTTAACAAATGTAGTGCTAGTCTGGGTCAAAATGAGGTTGACGTGTTACTGGTTCACTTGTTGTGGGATCCTAGCCCTTATAATGTAAATCAGGATACCAGGTTAAGCCGTAACAGGACTTATTTGTTCTGTCTCTTGTGAACACAGTAACTGTGTTCTGTTAACCCAGATTTGATGTGTTCTGCAAATCTAGCCTTATAATTGCAACTCTGTGATCAGAAAACATTGAGAAGACCATCTATTTCTCTCTGACTCCCCCTCACCTGTGGATGATGGGCCTGGAGGTCCTCTCCTCTTATCCTGCTTGGACATCAGCTGTTGCACTTTAATGTGCTCACGGTGCTCCTCCATCTCTGCTTCCTTGTGAATCTGGTCAATCGTCTTAGGACCCTGATCCCCTCTCCTTGGCACCCAACTGTTCTGCAAAAGGCATAAGGAAAAGCAGGGAGAGGCATTACCGCATGCAGATCACTCAGCTGCTTGAGAGCAACAATGGGGGACATTGAGGGATGAGAGAAAAGAAGATGCACAGCACTGTGCCTGGCAAACCTTCTAGGTTGTTCTTCCTTTCAAAAACCAGTTGCAGTTCAATTCTTTCCAGCAGTGAGCCTTTAAAGCTTTGAGCACCAGCTTACAGCAGAGCTATTCACACAGATTGTTGATTACACTGATGCTGCAATGCTTTTCTGAATGGATCTAGTATTGTTTTCAAAATTATTGTGATAGTTAATATTTGCTTAGAATTCTCTTCCTCCTTGTTATCTAATTATGTTTTTGCCACTTACAGGTAGTCCTCATTTACTGACTGCCTCATTTAGCAATCATTCAGAATTACAACAGTGTAAAAAAAAAAAAAAAGCTTTGTGACCAATCCTTGCATTTATGGTTGTTGCACTGTTCTGTGGTCATGTGACTGTCACTTGTGTGCTTCACAACTGGCTTGCAACAACCAGAGTTAATAGAGAAGACGGAAGTAAAATCGCAAGTCACAGTCATGTGATGTTTCCTTTAACAACCATGGTGATTCACTTAATGACTAAAGGGGAAGTGAGGTTGTAAGCCCATTGCAGTCATGTGCTTTTCTGCTTAGTGACCATGGCACTTAGTGACAATGCTGCCGATCCCAATTGTGGTTGCTAAGCAAGACTACCTGTAGTTTTAAAATATTAGGACTACAGAAACAAAAATGTTCAATTGCTTTGGACATTGGGGGCAATGAAAGGGTATGCTGCAGTTGTTAAACATTTTATGAACTACAGCATCTACATACCCATTTCATTGCTCCCAGTATCCAAAGTGGCTGAACATTTTTCCAGTACCTCATTTCATTTATCCAAGTGCAAGGGCTGGGTAAACTGTTCCCCCAATGGCATCTCATTGTCTCTGACACCTTTATATATCCAAACTGGGGCACAGGAAGATCCAATAACTGAGGACATTCTCATCCTCTAGTTTATAAAGTTGTCCCAAAAACGCTTCTAGCTATGAGTATAAGGAACCTCTATAAACCTCTAAATTGGGAGTGTCAAAAATTTCATCTCTTCATAAAGCTTTGTTGTTGCCATACCCAGATACCTAAATTGTCATGACAGGACATCATGCCCTTGCAGATGGGGAAGAAAGCACACCAGTCATCGCGGGTATTCTCCTTTTTAAAGCATTAAGGACGCATACTGTGTGATGCAAGGTTTCAAAAGAGATCTACTCCTTAAAGCGGAATAGCCCCCTCTTCCAAAGAGAATGGCACCTGCACAGCTCAGGACCTGCACATCGGGCAGTAAAACGTAACTAGAGTCATTGAGCAAATACGATACACGTTTACAAAGCTCCAATTTTCAGACAGCGAAGCCCATGGCTGAGATAGCTCAACCTCTGAAGGCAGGGGACAAAACCTAGGCAACAAGCTGTCCTCACAAGGACCCATGAATTTTGAAGGTCTGAACATCTCTTAGCATGATAGTGACAACAGGGAATGGGGACTAAAGTGAATAATTGGTTGGGCCTATCAGCTGCTTTGAGACCAAGCTCTCACATGGTTACAAGAAAAACAGCCTGATACCAGATCTGTCAGATACCAAAACAAGAGGCAGGTGGAAACTATTGCCCCCAGAGAATGGGTGATTCTCCTTCTAACCTGATACATTGCACAGGCAGGAGAAAGAGGTGCAAGAACTGTGAACCTTGGTTTCACTATAAATAGGGCTCACATTTGATATGCAGCAATTACTGGAATTTTGTCATAATGGCTTATTCAGATCTTCTACAGTTACCCTACTTATCAGAAGTTCTTGTATCCTTCCATGTCAGTTTACCTGCTTCCGGTCCAGCCTGCCAGGAGAAACCTGACAGCTGCTGGGTTTCCCAAACACTACCTCTAGGTCAGGGGCATGTAGCATCTGTCAGTTTGAGGGCTGTATGATGTTCTGTGCAGCATGCTGAGCCCACACTCAAGTGGGGCCAGGTCCCCTTTTTTGCTAGGTTTCGGTTGTTGTAAGATATAAATGGGTACTTTAAACACCTGCCAAGTTTTAAGGGTTCCATTTCACTCCTTAAAACACTTGTGACAAAAAAGGGCCAAAGTTTGTGTTCCCCACCTCCCATTCAAGCAGCTGTAAAAGTATGTTGAGGGTATGAGCTGGTTGCTGGTTGCACTCTTTGTATCCTAGTTGTAAGCAAACATGCAACCCTATGAAATACTGGCCACTGTGCCAGAACCATGGTGTTTTGCAGTCTGCATGTCAATCCAGAGCAGATCAGTTGTCTAAACTCTGAAATAATTCTGGGACTCTGGCAGTAGCCATCTCAAGGCGCTTGAGTGCAACAATGAGCAGGAAAAGGTTGTGTGTGCCCCCAGCCAGCACCCTTACCCAGGTGGAGATGAAGCATGTGGCAGCCTTTGGCACAGGAAGGATCAGCAATGGGAACCTTTCTGCATCACAGCTGTCTTTGGGTGCCACCAGCCTGGTGCATAAGCCAAGAGCTACCAGCCAGCACAGAGTATAAGGGGATAGGAGGACAGGAGAGAAAGTGTTGACCTCTGCCATTACTAATTCCACAGAGCTAGCCTTGGGAGGAAAAGGCAGGCCTTGTATCTTACCCAGCTGGCCTGTCCCAGGAAGGGGGATGGGACTGTCATCTAGCCCAGGGGCCAAAAGGGAGCTGCTACCTGCACCTTACCCGCCTGAGATCAATCACATCCTGCAGCATGAACCGGATACGTGAGGATGTCTTCTTCTCCTTAATTATTTTCTCCATCTGGTTGAAGTACTGATCCATTCGAGGCTGAAGGGCAAGAAAAGAAGTGAGATGGCACTACAGAAACAGTACTGAAATTGCAAAGAAGGTGATTTGCATTTCCACAACACAACTGGTTGGAGGTACTGGTCCTTCTTCGAACTCACCCAGTCATCTCACAGGGATACCCATGAGAAGTCAACTATAGTTTTTTGACAACTCAACATTTTACCAGCTCCTGCTATGCCCTTCCTGTGCCAGATTTGAGGCAGAGTGTGTAATGCTAAATCTCTGGTGGGAAGTAGAAAGGAAGCCCCAGAAGTAAGGAGCGTGCAGTATATGTGCATTTCTATCTGGCAAGCTGACCAGTGTATGGTGGGGTTAGGAGGGGGAAGCCTGAAAGACCTAGCCCAGTTCATTACTTCAAATGGTCATCTCTCCACTACCAGAGCAGGCCTACGGCAATGGCTATGAAGCTACTATTCAAAAGGTGAAGTGGAAGAGCATGACCGAAGCTCCTCTACTGCTTTTGTGGGCTGTACATTAAAAGGGAAGTCTCCTCCAAGCCAAGGTAGATTCCTGGTGTCTTCCTGGACACATCCACCGAGCTTCCTTAGCAAACCTGGAAGATCAAGCATGCACTGTATATGCTACAATGTGCTCTCTGTACATTACCCAAGCTATGGGTCCAACGGAAAGGGCATCTGTACATCTTAAATGCAAGAGAATTGCTGCTTTCTCCCTCCCACAGCAAGGGGCGAAGTACCTTGGCCTTTTCAAAGTCCAGGTCTTTGCCAATAGTAGTGAGCAGTCGACATAAACACTCAAGTGACTCCTCATCATGGTTCTTCAGCAGTTTCACCACGCAGTCGTGCATGATGGCTTCTGTCAACATCTTCAGCTTAAAGAGCTCCCCAATGAACTTAATGTTGCCAAGAGAGCGCCGGCGGGCTTTGTCCCGGGCTTCATCCAGCTCCTCTTTTAGACGTGTCTTCTCTTCAGGCTACCGAGCAAACAGGAGAGGAGATTAATGATGTGTAAGATTACATGAAGTTAACATTAAGGGTTTATTAAGTCATTCATGTGCTAGCCCACTATCAAACATTGCCTACTGCTACACCACCATCCATTGTTGATTACACATGCACAGAATGTTCTGTTCCTGGAAAGGCACGTTTTGCATATCCCTAATGTAGGACAACAATCCCTGTACAGTAGTTCAACAGAGAAATATCGTCTGCTGCAAGGTCACCGAAACAGCTTCAGGGCTGACTGGGGTTCTGAACCAAGTGCCTCTGCCCCTTCCCAGTTACCCTAGCATCATGCCCCCTTTCAAGCCCATACCCTAGAGAACCTTTTCATCTTAATAAAAACTGGTCTCAGGTGGGTAGAAAGAGCTCTCCACAGCTAGACTTTTGGATAGCAAAAATATGACCTCAGATTACAAGGCTGGAAAAGTAAATCTGTGTGAAATTGTGGGAAAACTGCCACCTTTCCAAGGAAACAATGCTAGTATAGACAAACCAATAATCCAATCAAGAGAGCACAGATTTCAATCCAACAATTTCAAAAGGTTTGAGGTGTTCTGGTTTGAACTGTCTATCAATTTTTCTTAAACATTGTTCATAAGGCTCAGTCACTTGAGTGTGATTTATGACTGACTGTGGATAACCCATTTACTTCTCTTGAATTCTTAACTTAAAAGTATACATTTCAGCAGTTTTTTAAACAACCCAAATCTAGAGAAGTTGCACATAAAATGAATGGGTTGTAGCCCTGTAAACTGTCCATATCAGGCTAGCAAGGCTCAAACAACTTCTTTTTCCAACAGAGATGAGAGTTAGGATTTCTCTACTAAGCATCTCAACTGAGACTTAGCAAGCTCCAAACACACGTGCAATTTCATGTTTAGCCATACCCCATACCTCCTCCCAATGGGATGTGGGGCAGACTTTCAGCCAATCACAAGTCACCCAATCACTTATCTGTCAATTAAAGAAGTCCAGATGATCCTATCATTCCTTTCTGCCCAACAGAAGAAAGAAGCCTAAAATGTCAGAATCTCTTTGACCTGGGAACCCAAGTTCCAGATGCTTATGTTCAAGCCACACTTACAGTAGCTGCCTCATCCATCTCCTTCTGCTTCTTCTCAAAAATCTCATCATCATCCTTGTCTTTCTCAAACTCTTTCTGGCAGCGGTTCAAGAGTACCTTGCGAAAGTTGACCATGAGGGTGGGTTTGTCAGTAGTGGGGACTTTCAGCTAAAAAAGGAACAGTTGAGGATCACAATGAGAAGAATCCAGAGAAGTTCTCCATATGCCCATTGTTCCCATACACAAGAAATTAATCATCTGGACAGTCATGTCACAACATATAGTTTATGCTCATACAACCTTAACCTGTTTACTGAATGAGTCCATTTTCTGGGCTTCCCAAATATATCAATCCATACATTAGCCAACCTAACTAAATCTGCCCAACATTCAAGGCCGCAAAAATCGTAACTGAGGTTAACACTAGCCAAGCTTAGCATGTTGAGGTAGAACCAGCCAGGCAACCTCTAGCAACTCAGCATTGGGGATTCCCAGGTTCTGGGAATGGAGCTCTCCAAAGATTATTAAAGTGGAGGTACTATATTTGACAATTGGGCTACAACCTTCAGTTATTAGCATTTCCACACCCCACCCTGGAAGGCACTTAAAGCCACTGCACACTGGGGGGGGGGGGGGGCTGCACATGTGAGAACTGGTGGGCTTTGAGAGCCTGGAACACTTACCCCCATAAGGCAACGGCACATGTTGGCATAGGCAACAGAGAAGTTTGGCTCAGAGATAGCCTTCTCAAAGATGAGGTCAATGACACCCTTGAGGCGTTCTTCTGTGTCAATGGACAACTCAGTAACCTGCTTCATTAGCTGCTGGAACATCTGCGGGGTCAACTTGTTCAGAATGCTGCGCACACGTCGGAACAGCTCCTGTGGGAAGGAAAGAGGGAATGAGGGGAGCTCCACTGTGGAAGACACAACGGGTCTGTTTAACCTGCTGCTCCCTTCTGAAGCTTGGTGGAAATGGCTTGTTCAGGGGCTGAAAAAATGTCTGGAAGATAGCATCAAAGAGGCAGGATCAGACTGAACTATTTCTGTTGAGCCAAAGACAGGGGCCTCTGCAAATCAGAAAAATGTTGCTTCACAGAATTCAGTGGAACTGGACTGGAACATGCTTGAGCATTCTTTTTCTCTTGTGTTTAAGAGAGAAAAAATATTTATTTCCAAGCTCTGAGTAGCAACCAGCTTCTTTCCATTTTTTTAATTCAGTAGATTTTTAAATGTTTCTTCTCAAAAAATACACCAAATAACATGTGGCCATAGTAGATTATACAACTTCTGCCCAAAATACTTCAATCCCAAAGGACACATGAAGTACATGTTACTGAATGACATCCATAACTGTCTTTTAGCACCAAACCTTTCTGTCTGTCAGCAATGAAAACACTTAATGCGAAGTACTTAGGAAGCAAGACAAGTCATCCTTTGCAATGAAATCTGACAGCCATGAAAACCCTGCCCAGAACCATCTAGGGTACTAGGTCAAACAGAACAAGAGTGGCTTCTGCCCTGCAACTGTCCATTTATTGCTGGAAAGGGAAGAATTATGAGAGGTGAGAGCATCTAACTGCCCTAGAATATCAAGACATATTTGATTGTATGGGCTGTGAGCAAAGAAGGCACCCCCCAGCTACATCGGAACACTGGATTTAGGTATCCAGGGAGCGCTCACACTTCCGTACCCCACCTCCTATCCTGTTGTCTTCCTGGGCTGATGGGAGCTGCAACCCAACTGACTGAGTCTGGTTTCTTCCAATTTTAGCATCAGCCACTGCTTACTCATGCCATGCCCTGTCAGCACAGCACAAACCTTTTATGGGTTCTCAACATGCTTAATAAACAGACTCCAAAAAGAGAACTTACTATCTTCGTATATCTTCTGTGATCTTAACTTTAGAAACCTTAGGGGCAAATGTGGATAAATAGTTGGTCTTCCTAAACTGAATCTCTGTGGCCCAAGCTGGCAGTCTAAAGAGCACCCACCCTGAGGAGCCAGCAAGAGAGATATAAAAGCACTGAAATAGCAGCAACAGCAGCTACAAGAGGCCACAGAGTCCATCTGTACCTGAGTTTTTACGTTCTCAGGATCTTCTGGTTCGCTGGCTCGCTTGCTGCTGGGCTTCCAAGCTTTCTCAGCCTTGTTGAGCTTGACATCTTCATTCAGGGATACTGTAGCAATAATCTTCCGGGGTTCCTTTCGCAGGCTTTGCTGGGAACGCCGTTGCCCAGGCCCAGCGGGCTGCAGTGCAGGACAAGAGGAAAGTGATCAGTACTTTGCAAGCATCACCCAGCCAAGTCTGCTAAGCAGAAGCATGGCCTTCACAGTAGTAAGCTATTCTGCTGCCCAGCCATGTTCAGTCCCAACAGAAAATGTTGACTGCCTGGTCAGTTCCTCAGTTCCATCACAGAGCATCAGTGGCCCAGACACGATGGCACTAATTAGGAGTTCATCATGCAGACACAGATGGCAGGAAACGCCTCAAGGGTACATACCGGCCCACGGTTGGGTGGGGTAGGGCGGCCCAGATTGGCAAAAGAGGGCGTGAAGTCTGGTCCACAATTCATAGTGCTCAAGCGTACAGGGTCCAGGGGCCGCAGGGGCATTTTATTCACCTGTGAGCCAAGAGGCAGGAAATAACATCAAAAGTCTATCACTTTCAAATCAGTAGATTGCCTATAACCTTCTCTCAAATTCTATGACTTCAGAAGCATTGCAGACCTTCCCAGCATTCTGGACAGATCACAGTACAATCTTATCTTGCTACCCCCAGGAATTGCATTTAATTTATGGCATAATCTAGAAAAGGGATGGGTAATTTTGCTTGGTCAGAATCCACCCCCATTTTCTGGCTCAGCTAAGGGCTGCACATGACAACCCTGGAAGAGATAAAGATAGATAAGCCTGTTGTTGGGGAAGGGCTTAATAGTGGGCATGGGAATCTCTGGAGGGCAAACTGCTCCCATTTCCACCCTGCAATCCTACTCCTGAGACCCCAGATTTTGTTGCTGAAATTAGGCTGCAAAATAACCAAATCTCAGTGATGGATTTGGGGGTTGTTGGGGGGGGGGTCCTTGAAGCTGGGCCATAATGATGGGAATGGAAGCAACATGCCTCCCAGATGTTTCTTGCTACCAATCCCACCCTTCTTTGAGGAAAAAAAAGTGGAAAGAAAAAATATATGGCTAAAAGTCAACAATTTTGCTATCAACTTTTGGTGGTGCAATCTTGGGGTGCTAGGGAGCATAAGCAGCCTGCATGCTGGCACCAGTTTTAGAGACTATAACTGGGAATAATTCTTTGATCATCTCATGCAAAAAAAGAGGATTCTGTTGGACATTTGAGGAAATGAATTGGATGACAAACCTTTTCCAAGACCACATCACTGATATGGGGCAACCCTTCAGGCTTCTGCATGCTAGCAAACATAAATTGAAATCCCAGCAGGAATTCCCGGTCATATCTCTTCTTTTCTTCCGGGTTCAAGGGCTTCCACTGATCTATTAAGGAAAAGAAGGTAGAGAGCACAACGCTTCAACTAGTTCACATACTAGATCAACATTTCTCAACATTAGCAACGTTAGTATGCTGGCTGGGGAATTCTGGGAGTTGGAGTCCACACATCTTAAAGCTGGTAATGTTGAGAAGCACTATACTAGATGTTTAGTGGCTTTAACATTCAAACGACTGGAGTGATGGTAAGAACATCCTGTGAAACTATGGCAGGAATCTAAGAAGAGCCAACCACTCCCTGGGTAATGAGTCTGCTCAGATCCTCAGTTCCATCACAGAGTATCAGTGGCCCAGACACGATGGCTCAAAATGGAGATCATCACAGAAGGCTCAATGGGAAGTTACCCCACCTTTCCCAAATTGTAAGTGCCGGTCAAATCTGGCTCACCTTCCTTGTAGCGGTACTTCTGATCTGCTTGCTTGACTTTCTCAGGATCCAGCTTATCCTCTTTCTGTTCCCAGGTCTCCTCAGCCTCCTCCTGGGAGCGTGCTGGGGCAGGTTCCTCAGGCTCTGGGGCTGGCACTGGGGGATTGTTCTCTGTCTCAGAGCCCCCCTCGCTGACCTAAATGGGAAAACAGAAAAGTTCCCATGAAGGACAGAACTAGGCAGCACCAAACATCCTCTTCTGCAAGAGGAGGTGTGTTCATCCAGCAACTCCAAGCTCAAAACAAAATTGGTACTTTCTTCTCTGCCACCACAATGAAAACTCAAACCCATGAGATTCACATGCAGCTCATGGTGGACCTCTTCTCATTTTGTCCACCCAACAGCAACCTTCTAAGGTAGGATGTGATGAGGGAGAATGACTGGCCCAAAGTCCACCCAGTGAGCTCTACGACAGAGTGGAGACTTGAGCAGTTCAACTTGGTCAAAGGCTGGCAGGTGAGCCACTATACTGTACTGCTTTTTATCTTAAAGAACATATACAAGACCCAGTAAGTTGAACCTGCAGGAAGCCCAGAAGATTCCAAGCTGCAAGCTTTCTAAACATTCCTTCAGTGGTAGGGGGCTGTAGCCCTGAAGCTAGATTAGCAAATGCTCAAAGTTACCCTCGGTGGGTGCTCTGGAAGTTCTACCACTACAGGTTTTCTGGACACAATTTTTTAAAACTCACTTTGCTAATTTGAACTGAACTTTTCTGTTTAAAATCCTTTTAACTTTTCAGCTATCACTGAAGCACTGGGTGGCTGAGGATGAACAAAGCCCTTTCTGCTCCTCGTTTCAATTTTTAGCAAGATTTGTAGTGTCTTTTGTCTGTGAAGTTACAAAGCCTTATACCAAGGATCAGCAACCATCTGAGGCCTGGGCACCAAAATAACAAAAATAAGCAAGTAAATAGATTTAAAATTATTAGATAATCCTAAATGAAAACAAACTCACAATCTTTCATGAGAGACCACAAAGGTCTTTTTGACAATCCCTGTTTTAGATCTCACTGGCCATCCTAGCCAAATTATTATTCTGGTTTTACCCCTCAAAATGATCTATTAGGGAAGGCTGCCTTTCAATATTAACAGCTTAGCAAGGAACCGACTGAAGTGAAAACACATGGTCAACACGGATTGGATAATGAAGCTATTTTACAGATTGACAAAAAGAACAACGGTATGTAGCCTCTACATGCTGAAAGAACTTCTCACATTATCAGGCATTTGAGATATTTTAAGACCTATGATAACTATGACATGCTAATGGGGAAAACACATTCAGCATCTTGGATAGAACTATTTCAAAAGACGGCATTAGGTTGCACCCAATATGTACATGCAGTCCTTGCTTACCAACGGTAATTGGGACCGGGAACTCCGTCACTAAATAATGTGGTCGTAAGGCACAATATCATGTAACCTCACTGACTTACGACAGCAGTTCCAGCAGTCCCAGTTGCCATCATTAGGCGAATCCAGTGTGGTCGCAGTGTCCTGCGGTCCCCCGCTTGCCATTTGCAACCTCCTGTTGGCTTCCACGTTGACTTTCCTTGTCAGAAGCCAGCAGTGAAGGTCGCAAATGGTGATCACATGACCATGGGACACTGCAACCTCGTAATTGTGAGCCAGTTGCTGAGGACCCATAGTAAATGCCCCTCGTTCAGCACCATTATAACTTCAAACAGTTGTTGAACAAGTGGATGTTAAGTGAGGACTACCTGTAAGTGTAGCCATATCGACATGTCTAAAAAATGGTGACCCTACATATAGTTTACAGAGAGGTTTGTAAAAACAACAGCTATGCATGTGTATATATAAGGGTCCACACACTCACAAGCCTCCACCCACTTCTTGAGTATGGCGCAATCTTTTAACTAGAGTAGGCTGGGAAATAAAGAGGAGGGTCAAAGGGATGTGTTCCCCACCTCTGATCCCTGCAAATTCTGCTCCATGTTTCTTTTTTGGCATCAGAGGTTTCATCATGAACACTGAGCTTCTCAAAATGCTGAAATCTGTGCTAAGATGTGTGCCTGTGATGGAGCTGTGGTAGTCAGACAACCCTAAAGCATTGGGTGGTGAGGAGTGGGGGTGGGCATTTCAACTGCCCCCAAAGTTTACTTTAAAAAAACCCACAATAAATGTAAGCGCCTTCCTCCTAGGCACAGCAAGGTACATCCAAAATCCATGCCACCCCTTGGCACTGGCAAGGAAATGCAATCTCTGTCCCTTCCTACTAGTTCCCTAGTATGCAAAGATTCGTCGGGCATCCATTAACCAAAAGGGCAAACAAATTGTTTTCCCCGATCATCTGCAGGCTACGCACCTCTTTGAACGCATCCAACAGGTCTCCAACAGCTTCCTTCTTGTTCAGGTCCTTCAACTTTCGCTTCCTCTTTGGCACCGATACAGCTACTAGGTATATACAGAGGGATTGAGAAGCATGAGCTACAGATTTGTTCCTGATGAAAAGCCTCCTTTCCACTCCAGGAAACAAACAAGAAGTTAGTGCAAAGTACTGCTCTGAAGCCATTTTCTATGGGTAAAAGGAGTGTTGCTCATGACGTAGACAGAGGGTGCTGTACCCCAGAAAAAAGCTGTGGTTTCCATCCCATCTACTTGGGATGCTTTTGGACAGCAGCACGTGAGCCTTTAATAAGATTGAAAGGAACCAAGGCATCAAAGGCAGAAGTGCCTAAACCAGTGTTTCTCTACCTTGGTAACGTTAAGATGGGTGGACTTCAACTCCCATGCTGGCTGGGGAATTCTGGGAGTTGAAGTCCACCCATCTTAAAGTTACCAGGGTTGAGAAACACTGGCCTAAATACTCTGAAGACTGACTGACTGACTGACTGACTGTCTGTCTATCATATTTATATAGGCACCCATCTCACATAAGGTGACTCTGGGTGGTGTACAATTCATTCCTTGATGTACAGTTAACACCACCCATGCACAGCATCTCATGCTGAAAAGGAGAAGTAACCAATCCAATGCCCACTGGCACAGATGAAAGGAATCATCTGGCACGACATCCTACAGAAGACCATGAAAAGCAAAAACTGCAGGGATGGATCTTAACTTGGTCCAAACTGATTCTGGGAATTGCTCAAGGAAAATGTTCTGAGATGGCACTGAACCACATCTCCCAGCAACCCCAGCTAGCATGGCCAATGGTGAAGGATTTGGGGTGCTCTAGTCCAATCAACCTGGAAGACTTGAGGTTTCCTAACTCTATGTTACAAAAGAAAAACAAAGATTCCTGCACATCACAGACTTCTCAAAAGCTGAGACTGCATCCAGCTGTTTGGGAGGCAGCTGTGGGTACTAACCTTGCGTAGTCACTTCTGTGGTCTCCAAGGGTGCAGCTACTGGTTGGGCACTCTGCTCTGGCACCTTGGCTGCCTCCTCAACTTCCTCCTCCTCTGGCTCTGCCTCCTCTTCCACAGCAGGCGTGGCCACTGGGACAACCACCTCCTCGGGCTTCACCTCCTCAGGTTCAGAGATGGGGCTGACATCCGATTCGGGCTGTTCCTCTGGCTCTTCAGCCTCTTGCTTCCCTGGGGTCCCAAGCCCATAAGGTATTGCCTGCTCTTCTGGCTGAGCAATGGGGGACTCCATGGCTGATTCTGGCTCGCACGGGGGCACCTCAGGCATGGCCTCTACCGGTTCTTCCTCTAAAACTCCATTTGACTCAATGACCCCTTCGGGCACCTCCTCCAGCGAAGGAGAAGGAACAGGTGCACCTGGCAGCGTTAGAGGAGGCTCCTCTGGTTGAGAAGCCTCCTGTTGTATAACCACTGTCTCTTCTGCTACCACCTCTTCATCCACCGGCATTTCTGGTGGCTGGGAAGGAAGCTCCGAAACAAGGCTAGCAGCTACCTCTTCCCGAGGTTCTGTGTCCAAGACAAGAGATTCCAGAGGGGGCACAAGCCCCCCTGGCACTGTAGTGGTGGTGCTAATAGGCTCGAGGATAACTTCAGGGACCTCCAGCAGCTCCTCTCTAGTGTCCACAGCAACAGGGCTCTCTGGGCGCACCAGCGTCACAGTGGCCGGTTGCACAGGCTCCACCTCTGTCAGGGGCGGCGGGGGAGACGGGGATGCTGATTTACTAGTCTCCAAGGATATCGGTTTACTTACTACTGGGCTGGCCTTGGAACGTTCATCTGGTGGGAAAGAAAAAGAAGAGGATGAAGCATTTAGTTGTCTGGCACATTCAATCTTTTTTAGAAAATGGCAGTTCATATCCAAGGACAAAAGGAACCAACATCTCAAACCAGGCTGGTGAATAAAGTGATGGCTGGTCATTCATAGTGAGAAAGAATTGCCTACAGTGACAAGGTTCTCCTGGCTTCATTTCCTTTTAGGTCTAGATAACCTTCCTGGATTCAAAGAAGCAAAGGGTAGTTTTAAATACACACATTTTGGGATGACAATCTTCAATACACATCTGTGAGATGAGTTCCATGGTGAATCTGACCACGCTCTTTCATCTGTTGGTTTTCATCATGAATGGCTATGGCTAACAAGATGCTATGGCCTGGTTAGCTGGGCTTAGCATGAAATGCAAAAAACAAAGCTCTGTTTTAACTTCCTGGAAGAAACTAGCAAAGGAAGCCATAGTTTGATTGTAGTTTCTTAGCAGCTTCATTCTCTAGATGTAACAGTAGCTGCTGAAGTGAGACATTATTGTTGGCTTCGCTGCTAAGCACCTTGGAGATGGACAGGAAGTAGAAGCAGGGAGCTTGGAGGAAAGTAGCCAGAGCTGGCACGAGAATGCTAGGCTGTGATAACAGCCCAAGAATAGTGGGAGAATACAGCAGAGAATCAATGGAAAAACTGGACTAGTCTGTTACCTGATCTTCTTTAGGAGCTGCAGGAGGGCCAGGCCCACGCAAGGCACAACGCACAACACAATGAAAAGGAAGCACACTGAAAATTGTAATGGGTTCAGACTATGATTGTGATTAAAATGGTTTATAAATCCTGCCTTATTCTGAGAACTCAGGGCACTTACGGGAGTTTTGGGGAGGGGTGTGTGCACGCACATGGGTGCACATGGACACACACACACAAACATACCACTACTTACCTATGGCCTTTAAAAGATGATCAATACAGATAAATTGCATGAAAGCAGGTGGAGAAAACAGCCAAGTATGCCAGGGGGCAGGGCAGGAGGAGCAGAGAGGGTGGTCAGGGAGAAGAGGAAATTCAGAATGATTAAAGCCTGGCTCCACCAAATCCCAAACCGGCATTTGTAACTTGGGGAATTAAGCTGTTTTCACATGGTGAATGCATTTTGATTGCAAACGCAGCAGTGCTTTTACAAAATGCCAGCTTATTAAAACGATTACAGTAGAAGTTCAAAAAAGGAAAAAGGAAAAAGGAAAAAAAGGAAAAAAAGGGTTTTGTGCACATGATCATTTGCCCTGGTTACATTAACCTAGCAAACCAAAGCCACATAAATGCACAACTTGTGGAAAATACTGAAGCAATATTAGGTGCCTGTGCCCCTGACCTTTCCCAGAACTTCTCACTCCAGCCTTGGCTGACTTGTTTTCAAAGATTCTGCCTCCCAGTGGCCACAGACTAGACAGCACATAGGATCTAGCACAAGTTGCCTGAACTGAGCTCATATCCATACATACACCTCACGCTATTCCCTTTCAGAGTAAATCATGCAAAGCAAAGCACAGAAAGGGAGGAAGGAAATTGCAAAGCAGAGAAATTCAGGCACAAGATAGGGAAAAGAAAAGGAAGAACAGCTAATGCATCTGTTTTACATCTGTATCATTCTCTGCACCTCTCTGTCCTTGCAGACCAACCTCGGTTTCACCACATCCATGTACCACTTCATACACCACTTTTGCGTTTTAACAAAGAACATGAGAATGTGGCTATTGCCAAATATCCTAGCCGAAGTGCTTTTTAAGCCAGTTGTAAAATGAACCTCCAACTAGATGAGCTACACCAGCTTTCGTTAGTTCATTCTCTCTGTTTAGAGCAGTGTTTCTCAACCGTGGCAACTTTAAGACCTGTGGACTTCAACTCCCAGAATTCCCCAGCCAGCCTTGCTGGCTGGGGAATTCTGGGAGTTGAAGTCCACAGGTCTTAAAGTTGCCACGGTTGAGAAACACTGCTCTACATAGATACAAATGTTTACCATAGAGTCATATGAGACCGGGAAGAAATTCACCCCAACATACAAAAACCTACGCCTTTCAGCTTCACTGATGAATCAATTAAATTTTGTACTGATTGATCTACATATTAAAACAAAAGAATACACGCAATACTGATAAATGAGACGCAAAGAGGAACCAAAGTTCCTGCCTTAAATATTAGCAGCGCTTACAGCAGCTACACCCCACAGATTAAAGATTCGCCATTTCGACTTGGAGGGCTTGTTTTTCCAGAAGGCAAGATTCCAAATCCATGTTTTTAAACTCAACGTCATTATTTAGAAGAAATCATTAGCAACCAAGCAACTGTTATCTGTTATTGAAATCGCTCTGCAGTTGGATCAGCTGCACAGCTGCCCTTTTTAAAAAGCTGTCTGCCAAGGACCTTAAGATGTGCATTTTAAACTACGCTGTCTTCTAACACAGGCCAGGCAAAACCCTACACAGCAAGAAAAAACTGAATTCAGCCACCAGTAAAGAAATAAATTTAATGAGCTGTGTTTTCCACAGCTATTTTGCATGCTCTGCTGTTCCATTGGCAAATCATCTCCTTTTGTTCCAGGTAATAAGATTCCAGGACCAAGATTACGTATCCCAGGATCAGGATACTATTATACTGCAGTGAGTAGATCTTCCCAAAGTCTTGAAGCCACAAAGGGAGCAAACAAAACCTTTCTTTTAATTACACAGGAGTTAAGTGTCGGAAGTGCGGCCCCAGCCCCTTCTGTGGACAGATAAAAGTGCCCACAGAGGGGCATGGGGTTGCACTTATCACACACACCAGCCAGTTCAGCCATATTCAATGTCCCCTCATACCTTGGCGGACAATAACTGCTACGTGGGGTGTCTCCCCATTGGCCTGTGGCTCTGAACCGCTTCCGGCCTAGGAAAACAGAGGGGGAAAGAAGGGTTAATGAGACCAGGAAAACAAATATGAATTGCTCTCTCACACGCACAAGCCCAGAGCAGATAATTTATTCTAGCTACATCAGATGTCGGCGAACCAAACCTCTAGGTGTTGGAACAGCAACTCCTAGAATTTTCTGGCTAGGAATTCCAAAAGCGGTTTCAATTCATCTCGAGGGTGCTGGACTGAGGAAAGCTGAGCTGCAAGAAGATCATGAATATCAACTGGCGTGGACTTTTTACAATCTGGTAAGAATCACTGCCTGCCTGTGTGCAGAGGGAGGCACAACTTCACCCATTCATTATGGAAAACAGCTGGATAGGAAGGAGGAGGCTAGGTCCACTGTTATGTTGAGGCTTTACAGCATTCTGCACAATGTCCTAATATACGTACGTACATACATACATACAACTCCAGTGCCCATTCCAAAGCAGCTTTTTGGCCTTGGAGCCAAACTACCAGATACCCCTACTGGAGACCCTATGCAATCTGACCAACCATGGGGATACATCCTTATAAAAACCTAATATGCTGTTTCTCAACCTTGGCCACTTTAAGACGGGTGGACTTCAACTTCCAGAATTCCCCAGCCAGCCATGCTGGCTGGGGAATTCTGGGAGTTGAAGTCCACCCATCTTAAAGTCGCCAAGGTTGAGAAACACTGACCTAATACAGGAACTGGTACTTCAGCACGTAATAGCACGCTCCCTGAGCCCATTTCTCCAAGTGTAGGGGTTTCAAATAGATCTCTTTTCTTTCCCCAAAACACAACACGGCTGTATCCACAACCAAGACAACAGTTCACATGTTCGGTCTGGAGGAGCTGTACAGAGAAATGTCTCATTTCAGAAGATATTGCAGAGAGAAGGAACGGCAGACCTTTTCGTTAGAGGAAAAGAACTCTGATTTGGGTACCCAGCATTTGGGAGAAAAGCTGGATGGAGAAACGCTCTAGGAAAAGTACAATTCCATCGTGAGTCATGGTCTTTGGCGTACAGCACTTTAGACTTCATGGGGAAATGCCAGCTGGAACTAGACATAGTAGCAATTGTTTTGCAGGATGATAAAAACTGCGCACGGATCAGGATGCATTATCCTGCCACATCAAGGATGGATTGCTAGTGCTCACCTATCCAGAACATTGGCTATGATTTAGTCCCAGAGCTTTTGCATTATGAACATCAGAAAAAAGGCACCCATCAACAAAAGTGGGACCTGTTGGAGGAGGAACGGAGTTGAGGAAACAAACTCCCTTACCTGTGGAGGAGTTGGGGTAGAGGAAGTTCTAGCGCCAGACATTATCTCCTCTGTGATATCCTTGCCACCCTGATTTGGATCTCGTATTCGGATCTGCCGGACCAGAAGGGAAAAAATCAGAGAAAACTTGCTTTAAGCAGGGTAGACAAAGCCTGGAGAGGTGCCTATGCTCATTTTGGGTCTACCCCAACCATTAGGATACAGACATGAACAACAGTCCTTAATGAATCAAACTCAGTTCAACATACAGTTCCAAGAGTGGCCAAACAAATGTCATACAGAAATCATTAGCAGAATGCCTGTGGATCCCACCCAGCACCCGTATTTCAAGACATAACTCCTCTGAATGTTGTTAAACTGTGTGGGTGTCACCACTTGTAGATAATTTCTTGACTTCCATGGACTTCTCTAATCCCATTTTACAGACAACTCAACAACTTAAGAGATTCCTGGTCCACCAAATATCTTACAAGTAGAGACAACCTTGAAAGCAGAGAGCAGAAAAAGGAAATGCCAGCTTCTAGTGGTCCACGTCAAGGCCCAAAGTCACCCAACAACAACTTGTCCTTGGCAAGGACCTCACACCACCCATGACAGGGGGCAAACCTCCCGAAAGCCAGCTGCCATGTCTTTCAAAGCTTGGCACTCCTCCCAGGCTCACCCTCCCTCCCGCCCTACCACAGGGCTGAGGCCAGGAGGAAGCAGTGTCCTCCTCCTGGCCCTAAACGCCCAGGGTGGGTGGCTGCAGGAGGGAGGAAAGGGAAGACAGATCCTTAGCAGCAACCGATGAGGTCACAAGCAAGCTCTGTTTGGCCAACCTGGACACAGTAGCTGAGTGAGCAAATCAAAACCTTTATTACGGCCTATGGGCCAGAAAGCACAACAATAAAATACATAGACCGTAATTATTAATAACACTTTTTTAAAAAATTGCAATAAAATTACATAAAATACACTATTATAGCAACTGTAGTACAAATAGCAGTGGCAATCACCAACATTTGTGCTTAACTGCAACTGTAGGCAGGACGGATACAATGATAGCACAAAATCGGACAACCTGGAAAGATAGGTCAGGGTCCTGGTCAGATAAAAGCAGTGATAGACAAACATGTGTTCTCCACCAGGGTAGTTCTTTAAAATGGGATAAATATATATATCTTTCTTGGTTCCAAAGAGAGAAGGCAGCAAAGGAGCATATGGCTTAGGGATTCTACAGAGCCATCTCCACGCGGACGTAAGCACTGCTGAAGAGGGATGTTTTTATACTGTCCCCACAGAACTGCAGAGGGTAGAGCATCCAACCTGACCAAGGTGAAAGCCCGGCGAAATTTCAGAATTAGAATTCAAGAGAGGTAAGATGATGGCACGTGCCCATTTGAGAAGAATCCATAAACTGCAGGGTTGGATACTAGGCTTAAACTGGTTTGAAAATCAATATCCCAGATGTTGTTTAAGATGACTCCTGGCATTTTCAAGCCCTAATGGACAGAGACTTTCCAAAACTGGAGTTTGCTATTAGCTTTTGTTAGCCAGGTTGATTTAAAACCATCTCTGAGAACCAGTGGAGCCAGACCCACAGGAGAAAAATCAATTTCAAACAGAAATTAAGGAGATAGAACCAGGCTCTGGCACTCACAGAAACCAACCCAGTCTCTAACCGTAAAACAGCATCCTTGATGCATCTTGGAACTATGACTATTGCTCTTATAAATTTGGACTGGACAGCTTCCAGGATATTAAACTTCGTAAAAATGCAAATTGGAACACCATAAAGAAGCTGAGAGATGACCTTAGCAAGAAAAATCTTGCAAGTTGCAGGAATAAAATGTGCCCCCTTTGAATAGAAAAATCTTAAGACAGCTGTGGAGCTACATTGGGCCACACTTGCCCAATAAGAGAAATGTGTGCTCCAAGATAAGGAAGCCTGGAACTGCACCCCAAGATATTTATAAGTACATACCTGCTCTATTGGGGTCCCATTAATTTGCCATTTATGTAACCTACTGTTGTATCGTGCAAACACTAGCACTTTCGTTTTTTGATAGTTTACTACAAGTTGTTCTTTTAGGCAAAAGGAAGCCAATGCCCTCAATGCTCTTCTCATTCCCATCTGGGAGACACACAAAATTACTACAGTGTCTGCATCTAGCAAGGCTGGAATGGCACAATCTGCTAACATTGGAGAGTGATGATTAGAAGATAAGAGAGCCTGAATTACTGAATTGATGTACAAATTCAAAAGTAAGGAGGCTAGGATACACCTTTGCCTTACCCCTCTTTTGGTGGAAACAGCTCCAGAAAGGTGACCACAAGGGGAACATCTGACTCTCAATGAGATGTTAGAATAAAGAGTCTGGATAAGGAGGAGCAATCTTTTATCCACTGAGGATTCCTGAAGTTTTTGCCATACCCTCTTCCTGGGAATCAGATCAAAAGCTGATCTGAAAACCACAAAGGCTGCAAAGAGGGTGCCTTTGGGCAGTGAAGTGTATTTTTCAGCTAAATGGTGCAAGACCAGACAGTGGTCTAAGGTTGAATGGTCCCCTCTAAAGCTTGCCTGTCCCTCAACAAGAATATTTTCACTTTGGACCCAATCCAACAGTTTTAAATAAAGGTATTTTGCTATAGTTTGCTTATTGTATTAAGCAAGCTAACTGGTTTATAGTTGGCAGGGTTAAATCTATTTCCTGTATTCTTATAGAGAGGAATAACTACTATATGGCCTCCTTCCACTCAGATGGAAAACGTGCTGTGCTATTAATGTAAGTAAAAAGAGCAGCCAGCACTGAGGCCCACCAATCTTTATTTTCTTTTAGCAACTCTGGAGGGATGAAATCACCTCCACGAGCTTTCCCAGATTTCAGTTGTATAATGAGATCCTTACCCTCAGCTACAGACACAGGAGGCCATTCAAGAGAAATCACCATAGGGTGGAAAACCACCACTGGATTATTTAATAGTTCTGGATTAAAATGTTCTGGAAGTAATTCTCCCAAATATCTGCAGGTATTTGGCAGATGGGGCCTAAGGGACTACCCATAGGAGAGCCATTAACTAGGCGCCAGAACCAAGCAGGGTTCTTAAGCTTAGCTGCTGCAATTAATTTCCCCCAAGCCTCTCTCAGTGCTTGTTCCTCCTTAGATTGTTTAAGTGCTTTACAAAACTTCTTATGCTCTCCAAGTGATGGAAAGAAACCTAGAGTTGTCAGAAAGAAAAGTATACACTGCAGTAAGAAGGGCCTTTTTTGCTTTGTAACAATCTGGGTCAAACCAAGGTTTGGACCTTATACGAAGGGGGCTAGAACTAATTGATGAAACTCTAGATAGTGTAGCCTTGAAAATGTGGAGAATAGACTGGTAATGTGGTAATATCTGTGCAGAGGAGTCTGCTAAACAAATTTGGGAGTGGAGTTGAAGGAGGGGTTCTGAGTTTAATACAGTGGACAAGGTTTTTTTTGCCACTCTGGAAGACCTTTTATTCCGAATGAGTCTTTTTGTTGTGGCCCCAGGGGGGCAGTGAGCTAGGAACTTCATAGGTGCCTTGCGATTCAGATGGCAGATTAATGAGAAATGGTCCCTATAATAAAAATAATCAACCACACTTGCTCCTTTGGAGCCCCAGAAGGTTACTTGCCCATTTGAGTCTCCTCTAGCAGAGCCATTTAGTATCACCAAGTCCAGACTATCTATAAGCTGGGCCAGTCGGAAGCCTGCCATATTACAGTGTTTATCTTTAGATTGCCAAGCCTGTGAAGGGCAGACTACTTCATTTGAGGGGAGAGACCAACTAAAATGAGCTTGTAAAAAAGCATATGACTCTCCAATACAAGCGCTGAAATCACCAGCAATAATTACTAATGTGTCTGGGTACTGGCAAAGCAGACTAGAGATACAGTTGCCAAGAAGATCCCAAATACTATTAACTTAATTCTGTCTGCGTAATGGGGGAAGATACATATTGATGACTAACATATTGTTCAGCTTCAGATGAAACAAAAGGGCTAGGGCCATACTGGCACATGGCTTCTACACAGTGACAGAGACGTTAAATTTTGTAGTGACCATTATGCTCAAGCCTCCTGAGGGTGTTCCATTTTTAACACTGGATAGTGCCTTGAGTGTGTCCGGAGGGTGTCCAGAGAGAGATATATCATCCATGGCCCATGCTTCCTGGAGCAACAAAATATCAAAGGAGCTAATACATTCCAGAAAAGGGGCATCCATGTTCTTCACTTTCCAGCCAGCTGTATTCCGAGAAAGGATGGAGACTGAGCCATTACCATAGGAGAGTCAGTTGGTGTCCAATACTTCCACTGATGACCTGATTAGTCCCAAATGGTCTTCGATTACAGCAGATAAGGGTATTTCAAAAGATTGCTTTGCAGGAACAGAGACCTGGGGGAGACATGAGCTCACAGATGGAACTGGCTCGGTTGGTGCAGAGTGTGATGCACTTTGAGACTGGGGAGTAGCCTTCAGTTGGGAGATTGAATGTGTTTCTGCTGAGAACATCAAAATCAGGAGAATGGGGCACAGCGTGGGACGGGCCAACAAGATTTATGGCTGAGCTTCCAGAGTGGCTTTGCTAGGACCTGAGAGGCTCTTTTCAGCAGCACTGCAAAGGACTGGGGACTCAATCCTCTGATCATCTGGAAAAGCCTGGTGTATTCCAGCCAACTTATCATCACTCATAGAAAACTGATGATGCAAAGTTTTAGGTGACACACACTTAAAAGTGGCTCAGCTGTAGCAATAGTAGTGAACAGAGTTTTCTTAAGGCTACCCAGCCTTTGTAAAACATCCTCTTGCTTGACCTTGGGCAAGGCTCCAAAGGCACTGATAACTACAGCTTCGTCCATATCAGACTTGGCCTCATTCTGCATATCCACCTTACTCCCAAGGCCTTGCTTAGCCAAGGACAAACAGGGAGAGGAAATAGTTAGTAACAATAGGCTTATTATTTGGAAGACTATGTAAATCAAAAGTAGCAGAGCTGAAAAAAGGGATTGCCCCTCCATCACAAAAAACTCTTGATTGGAACAATCTGAAGGGTACCAAGAAAAGGTTTCATTTTAAGCAACACATGAGGTATAGGAGGTATTATTGCTTAAAAGTCCGTAAGATTCGTTTATTGCCAGGCAAGCTTGGGAGCCACTCAACCACAAATCTATCTGTCAATGGTAGCGGTGAAGAAGCTGTCTCAGAGAAGTTATAATTGCTCTTTTGGAGACCCAGCAGCTGGCATTAAGGCTGTCCAAGATATATGGAGAGCAACTGATTTAATTGCACGGAGTGAGTAAGCTTTGATGAGGTAACTTCTTTAACTGCTTGCACACCTCTGTTGGCAGTCACATCAACACCTTTATTGGCTTGTGATTTATTGTTACTTAGTCCTGAGGAATGTTGCTTCACTAAGTTGTCTGTTTGGGCTTGGGCTTCAAAATAAAGATAAGAGAGACTTTCTATATGTTTTTGTGCAAAAACCTCAAGTCACTTTTTAAGAGATCCAGGTTATTTTTAATGGAGGCTAATTGCTCGAACCCTGGAATAACAGTTTGTGCTGTGAGCAAACACTGCTTTGCCATGAATTCAGTTGAGTCATCCCGTGACAACAGCTTCTCCTAGTCCCTACCCGGGGCGATCTTGTTCTTATTTTCTTTAGAAGAGACTGGAGAACTAGTGGAATGGACCAAAGATTGATGGGGGAGGGCTGCCGTAGAATTGGACCGGTCTATTAAATTGTCTCTAAGAGAAACAGAAAGCTCCGATAATTACTGTTTTTCTATTTCTGTTTGTAAGTCCCATTCAAGAGCCTCAAAATTATTAGAGATGGGAAATGGGATTAGTTTACTTACTGTTTCCTTTTGTAGGAAAAGATCATCAATTTTTGGCTGTTTGGCTGTCTTGGAAGAGTGCTGTGAGCCAGGACTGGCTCCGTGACGCTTCTTCCTTTTCCCCATTCTCCCAAGTCAAAAGTCTCTTCTCTTCTCTTCTCTCCTCTCCTCTCCTCTCCTCTCCTCTTCTCTTCTCTTCTCGAGTCTCACCTAACTCCTACCCTTCTTCTTCTCTCCCAGGAAGTTACAGACGTATAAGTGATACCATTTACTTACTTTAATAAGTCTTAACGAACACTAAACTGAAGAGGCAGGAACATAAGACAAGAGCTCACAGAGGATGATGTTAATAGGTTGCCATCTTGCTCCTCACCCCCGATGAGTGAGCAAAGGCAAGGCTTGTGCACCATCCTTTCAGCAAGGTGCCAAGCTTGTTAGTGAGACAGAGACATTGTGCAGCCTGAGAAAGCAGACGGATGCAATGGCAACGAGAGCAAGACATGAAGACTTTCTTCTTGGCCCTCTCCCTAATAGGGCAACCCTAATGGGGCAACCTGACATGGGTGTATATGATTCACGGTTACTGAGATTTTAAACCCTCAATTTGGTTTCTTTTGGTTTTAATGGAATGTTTTGTTTTTTTGCTTTGTTTGCTGGCCAGAGTTTCTTGGATAGATAAGCAGCCATATAAACTGGATTACTAAATAAATAAACCTGCATGCACGGAGATACACACCCCTTTCCCAATAGGACGGTCCATGCATTCTGACTTGACCTAAGGGATGTCACAATGCTCTCAGAAAAGCACACGTTCACTGGCTAGCAATGCTGTCAGTGGAGAAGTTAGTTATGTATTACCCTCAGCCTTCTTGCTTCGGGATGGAACCCATCATGGCCATAAACCAGCAGGCATAAGCTGCTATTGGGAGCGAACCAAAGCTTAGGACTACAGCACCCTTTTACATGCACGGAAACCCTAATTCAATCTCTTTTGCGTGGGAAAACAGGGTTGAGAAGCTTCTTGCCATACAGCTCAATCGCCATTACCAAGGAAGAAATGGAAGACCATGGTGGAATGAAGAGCCAGCGAAGGCACTGGCTCTTTGGAATTTCTCTCTGAACCAGGAGAGGACTTGGGATAATCCACATGTGCTCCAACAGTTGCTCCTCGCAAGTAAACCACCAGACAACAGTCTCCGGTGGGTTTAGAGCTCTGGGAAACAAGTGAATAGCCATCTTTTTGCTCAAAGCGCAGTTGGTGCCTTTTCAAAGGACACCAGGTTCACATACTTCTTTTCTTAATCACTTCTGGAAATTGCTTGTTAACTGCTTTTCAGATATTAGTAACGCTCAGAACGGCAAGTTTTACTACACCAGGTGAGTTTCCTTCAATCCTTAGTGAAAGAAGTTTTAAATACAAATATAAGGACTTAAAATTCTTCTTTTTTTTTTTTGGAATAGCAAAACAGCAAAAGGGTGATTAGAATGTTGATTTTGGAAAGTTACAAATGGACTAAGGGTCTAGATGGATTTGAAATAAGATTTTGAAACATTAAGAATCCTTCCCGGGGGAAAATGCTGCTATTTTGAATACTTTAAAAAAAATTATATGATAAGATGGGATTTTGAAGGTTGGACACTAGAGGGAACCAGAAGGAACTAAAGATTACAATTAAAGGAGAAAAACACTTAAATTTGACTTACTAATACAGAATGGAGCAACATTGGATGTACTGAAGAAAATTTGCGAACAATGGACCCGAAGTTAATTTTAAGAGCATGTGCCATTATAGATAAGACTGTGTTTGGAAAATGATATGGAAGAGGAGCAAGTTTTACCAGATAGGACTGAAACTGATTTGAAAGTGGATTTTAAAATGACAGGCTATGGGAATGATGTAGGGCAATGCTATACTGAATATATGAAAATTTATTTTCATATACAATCTGTACTATACAAATTAGAAAAGTATTTTAATTCAAAACTTTCTGGAAAACTTATACTACTGTTAGTGAGCAGGGGGAAATTCTGCATTAGAAAAATATTCCAATTCAAAACTTCCTGGAAAATATACATTACTGTTAGTGAAGAGAAAAAATTCCGCCTGAGTCTTAGAAAGCTGTACCAGTGAATGGCAGGATTCCTACAATACACTGATCTTGATAAAAATGTTGTGGTTGCATTCACACAACCTGCTAAGCTTGTATTAATCTTTGTTAGATATTCCATGGCTTAGTGTGTTTTGCAAACTTAGCCCTCAGTTAGTTTGTGGTTCAATGTATTGTAAGAATCCAGAAGATGGCATTCATTCAGTAAGCAAACAGTTTTATGGGACCCCAGCTACTGTAAGACAGCCTTCCATAATCTGGTATCTAGGAAATTCTGGGAGTTGGACTTGGAACATTTCTGAGAGGATGTCAGGCTGGGGAAGTCAGAATTTGGCAACCATTTTTTGCTCTGAAAAAGTTTCAGCATTTGTATTTCAAGCTGATGGGCTGGACCTGATCGAGTCCAAGTCAGATCTGGGGCAAGACCACTTTGTGCACAACTCTGGGGAAGAAAATCTGCCTAGTCCACTAAGTGAGTAGCATGACATTTTCAGCTCATGTGGAAACAGAGGAACAATTTAGGACTCTCCTCTGGGACAGTAAAATTGTCTGTACCAATCTTTTCTTCTATTTTTTTTTTCCTTCCTAGCATTTTTCCCACAGGTGCAGAGTCTACTTTTTTTCGGATCAACCAAACGTTGATTCATTAGTTGTGACAGGAATTTACCAACCGGCTTGTTGCCCGAGCCTGACATCATGGGCTGAGAGAGAGTGACTGGCCCAAATCATCCAGCTGGCGTTCATGCCTAAGGTGGGACTAGAACTCACCGTCTCCTGGTTTCTAGCCTGGTGCCTTCACCACTAGACCTAACTGGCTCTCACCAATCCTTTCTTCTAATGAAGAGTATAAAAGTCTGCAACCCTGTTAGGCATGCTGAAGGATTTCTCTAGCCTCGGGAGCAGGTTCACCTTTCTCTTGCTTCAAAAACAGGAAGCTTCATGTTCACCTGAAAATGAAGCTGACAGATAGCTGCACTGGTTCTGCCATCCCATTCACTCCTTGTATGTCCCTTGCCTCTGTTAGAATTATAAACATACATTTCTTGGGGACACGCATAGGATACACACAATGACAGGGCTGTGTGCAAACCAGTAAATATTTTCACAGCAGAACATGCAGTTCCCCGAATGAGACAGAAATGGACTGATTTGGTCAAAATCCCCCTCTGAAAGAACAGGACATTCTGAAACCCACCCAGAGTGCCTGTACTCTCAGGACAATCCACAGGCTCTGTTCAACACAGGGTTAGCATTAATTTTAATTAATTAATTAGCCCATGTTCCCACCCACAGAGAAAATGTGCTTAGTGGCACTCCTTGGACAGTTTTCCTTATACAACACTGCCATGTGCTATTCCAGATCATATTGGGCAATAGCAGGTAAGGTTGAAGGGGTTATGACAGTATTTTTCTCACTTGAAAGGAAAGTCTCTATGGTGAGAATTGTAAAATTGACCCAACAACACATTTTAAAAAGGAGAGCGAAAATATGAGTGAAAGTACACACAGACTGGACTGTATCATGTACAGGTAGTCCTCGAGTTGTGACAACTGGGACTGGGATGGCTGTCACTAAACAATGCAGTCGTAAAGTGCAACGTCACATGACTGCATCACTTAGTGACTGCAATCCAGGCAGTCCTGGTTGTACTGTAACCCCAAGATGTGCGGGTCATTAAGTGGGGTGCGGGTTGGCACGACCACAGGGAGGCCAAGGGAAGGAGGGTGCAGCACGGTGCACAGGAATGCCAGGAGAGGGACTTACCAGAGTGACTTGTGTCCTTCCCATTAACTTTGTTTACGGGAAGCCAGCAGGGAAAGTCGCAAATGGTGATCAAGTGACCATGGGATGCTGGAACTGTCCTTCTGGTTGCCAAGCGCCTGAATTACAGTCACGTGACCATGGGGTGGTGTGATGGCCAGAACTTTGAGGATTGGTCGTTAAGTACCACTCGTTCGGCATCATCACGACTATGAACAGTTGCTGAATAAGTGGTTGGTAAGCAAGGACTACCTGTACTGACTTCAAACAAGGGCAAGCTATTTAAGACAACATAATGGAGAAGCTTCAAATGTTCAAAGTATCTGCTAAAGACTAAGAAAGATAGTTTTCCCTATTTCTTCAACAATACCACAATCTAGTCTATGATCCTGTCCATAATACACATTTATAAAATGCCAGCAGGGATGGGAGGATGACTGGTGGAACACTCTCCCTAAAGGGAAGGGCTGGACACCTGCATTTCTTTCTCGGTACCAGGCAATGAACTTGTTATTTTCTACAGCCTTTTAAGAAGATTCAGCTCTGTCGACTGGTTTTGTGTTCACTTTGTGGTTCTGAATTTATTTTCCATATTGTATTGCAGGTTAATGTATTTTCCAGCAAACTTGGTGTATCCATTTTTATCTTGTCCTTAAAATAGGGGCAGGCAATTTGTGAAGTGTCAGGGAGGTGCTCCATCACTTTCTGATCTGTTGAACAGCCACAGAGGCAAAACCTGTTTTACTTCAAATGGCTTCTTTTTTGATGCTGTGGGGGATAGAGGTGAGGCCTCCCACCCCACATTTTAACTTTTATCTTCAGAGAATGGGAAAAAACCATCTCATTAAAATTCAATCACTGATCATCAAAATTTTAAGAGAATAATCTCAGGAACCACAAGTGAGATTCTGGGAGCCACCTCTTCCATAAAACAAAACAGGGGACTAAATACAGTTAGAAACATGTTGCAGTTTTAAAGCCAGCCTGATAAGCATTTTCACGGAGGGTTAAGTGGAATTCAGTAGTTCACCAGTGAACTTAGGGTAGATTTGAAGCAAGAATTACTCAAATCCTTTTTAAGAAGCTCAGGTCTTGCAACTGTGCTTATGTATACACCCATCACTAGGCTGTTCCAAGGGGCGGAACTGAAATTACAGCATTCTGTCTCCCTGCAAAGGCTTAGAAATTGGAGCTTTGCCAAGTGACAGCCCTTTAGTGGCAGATGGTTTAACAGGGCCACGGTAGCTTACAATCAAAAATGTTTCAAAGCTTACATTTTGCTGCAACAAAAATGGCTGACCAAGTGCAGGATGCCAGCCTGCAGCTTAAAAAAAAAAAAAAAGGAGGAGTGATCTTTAGTTTGCATGGCATGCATGCCTACAGATGTTGGATTTTTACCAGACCTATTTAAGCATTAATTTATTTGATTTATAAGGCCGCCCAACTCAACCAGTGTGCACACGGTGTGGACAGAGCCTAAAGATTCCTTCTAAAGTGATACGTGTGTGGTAAGATGGTCATCAATTAGGGTGGCTTTCAGAGGGAATAAGGAAAATATGCAGGGTTCACTGGTCATGATGCCTCTACATTGACCAAAGACACAACGCGTGACCTGTACTATTTCCCAGTTGGCCACTGCAGGAACAAGATGCTGAACCAGGCTGGCTTTGTTCTTACCCAACAGTTTTTTATTTATGATGAAGAAAGATTTATCTCCAAATACATGGCAACCCTGGCATGCAATAGCTGCATTCCCATAATCTACTTAAGCCAGTTAGTGCATCAGCCCCTTTTCTAGGTTTGCACAATACGTTACAGCAGCGTTTCTCAACCTCAGCCACGTTAAGATGTGTGGACTTCAACTCTCAGCTTTCCCCCAGCCAGCATTCTGGAAATTGAAGTCCACACATCTTAATGTTGCTGAGGTTGAGAAACACTGCATTACACCATAAAGCAAAACAAGATTCAGGCTCACCACGCTCAAGGTGAATGATGTACAGGCAGCCAGTAGGCCTTCAACTGCTCAGGTGAGGTGTCTGAGTGACCACGGTCATGCAAGATCAGACTCAACTACTGTAGTCATTCAAAGAGTCCAACACAACCCTCGGGAATCGCACCAGCATGCTAAAGAGATGCTAGCCTTGCCCTGTTCCATTATTATTTTTTTAAAAATCACTCAAACCAGACACTCAAGATTGTATCACCTTTGTAAAGACAGCACTGAGTTAAGCATCTTGTGTAATCATTACTGTCAGGCCTGCTTTCAGCACATAATCTATATACTACTAAAAACTCTTGGGTCTGTTTGTAACCCTCAACTGGAAAACAGTGCGTTGTAGGACAATTTTTGAACCAAGGTACCTCCAATGGGCTAACTTACCGAATGCATCCAAAATCTTGGACCCATGACTCCTGTGGGACTGAAATTTGGCAAAGTTATGGCCACTTAAGAGCCGCTACACTGCTGTGGTCAGCTGCGGTCACATGACTGTCATTTCCAATGCTCCCTGCCAGCTTCCCACAAGCAAAGTCAGTGGGGAAGCTGGCAGGAAGTTGCAAGCCCAAGGCCAGCAGGCAGATAAGTGGCTGCTGCTGGGTGGGGGAGGGAGCAAGGTGCGGCGAGGGACGGGGAGAGTGTGGGGAGGGGTGCCCAAGAGGTGCAGTGAGGGTCAGGAAGGATGCGTGAGGGTGCAGCACAGGTTGGGGAGGGTGCGGGGGGTGCTGGAAACAGCTCGTGCCATCTGAATACGATGCATTATAAATTGTTTAAATTGGATTTTAGTGCTAAAGGCAAATTGCAACAGCTATACCATGAACCCACAGCAGCCCTAAAGACGTTCAAACCATTAGCAGGTGAAACTAAAACCAGAGGAGGCAACAGCCCATGTGCCTAGCTCTGCATATTCAATCGCTGCATGACTCTGAGCCAGTCACTCTTTCTCAGCCCAGCCTGCCCTATAGGGTTGTTGTGAGGAAAACTGGGGGGAATGTGGGACACAAAACAACACTGTTACTAGGAGAACTTAGCATGTCCAGCCAGGGACACCCCCACTCTCCTCTTTTACGCAAAGATGGGCTGTGCTTCACAAGCTATCTTGCAGCAAAATCTACCAGCCATTGACTCAGGTTCCTAATGGAGATTCTTTGGGGAAGGCACTGGGCTGTCCAGGGTCAATTTGAAAGAAGCTGCTCCAATGAGTAGCGCTTCAGACAAGGTCTTAGAACTGAGGCATTTGCCACATACCCCAAAGAGGCAACTTTTGTGATGAGTGCACTGCCAGGGAAACAGAGTCACAAGACCCACAGCTGCTACTGTCCCCACAGCAAGGCGTTTCCACACCCTTCCTGATACAGCCATGATTCCCAGAGGATGCACCACTTGTGCACAAGTAGTTATCGGTGTTTGCTTTGCACAAGTATCTATCTATCTATCTATCTATCTATCTATCTATCTATCTATCTATCTATCTATCTACCTACCTACCTTCCTTCCTTCCTTCCTACCTATCAATCAATCAATCAATCAATCAATCAATCAATCAATCACATTTATATAGCTGCCCATCTCACACAAAGCGACTCTGGGCGGCGTACAACAACTAAAACAATTATTGGTGTTCTCAGCACAGTTTTAATTGGCTTCTAAACAGGATTTTACAGCAGAATGACTCTCTCTTGGCCCTATGACTGCGTTTTTGCAGGCAGTGCAGAGGGCTTGGTTTCATCTAAATGATGATACAGTCAGTCCACCCAATGCGCTACAGCTATAATTTACATGACCACAGAGAAGCCTCCCTCTTCTCCACCTGAGACCCTTATAGTGTTTTCAGGTTAGTAAAATAGGGGAGCTGAAATCCAACTCTTCTGAAGGGCAATGGTTCGAATGCTAACCAGTTTTCTCAGTCTAAAGCAGTGTTTTTCACCTTGGGCAACTTTAAGTCATGTGGACTTCAACTCCCAGAATTCCCCAGCCAGCATTTATGGCAGCATGCTGGCTGGGGAATTCTGGGAGTTGGTCCACACAGCTTAAAGTTGCCAAGGTTGAGAAACACTGGTCTAAAGCAATGGTTCTCAAACCCTGCAGTACTGCAACCTTCTAAAATAACAAATGAATTTGCGTGAAGCCCTATCCCTGCTCCTAAAACGTAATATTTAATTGATACTAGGTTTGGACAAGAAATAAATATGGTTCTGAAAGTTTGCACTCAAGTACCAACTGCAGGCTTGCAAAAGCTAAAAGGAAGGAAGAGCAAAGTCTAGGAAGTTCGGATGGCACACTGTCTCTGTACAAGCCTGAGCAGCTGCTGTTCTTAAAAAGAAAAAGATTTAACCCCCAGGGAGTTCCAACCCGTGCTTTAAGAACCCATGTTCTAAAGGAATAGGTTTAAATAAAAGCTGCTTATTAATTCTGTGTTTCACAGCACAGAAGTAATCTCTGCACACTGGAAAGGAATTTACTCTTTTAGAATCCTCCCTTGTTTACAAATCTCTCCGTTATATCACATGGTTTTACCAGCTATAAAACATTCAGAGGTTAATAAAACAAAAGGCTTGATTTCAATCCCTAGCTATCTCCAAAGACCAGTAGCATCTATGGACAGTATCCTGAAAACTCCCAACCCACCTCCACACAGCGCTGTACGTCACACGGGATGAGAACCACAGATTTTCAACTCTTGAACCAAGAGAAAACCATACTTTAGGAGTATGATATCTGTGCTTCCCAGCCCAATTATTCTATGAGATCTTATTCCTGGAAAATGTTATCATCTGAACAAAGAAGGGATAACTCTAAAATATTGTTTTTGATATGTGATCAGTTCCAACATGGCCCAAAGCCCACTAGTGGCACTTCGTTTATGGCAGCTGTATTCTGAGTGGAGCTCACTTCAAAGTTTCTATCCCACTTCTTAACTGCAGAGTTCTTATGAATGCACCTTAAAACAAATCAGGCTTCCAAAGAGGAATAAGACACTCGCAAAACTTACTACAAAACTGTGAGCGGGACGTTAGAAAAAGCCAGCCTAAAACCAGAGCTAGAATGAGTTCACCACCAAAAAGGTTGCAAAAGTCGTACTTTTCAAATGCTATGAAAATGGTTTTTAACATTCGTTTACCAGCGGAAATACAAATGCAGCCTCCCTCACTAAGACTGGGGAGCAAGATTTGTGTTGAGGGTGCTGCTAACAAGAAGACTCTGTCTCTTGGCTCTTCTACTCAAGCTGAAAGCAAAGGAGGGGGAAAGCAAAGGGAGGAACGTACGGGAAGTGGTTCCCCCAGTGGGGATTGTGCCAGGCCTTTTCCTTTGCAAAGAAAAACTACCAACTATTTACTTATCTCACCTGATTCTTCTTCTCCAGCGCTACCAAGACAACAGGGACCTAAATCACGTGGCATGAGAGCAACTTCCGTAGAAATATTGCAGGATTCAGGCCTTAAAGACAAGCAGGCTTGCATTCAAACAGCCTTTCTCTGTGCAAAGTTCCAGCCTGCTCCCATCACTGATGTTCAGTACTGCACTGTGCCACATTCTGGACTCTTGCACCTTGCTGAACTCTGACCCATCTTGCCACACTCCCCTCGAACAGCATGTACACAAACACACACAGGGCGGGGCCTGCTTCTCCTGCTAAATCCATGTCTGGAATCTTCCAAAAGACAAGGAACAGTTTACCACGCTAAACTTTTCCTACATAGCTGGGAATAGAGCCCACTGTACCTGTTGTACAAGACTGGGAACAGCACCTTCTTAAAGCACATTAGGTTATATTTCCCTAATCCCAAGGGAAAGAACCAGGATTTGCAGAAGCTGGCCTTCTACGAACAGTTCCAGTTCTACATCTAGAATATGCCAAACTGGCTGTTTTAGAGGTTGTCCAACAGTTTCATTCAGGGGATTAAAGTCTGCTGGACCACCCCGGAAAAGCTGGATTGGTGTGATCCAGAGAATGAATGACACGTTCTGGAGGATATTAGGTTTCTGACATACCTGGAAAGAACTATAAATGAAAGTTTAATTTAAGGGACCAAGTGGGGCAAGAGGGTGACCATTATTTCCAACTGTCCGTTAAATCAGAATGACAACCCTGCAGTACTGACATCATTATGCACATGACACAAATGACATCATTGGTGTCAATTTAGATCATTTGTGTGATATCATGCAAACAATTCAATTCATGTAATGATGCCTTTATGCCAATGACATAAAATTGCTGCACAAATTTGGCACATGGCATTCAAGGTGTCTTATACTGAGGTCTGATAAAGCGAGATTTCACTGTAATAAACTTCCTACTTAAACTCTTGTTTATTACAATTACAAAGAAGAGAGGGAGCAGGTTACTTAGGTCTTCAATGCATTTAAAGTGCTAGTTGCTTTTCTTGCAGATGCAAAGGCAGATTGTACAGCTGCAAAGATCAGCTACTACAGAATACAGGAACCCTAGCCATAATTACCTGTGAGCTCCAGGATTTAAATCCTGGGTCTCTTTCTTCTTCCCTTCCACACTAATGGAGTTCTTGCTGCTTGTTTCTCAGCCTTAGATGCTGAGAGCATTTGCACAGTGTTTTGTTAACAGTTTCATCTGGTCTTACACTGTTTACTTCTGGCCATGTGGGCTTCAGGCCTCCCAGCCTCAAGCTGTTAACCTGATCCTTCCAAAGCACGTTCACGCAGCCCATAAACCATCCACTAGCAGAGCCTCCTTCTGGTCTGGACTGAGCTTCAGTTCACCAGCAATCATGCAGTCCATTACAACACTATCACAATTAGGACACTATTCTCGCTAATCTGATACAATTCATCATCATCAAAGATGCTATATATAAGGCAGTGTTTTTCAATCTCAGCAACTTTAAGATGTGTGGACTTCAACTCCCAGAATTCTGGCTGGGGAATTCTGGGAGTTGAAGTTCACATGGCCTAAAGTTGCTAAGGTTGAGAAACACTGCTGTAAGAGTGTCAGCAGAAGTTTTGTTGAGGGGCAATTAGCTGAAATATTTTCAATTGGAGGTGCAGGATCTTCCCATATGTAAAATATGGGTTTCCCACTGAGCCATGATTCTTTCAGTACTTTGTTTTTAGGAATCCAACTCATCATTAAACTCCATACAGAAATAGCTACATGTACTTTACATTGTATTGGTCCCAGAATCAGTATCAGTATTTTTTACAAAAGCTATTCAGAACTCTAGGCTGTGGCTCACTTGAAAATGAAAATATCAATTCTGCACATTTGCTTAACAGCAAGAACTATGGACATCAATAGATTTATTGCTAGGCAATGCTGTGGGGTATGCAACTGCATAGCACATGGATCTGTCTGGGTACCTCTGAACTCATCACACTCTCCCAGCCCAACCTACCTTATTGGACAGTTGTGTGAAAATTAAGGCAGATTCTCAATTGAACTACCTTGAGCTTAGAAAGGTAGGATATAAACCTTAGTACTAATAATTTTATGCCACTCTCTTGTTTGAGTTACTTCCACTAGAATCTTATAACACCAATATAGATATATTTGATACAGGTATCAAGATATTTGAATTTTAAATGACAGCCTGACATTTCTAGGATCTTGGCAACCAGAAGGTCTGAGACCTTCTCAGTTCATTTTTCTTATTTTAGTATTTAATTTATTGTCAATTTGAATCAGTATTTTAAAACTTTTGATACAATATTCATTTGAAAAGCAGGGCATAAATCTTATAAATAAAACAGCAAACACCAAGAAGCAAAGTAAGGTAAAGGTAGGGGATGTGAGAGGGATCAACCAACCAACCAACCAACCAAGGAGGTCTAAACAATGGAAATGTTACGGCCCCACCCAGTTGCCACCCCCTCCTTTCTTACTGTCTTGCGCTCTCGCTTTGGTGGGATCGGTGGCTGTGGATTCATCATGACTTGGGAAGTTGGGAACTGTTGCACATTCTGCGCAGGATAATATGCACCAGCTGAGGGAGAAAAGAGGAAATTAAGTTATTGCAATCCCAGGACCCTAAGGGGGCAAATCATATAAGCAGGCTGGGTTCTGAGAGTCTCTAGCATCTCTAAAGTTTATAAAGAAAAACTGCAGGGTATAAAGTTACCTCTCAGTTAGTGTAATCAAACCACTGCTCAGCCTCCCATACAAGAGAAGGCATGTCATCTCTGAGACTCACAAAAATTACTGTTTTTTTAAGTGGCTAAAATCTCTCAAGATTGCCAAATCTCACGAGATCTCGGGCAAGCATGCCAAAATCATGCATGATTTCGGGATGAGAAGAAAGGTCACAACTTCTTTTCAGCTATTTTGAAACGAAAGTGGGGAGGAACGCATCTCTAGCATCGTGCAAAATTGTGTGATTATTCCTGGAAAGGTTGACAGCTGCTGCCCTGCACACATTCACACCACACAACACTTCCTCGAACAATCCTGGCTTATAAATTATGGAAGGTCCTAGTTGAAGCAGGGGAACATGTTCATCTCTGGTATTAGTCAGGAATGTCAAAAACCTGACCCAACAAGTCAAAACAAAGAATGTCTCAGCATTCTTCTCTTCTGGTACTGAGCATCCTTGAGCCACCCCACTTCCCCACTTGGGGTAACACCTCATTTGAAGCTGCCACACCCTGTCCCAACTCAAGTCAAGGTATGTTTGACAGCAAAGTTGGGTGGTAGTTAAACTTGCAAACTCATTTGGAGACATGGAGGAAGAATAAAGTGTACAATGGCTATCATCTGGAAGGATGTTCTGGGCCATCTTCTCAGCTCTGCACCCACTTCTTTTCCAAACCAGCCAAATAAGCAGAGTGGACCCAATTTCTTTTCTGAACCCAAGGCAAAAAAAAAGTAAGAAAACCAATACAGAAACCAGCAGTAGTTCAATGCATCTACACCGCCAGCCATTTTTCAAGTGCCATGGTCATTTTCTTTTCAGGCCTATTACATTCAGCTCAGTACTTTTCTTCAGCAAATGAGTTTCAAATCTGAAGCCCTACAAGAGAAAACTGACAGAACTAGAACACAGGAAGAAGCTCTGGGAACATATGTGTTCTATGTCTTCTTCATTCTATGCAAGAATCCTAATCTTTTCAGAAACTTTCCTCAGTGCCTTCAGAAATTTTGGATTGCAACTCTCACATTCTCATCCACTGGGCATGTTGGTTGGGGATAATGGGCACTGTGATCAAGTAACATACCTAATCTTGCCATGTTTGTACGAGCAATAGGATATCTTGAAAGACTTTAGGTCTGGAAGGGTAAGTCTTAGAAATCACCAAGTCTTCCTCTACATTAGTTTATGATAAGTTATATAGCCATTAATCTGCACATAAGAATACAAGCAAAGTTCTGCTTTTCAGACTAACGATCCAACTCATTCACAGGAACCACCCAGGAACCTCTAGGGGGATCATATATACAACATGAATGTTACAGCTGTCCTCCAAGCTTGCTCTCCACTAGTTGGCATTTGGTGGCATCCTGATTCTAATCTGAGAAATCATGTAATGACTACCACTTGAAACTGCTGACAGAATCAATCCTTCATCACAAATTTCAACTAAACTCCTTTCAAGCCACTGGTCCTTACCACACCTTACGGCTGAAAATTCCATGCATTCATTACACATATTTTTTTTAACATGTACTTTCTTCTGCTGCTCTCAACTTACTAACAAAGCGACATCCTTGGCAAAAAGCAGAATTCATACTCTGATCCATCGAACCCCAATGTATTCTGAAAAGCATCAAGGAGAGCTAATATGGAAACACACCTCAACCAGGTTCCTTCCAGGTATGAGAGATGAAGCCCAAACATCTGAAGGAAATCAGGTTTTGGGGAAGAAGGAAGACTAGTATGTGCTTTCCCCAGCTGTTCTATCACATACCTCACCTGTAAATGAGGAAAACAATGGAAGCCAACATTTCAGCCTGGCTGACTTCTGAAATGGGAATGAACAGAAGAGGATACACAAAAAGACCTCGAACGATAATACTCAGATGTAGCAACCTGTCCTCTTGGCGATGGAGACTACCACAAAACCGGATAACACTTTGATCAGAGCTTTATCACAACAATGAAAAGGCCATGAAATGAGAAAGGTGAGATGAAGGGATACCCAGCTTCTCAACTGAGGCATTAGATGATCTTGTGGCTCCATAATACAGGGTAGAGATGTGCCTAAATTCTCAGTGCTACATCTGCCAGATCAGTGGTAGGCATCTTGAGGACTTCCAGTGTTTTGGCCTACAACTCCCACAATTCCTTGTCACCAGCCCTGTGGATTAGAGCTGGTGAAGTCCAAAACATGTCAAAGGCACCTGGCTGTCTATTCCATTTGCCGCCTTTTCTATGCACACTTCTATAGTGAGGGCTGCCCACTGAACCTCATACAACCATCCGCTTTCTGAAAATAAAGCCTGGAAAGAGAAGAGCAATGCCAAGACAGGAGTATCATTTTATATCGCCTTATAACCATGGCTAAAGTAGTGTAAAGCTGGTTAATATTTGGATTTTTAGGAATTCCAACTAAAGCCACTCTTTGATTTCAAATTGAAAAGTGGGGACACGAGCATTCTTTTAAAGAAGACACACTGCACAAAAAGCCTGTTCAAGCAGCTTTCTGGGCATCTCTCTAGTGTTCAGAAATTTGCCACCCAATGCCCTAAGTGCTACAGAAATTCCTCAGCCACAGTCTCACAGCCAGACTGCATCCTTCTGACAAAGGGTGGGGGAAACTCCTCCAAGCTGCTGCACTGACTGGTCTAGCCTGTTTTGAGCACATGGAGGCAGCACACAGGCTATGCTGAGTCATCTGGCCTAATAAACTTTATGGGTGGGGAGCGAGTGCAGTAGAACACACTGATGACAGCCATCTCCGATGCTGCAGCAGCTCAGCCAACCATCAGGACCCCTCAGCTGCCACCGTGGGAAATGAGTTTTGTCCAGCCTGCACCAGTCCTTTAAGGAGCTGGATGGAGGTGAGAAAGACCACCAAGTTCACCTTCTCCTGCCAATTCAGCCCCATGCAGGGAAAAACAGGGATTGCCATCTTACTCTGCCAATCTTAAGAGAGACATGGGCATCATTTCCGGATTTCAAACCTGCCCCTCTCTCTTCAGAAGACCCCACTGCTAGAAACCCTTGTAAGTCAACCCCCGAGAGGCCCACATTAAGGGTCAGACTCAGCCCACCTGCTGGCAATACAGCCTTCCACCAAAGGGCCAAACATACCTACCTTTTGGTAAGGGGTACAAGCTGACGCTTTTTCCCACTGTCGCACTAGTAAAGACAGTGACATGCAGAAATGTGGATGGGATAGGGGCCTCAGCTCACATTTCTGAGCCTACAGGAGCTGCTGGGACAGGTCCAGGCTAAATATAGGAATAGCTGTCAGTGAGCATGTGAGCATCATGTGGGGAGAAGAATCCAAACTGCAAACAACTCAGGAACCAAAGAGTGTTGGAGAAATATCAGGTCCAGGACAGGTGAGGAAAAGCGTGAATTCCAAGAGCAACCATTCTGAATATGCCAGTTCCTGTTCCGTGAATGCATGTATGTTCACTGACCCTCAAACAGCTCCTAAAAGAGATTAAAGGTGTAACTGGATCAGGAGTTGCCCAAATCCCACCTTTGGTTTCTCTGCTACTGTAGCTCAGACAAGCAAGCAGGGGCTAAAGTCTGTCCAGTATTTGGTAGGTTAGTTAAACATTAAACTAGTCCCACCAGAAAGAAAGAGAAGGGGGAAGGAGGCCCATGAATATGAGGCCAGAGTTTTCAGCTTTTCTGAACACGTGATCCAGGAAAGATCCACTCTGCGAACACATTTGGGAAGGGGACTGAAAAAAGGGCTAGAAATATGCAGACTAAGTACTGAGAAAGAATGCACGTTGAAGGAAGTTGTGCAGAATTTTCATTTGTTTCCGTGTGATCTCTTGCAAAATGATCATCTGATCTCATTTTGCCATCTACCAAGTCACACAATTCTACCAACATTCCAAGAGATGTCGGGCTTCAAAAACACCCTAAAAGACACATTTTTGTAATATCAAAGGTGCCAAGGTATAAATCTTAGTTACCACCATTAGGAGCTTTCCAGAAATCTCTACGTTTTAATGTTCTAACAATCACTAAAAAAAACTGCTGGTCCAGAAGGGGTCTGGAACAAACTATGGACGGGTGGAGGGGGAAGCAGAAAAAAAAAGGTTGCCTAATTAATTAAAGGAACCTTTAGGTTTTACCGCAGAGTTGGTACTGAACAAAAAAGCAGAACTGATGGAGCAACGGGACAACCCAAATCAGCTTACTGTAGCTCACAGATTTTCAGGGTTCTGCCATTCCACAAGATCTGTATATTTACTTTGATGTATACTGTATGCTCTATCTTGTAAAGGCCACCTTGGGGAGGATACACAGTTCTGCTTTGCCTGCAGAGGAACCCAGATATAATTCCCAACCTATCTGGCTAGCGCTAGAAAATCCTGCCTGAAACCCTGGAGAATTTCTACCAGTCCATGATGAGCACCTGGGTCAGACCCAGGTCAATGGGTCGGACTTGACAGAAGACAGCATCCTATGCAAGTCTAGAGTGCACCACTATGAAGGCCCATGAAGGTTGTTGAGATATCTGAGGGCGAGACTTCTCTACACACTCTCAGCCTAGCCATTGTTTTGCCATATGGTCAGGCTGTGGGCAAGTATTCAGAAGATTTTTCCACAAACAGCCCAAAGTGAAGCAACTGAAAACCCTGAAATATCAGAACTATCAATGCATCAGAAGCAAGGCTAGGTTGGAAGCCAGTTTTCCATGATGCAGGTAGTCTGACATCCCACATTTCCATGATGGGCCTTCAGTCCAATGACTCACCTAGAGTTTGATAGGTACAGAACAGGTTCACACATTTGCCAGCTCAGCAAACACTTAATCTCCCTTTATGTTCCCTAGTTGCTAGCACTTTCCCCTCCCCTTCCAACCTCTCACCTTCCTGCTAGTACAACTTTCGTTCCTTGATGAAAAGAAACTTCCTCACTTAGGAAAAAACAGGGACAGGGTTAGAAAAGGCACGTTTCTTTCCACTTAGTTCCTCCTTCCATTGTTTGGTATGCAAATTTAAATTTTAAAAAATCATCCCCTTGACCAATTCTGTTGGAGGCTGAGTAGTAGGTATATTCACCATGCACCACCAACTCTACCTATTTTTGTGGTCCTAGAATGAAAATTAAGGAAGAGCTTGTTTTGCATTCCCAATATTCCCAAAGGCAGGGTTCAAACTCAGCATGTGTTCAGTTTGGAACAGTTGTATATTTCCATCTTTCCCCTAGAACCCTTCTCTTACAGCCTACAATTTCCATCCCCTCCAGAAAATGGAATGAAATCTTATTTCTTTGCAATTACATTTACCGAGTACTTCTGTACCACTCCAGCTTTCCTTATCGTTCTCTTCTCCTCTTGGTCTATACTTGAAAATAATTACCACAACTCTCGAGAAACATGCATGGTCAATGTGTTGCTAGAAATCTTGTACGATATTTTGAACATTTTCCTTTTCTGAGTTAAAGGAGCACATTTCTAGTCTTTGGGGAAACCAAAGAGCTAAATTAAACAACAGGAAGGCTATAGGTGCTACGGTTTCTAACAAAAAGTGAGTGAAGTGAGATTTGCCTGGCTCTTCTGAAACAGTTATTGCTCAACATCACCCAAGTGACAACACACTCCTGGCTCTTCCAGGGAGAGTAAGAAAAAGCATGGAATGGAATAAAATGAGAGAGAAGAACAGTTGGGGGAAAAGATATATAGACACACGAAAAATGTAACAGAAGCAGAGGCTGTTTTGAATCAGACTCCAAATAAATCTTACAATTTCAATACACATTGCAATCAAAGACTCATTGGGTGGCAGTACCAAGCCAATCTTGGCTGATCCCTGAAGCCAAGCAAGGGTATCTCTGATTAATACTGGGACGGAGGACTACCTGGGAATTACAGGATGAGTGGCTAGAATGCAAAGCTGAAAAAAGCTACTCTGGAAAAAAGCGAAGGTAACCGCTTCCGCAATGCATGGTGTGGTGTCCAGGAATCAAATTCAACTTAAGGCCATTTTTGTTATTTGATAACGTGGAAATCTAGAAGTCCTTAGCTGAAGGCTTTTCATAATTGAACCTTAACTTTATTTTCTCTTCAAGGGCTCAGTCAAACCAATCTTCTCTCCTACCAGCAAATTTTCCTCTCCCCACTCCAGGTTTTCCTGGCCATGGTCTCTGTATGTCTTTCCAAGTATTATCCTTAATTGTTTAACTGAGAACAAAATAAATCAACAGTCATACCTTATCAGAGCAAAGCCACTATTCAAGGATAAATTGCAAAGGTGACTGAAAAAACATGAGATGGAGCTGCAAAATGAGAACAAAAGCAGAAACAGAATGGAAGCCATCAACATTCACAGTGCAGCTAATTCCAATAATGGGCCAAGAGCTTCCGCTCGATGTTTCATCAAAATTTCTCAATTCTGCCTCTGATCCCAGATATATTTCCATATAACTTGAACTCCCACTGGAAAGGTTGGTCATCTTAGGGCAAACACAAGCAATATACAGAGGCATGAGTTCATGCACTTACCAAAGGTGCTAAATTCTGTAGGGCTGGCTCCAGGGTAAAAGCTGGGGGCACCAGGTTGGACAGGATACTGCTGCGTCGGAACAACATATGTGTTGCGGCCCTAGGTCAGAAAGAAGAAGAGGAGAAATAGAGCAGGTGAACCCTCAAGACTGCATTCAGAAGATGAAGCAACTGAACTGAAGTTAGGGAAGTGGTCCAGGGATGTTCATTAGATCCAGCAGCGCAGAAGAACTAAACAGAGACTAAACTTTGATTGTTGACCCTACCAGGGATTTTACAGGGGGAGGTTTCTCAAGCTGCGGCATTCAAAGATTGAGTAAAACCTGCAGAGAAATGGCACAGCTCCTTACTAGCTTAAGAAATACTTCTCCCCACCTTAGCTTTTTTTGAGCCATGCAGAGCCAATTTATTTACCCACTCCTTGTCTGGTATAACCAATGGCATCTATCCATTGAGTTCACTGATGGTAGCTGGCAACAAAGGTTTCCAATAGTGTTTGCTGAGAGGATGTTTGCTTCCCTTCTCATTTCTTTCCCCTCCTCAGATCTTTATGGTGACTAGCCTCTGCCCTACCAGTCTCAGTGAGCACCACCTACCACTAATCTCTTCCCAGCAACTGAAAAGCAACCACTGGCTCATGAGTACCATTTGCACAACCAATCAACGCCTTCAATACAAAGGGCTGTCATGAAGATGAGTCTATTCCACTCTGCTCATTTTGCAGGAGGAACACCTGGAGCCCACAGTGACAAAAGGTAATTAATTTACGATTGAAGCATCGTTCTGGAATCCCTTTTCTCTGAAAGGAGAGGCTTAGATGGCGCTCATACTTGAGATTCTCTGGTATCTCACAAGGCAATCTGAGGATCTCCTTCGCAGCATAAGATTTGACCTGCTAGACACACCTCTTACGATACTTAGGGTGAGGCCCCTCACAGCTACATGACAATGTGGCCTAACTTAGAGATCAGAAGAGGCAAAGAATAACAGGGGAGGAAACTGGATGACCATCCAGGGGAAGAGACTCAAGATGCAGCTGATATAGCACAGCAGAATATCAATCACATTAAAATCTCACATTGATTAAAGTATATGTATTATCAATATACAACAGTCCGAAACCCACACAATAGGTTTTTCAGTGATGAACCCACAAATTGCGCAAGGCATCGCCTGTGAGGTATTTCCCTTTCTCTTTTACATAGCAGACCTCCTTTTTTTGAAAATCATGCTTTCCATCTGCAGAACTTGTATTATAAAAACATAAGAGCTCCTTTTTTTTAGCTGATCAAGATGCCACTCATATATATTAAGTGACTGAACTAGAGGAACTGGCCCCAACTGAATAGCCTGGGACAGAACCTTAAGGAGAGCCCATGTTACATCTTGATCTTCAAAAGCAATCAGAACCACTTTCATGTGTGAACTATTGAGATGAGGCAGCACATTTGCAAGAGCTCACATAAGGCTTCCTTAGCGGTCATTCCTGGACAAGTTACGGAAATCAAGCCAAGCTTATTTCCTGAAATGGTGCAAAATATTTATTTTGTTCCAACTGGTTTGGGGACAGACAAGGAAAGAAAGGTCACAGGAGCTGTCCTTTGCTACTGACTCACAGTGAGAGCCATTAAAACCCAGGAAATAAAATAATCAGCCCACAAGCTGGGTTGGACAAGCAGCTCAGTAAGTAGGAGTTGAGTCACATCAGGTAAACCCAATCCATGCTGTTGCCTCCTCATCCCAAATGCTTCTCTGTTGCTTCTGACAAAGGCCAGCACCACATTTCTGACTGCCCCAATTGCTGAAAACATTTACATACATAAGCAATGTGACAATTTACCGGTGTGGGTTTGTTTGACCAAACACGGCTATCCCCAGACAACAGACAACAAAGACCATAGTGTTACAGGCAGCTGGAGCCACGACTGGGATGCTATCTGTTAACAGGTACACGAGAGAGCAGACCAGAAACTTCCCCCGCCATATTACACCAACCCCATGGGAAAGCAAGCTACACATGGGTTACAGGAGACACAGGTCCCTTGGGAAAGCAATGGAAGCTCTCCACCGCTGCACAATAAAGAAGGCCACAGCCCCAATCTAACCCTCACCTGTCCAGGGATGTAGTAGGCACCTTGCGAAGCAGGATAGGAGATCTGTGAAGGGATCATCATGACCTGGGAAGCAGCTGGATATACATGAGTGGGTGGGCCAGGCCGAGCCGACGTGTTACTCTGCACCCGGGAAGCACTGGTCGGAGGCTGGGCCCTGCTCTGGTAGAAATGCTTCAAGAGAGAAAGGAGAGAGGGACGTGCTTAGTTAGCAAGGCCAGGCCTGAGAAATCCCAGCTGCTTCCCCTATGCTAGCCCCACCGTAGGTCTCCTGAGACTGAGTGTGGCAGGAATCGGCCCAGGGTCAAAATACAAGAACAGCCACTGCTGGTAGCTTTGGTGAACTCAGGGCAAACCAAGCTTCAACTTGCTCTTTAAAGAAAGCTTTTTTAGAGCTGAGAAGGATGCAGAGAAAGACTCGAATCGAGGCTATTCTTGTAAAGGGCTACGCTCTGCCCAAGTCTTCAGAGAGAAGGGGAATGGGACCTCTACCCAAAGACATGCTTTTGAGAGCTAAAGGAATGAGGATAGGTTGCACCTGGATCTCCACTTCTAAGAGCGGCCCTACTACAAATATCTGTTGCTGTAGTCATGAACAGGAGGCAGGGAAAGAAAAGGGGAAAGGAAAAATTAGCTCAGTTTAACCTGTGGCTTATATCTGCTGACTCTCTACCCTGGGCTGCATTGATATATGTGCATAAGTTCCCTTTCCAAATGGACTGAATTCTGTAAAATAAACCGGATTACAGACATATGGTGAAAAGGCATAATGTAAACGTATCTATCCTACAAATAGGATTATTTGCCACTCCCCCCACCCTGAAAAAACACAGGGCCAGAAAACTACAAATTACGTTTAACAGAAGTTGACAAGGCTAGGAAATTACAAACCCAGGCAACTTTCCCCACATTTCAGTTAGCTACCCTAGGAAACTAACATGCAACTAATCAGTAACTCTCAAGAGATGTAGGGGCACATTGACATTACAAGCCCCGAGACGTAATGTAGCCTTCTTTACCCTGGCGCCCTCCAATTTCAAGAATTCCTAGTTTGCATGGAATTCTGTGAGTTATAATCCCTATTTGGTGAGTTGGGGAAAACTGCTGTTATGCAACATCTGGAGTGGGGGAGAAGACAAAAAAACGAATTGTGGAAGACGTGTATATGGAGAAGCCAGAGCTGTGCAGAATTATCATGGAAACCAAAGGAAGGTCATTATGAATCACAGGAATTCACAGACCCATCCCACTTTTCCAGAACTTTATGCAAAATTGCGTTGGCGAAAAAGAAAATCTCTACCCAAATCTCATGCTCCCTATGGGCTAAAACACAGCTGTTTTAGCAGCATAGCAAACTATAATTACAGCACAAGGGGCACTAAGGTACTTCCACTCACACTCAGCCCCCCCCCCACCAGAGTACAATTATAGAAAAGGGATTACCTGGAGAGACCTGAATCCGCCCTGTTAGCAACACACATACACACACGCACACACAAGGAGAAAAGGGAAAGAGAGAAAGAAGAGACAGAAGTTACCTACAGCTAGACATGTTACCAGGCACCTAGGAAGAGCCCAACACTCAGCAAGAAAGTAACTGCAGCCATGAGAAAAAGAAACTGGAATGGGGGGGGGGGGGGAGAGCAGGTAAATAGGATGCTAACTTGCACCAAAATTTTGTCCTAGGAAAGTGATAAGGAAAATATCAGGGAATGCAGACAGGATAGCATTGTTTGTTCTCATATCAATCCCACCAGAAAGGGGTTCAAAGAAATTCTGGAAATCACTGAAACTTTGAACCCAACACTGGAGACCTTAATGGACAGCAGAGCTGGTGGGCTGCACGCATCTATTTCCTTCCCTTGGTCCATTCTTATTCTTAAAATCCCTCCATCTCTGCATTTCAACTCACTTTCAGGTCTATCCCGCCCCTTGTTCTTTCCTTCTCTCCCCTTTTTTCCCAGTGGTGACTAACTATTCTGCTCCCTCTCAGAAAAGACTTTGGCCAACCTGGGGTCCTTTCTTGATATGTTGGAAATAATTTCTGTTTAGCCAAGAATCCTGGAATACAGTCATATTTTCCCACTATTTCTTCCATATTTTTTCCACACATACACATACACACACAAATCCAGCATGGAGGGAAAGACACAATAGTTGTACAATGTTTTCGGATTGTTATTGCTTGAAATGATCCATCTGGAAGCGCTCAGCAAAGAAACTTAACTGTGCAATCTCCAAAGCACCCAGCATATTGCTGCCACCTTCCGCTGTAGGAGGACTCACAACCTACAACAAATCCCTTCATCAAGAAACAACTTGAGACACACAGGTGATACAACACCCATCCTAAGTCTCTGTAGGAGAGGCATGAGATAAACATTTAAAAAGCATGCCAAAAAAAACCAGCATACAACCTCTGGCATCAGAAATAAATGGATTATTTAACTAGATCATGGCCTTGAGAGCTGTGGCATTTTAAAAAAACACAAAATGAAGTCTTCAAAGTTCTCTCACAAATCAGAGTTTTACAACAGGTATGAAGACTACTACCTGTTCCTTCCAATACTTTCTAATACAATGTTTTGCTCATCCAAATTTGTATCTTTTAATATGGTAAAGCCTACTTAGAAAAAGGATATTCAGTGCAGTGCTATATTTGTGGTGGGGGGGGCAGTGTAATTATGAATAATAGAAAGGACAAGGGGAGATCTATGTTGAGAAATACCAAGCCCTCCTCTTCTCTCAACCAAATTTCCTATTTTTACTTGGTTACTTTCTAAAGGATACTTTTTAAGAGAGGCAGTACAATGCCCCAAGCACTGGGGAAATAGTTTCAGGTATATAACATACCAACAAAAGGTATTTGTTCTATGCAAGCTGTCTACCCAAGATGACCTTAAATGATGGTTCTTCTTACAAGTCAATAAAAGAAGTAGCCAAATCAATGAAATATTCAATTTCCAAACTGTTGTTGTACTATGTAAAAAATGGCCTCCCTTTAAACGTCTTTATACAGTTTGAGACAATGTCTTCTAATGGTCTCAAGACTGTTATATGCAAAACATTAGAAAGTGATCTTTACCCTGGGGAAAATACCGGCGGCTTAAGGAAGTGATGGGATTTGTTTATTTTGGCTAAGCCTACAGTTTATCAAAGATCACTGATAGAATATGAAAACTTAAATTATGCTTACAGTTTCAACTGACTATTACATTTTCAGGCTGCAAGTAGAGTGATACAGTATAAGAATGTAAAAAAATGCTAGTTTTTTTTTTTAATAAACACCTCTTGCAATGCCTTAACAAACTTGAGGAGGGAAGAAAAACCTAAAGTGTTTAGAGTGGAGTGTCTCTCAGAATAGAATGAAGAATACCCCTTTCTGGTAGAAGAAAGAACGACTTCCAGTTTATCAGAATTTCAGTACCTAAATCTCCAGAGGCACTAAGATGAAAAGGAGAAACATCTGTGTATGAGGAAGAAGAATCAACCTCAGGATCCTAAAGGAGCATATGTAGAACTGCCACCTACCTCTGACCTTTCCAAACCTTTGGGAGAATGTCCAAATCACAACACAGAGCACAAAAGCAGATCACAGCTTCAGGAATTAGCCAAGGGAAAGCTCTAAGCAGATCCCAAGAGGCAGGGATCCAGGCAATTTGAGCTCCAAGGGCAAGAGAGCCCAACTGTGAATGGCAACAATAAACACCACTATCCCATGTTAAGCAAGACTGGGAAGGTGATCACTATTAGCATTTATAACTGATCATTTCCAAAAACTGAAAGAAAGACAAAAGTACTGCCCTCCTTCCCAGTTCTTGTCCCTCTGATGGTGTGTTAAGACTTCAACTCCCAGAATCCTTAGTCAGCCTGGTCTTTCATCCAACACACCTGGAGAGATGCCAGGCTGGGACAGACTCTGAAGCATATGCACAAAGCATCCAAGAGTTCAAAATACTGCATTATCTCGCTAGTAGTTACATTAGGTTTAGGCAAGTATCATCCACCCAGCATGAGTGATGCTGAGAAACGGTGGCTTCCTAAGATCACTCACTGAGATAAGTGTAGTGATAATATCTGAACTGGACTTCCTCATTCATATCCCAATCTCTCCACAGAGACTGGATGGACCAGCAAGAAAAACACCTGAAGGTTTCATCTGGCTTGGAAGCTTCATGCTGAAGATCAAAGCTTCTTCCTGAATGTCACGCTGCACCCAGAAGGAAAGGCCAACTCAAGAAATGGCAGTTTTGATCAGACAAAACAGATCACCCAACTGGGGCAGCGGGGATACAATCCTCCTCAGTCACCATGTTGGTGAAGTTTAGGGACAACATATATGGATTGAACGCCTAGATAAACCAGCAGGAAGGAGCACAAACTCAGTCAGGATTTCCAGCTGGCATCTTTTAAGGATGCCAAAGTAGGCATTAGTCAGGAAAATAAATTAAGGGTTTTACAAAACAGCTGCCAGCCAGATTGAGGAGAACATGTCACTGCATTGCATGGGAATGGAGTCTCCAATCTCACTGCTGAGATCTTGCCTAAGTTAACACTAGCTCAATTCCCAAGTCCTAGCCTAAGGCAACAGGGTGAAATTTCCTGTCTCTCCCTCTCCCTTCATTCTCAACCAAGTAGGCTTTGACAACCAGATATGATGGAGGAATAGAGGCCACCATAGCCAGTGGGGATGAAGGGGTGACTATGTGGGGACAGTGGAGGACAAAGCCCTTCCAAAAGTCAGCAGGCAGTCTGCCAAGAACATAAGATGAAGAACAAAGTCTGTGGCTCTCGACGTGCAACACACCAAAAGGTAATGATGGGAGTGAGGGAGAAGAGAGGGAAAAAGCCAACCACCCAGCAAAAGTCTTGCAACCAGCCCTGGGAGTGGCCAGGAAGTCCATTTGAGGGGAAGGGATGTAGGAGCACCAAATGGGGAAGCAAGACAGCAGGGGTTGAGCTTTCCAAAAATGAGAAACTGTAACAGAGAAGCAGCCATCATGAGTCAGATGCCATGCAAGTCACAAGGGAAGGAGGGGGGAGCTTCTGGGCTTTGGACACTGCAGTCAAACTGACCTGTCAGTCATAAACTCAGGAGATAGGTGACTCTTACATCCCTGCCCAAGCCTCACAGGTTCTCTTTTTTCAGGTTTTATTTTGTTCTTTGATTATAAGGACTTCCTGCTCTTTCTCCCCACCCCAACAAGCTCTCTACATGCTTAAAGAGCTTGGGTGATCAACAAAATGATCAGGTCCCCTTTTAAACATGGTCCTCAATGTTAGGGCGATATGGCCAAAAGGCTTCTTATGGTCATCATAATCCCAACCGGGTAAGAATAGTCAGTATTATTATTTCCCTATTAAAAACAGGGGAGCTGAGAGTGAGGCAAAGCAGCTCACCCAAGCCAGGGGAGTTCACAGCAGACGCACAGAGTCTAAACTGGAGGCTTCACTCTTCTCAGCCGAGTGATCAGCACCCTCCAGCCCTGTGGTCAGTTTCCCTGCAGTGTCCAAGCACAACCCATGATGGGACTGCACCTTCCCCCTAGGATTGCATACAGCATGCAGTGAGGCAAGCGGAGAAAGGTTAGTACCTGCTGATGTAAAGCACGAGGCCCTGCTGGAAACTAAGACAAGAAAGAGCGCAGGGAAAGGAGACAAGAGGAGAACATCACCGACAGTTACAGGCACCTCTACTCCCTGCTCCCACCCAGACTCCTCAGTCCTCAGGGCAGCTGAGCCGCCCTCCCTGAGTCCTTTTCTCCACCTTTCCTGCCATCTCTACCCGTCAAGGAGAGGACAGTTTCCACCACATCTCTGACCTCGTGGCTGGCTCCATCGTGCTCACCCAAACCCACATTCCCACCCGGCACACGCTGCAGATGTATTCCTGAGTCAGTGGCGCCTGCAGAGCGAGTCAGCCTGCAGGGCTCCTTGTGCCCGGCAACCCCCGAGCCACACTGCAGAACCTGTTTAGCAACACATCAGAGAGGGTTTGGCTGCCACCTCAGAGAGTCCCGCAGCCCCAAGAGCTGCAGCCCCAGCAGTCATCGCCACCCCCTTACCGGTCGAGGCTGGGAAGGCGTATTCATTTGGGTAGCTTGCGCTGGGTTAAAAACCACAGGTGCCGCCTGGCCAGGAGGAAATGCTGACTGCTAGGAGAGGGAAGAAGAGAAGAAGCAGGTTAGCAGCTTCACAGCAGCTGCCCCAACCTCCAACCACATCTGAGGCAGTATTTTAGGAATACAAAGCACTGACCCTACGTTGCCCTTCACAAATGCGATTAAAATGGCGTCGGTCAACCCTCCCTCTATAAAAGCAAGCCAATAAGCCAAAGGCAAATGAATTCTAGAAAGGTACGTTTTGGTACAACTCAAGCAGTAGATGATCTACCTCTCAAGCCACCAGAGAAGGTAGAACAGCAAAAAGTGAGCATGAGTAGGGAAAAATGACTTCTTCTGAACTAGCCCAGGGTAGAAGGTCCAAGATGGCCTAGGAGGGAGAATCCTTACCTGTGGAAGTCCAGGAGAAGGGGAGGGGTGTGGGGCTGATGGGGTTCCTCCTGAGGGCTGTGGAGCTTTGTTCATTTCACGTGTTGCTGCATAAGGATCCCCTTACTATCTGCAGAGATGGAGAATGAGAGAAGGATCATCAAAATGAACACAGAAGGAATCAGACATGGTAAAATGCTGAGAAACTAGGTCCAAGATACATCATGCAAGACAGGAAGCATCGGTAGGAGCAGCTCAAATCCAGAGTTTTATTCCAATTTACCACATGTGCACCTTCCACAGCGTACAGAAAACTGTACTTTTCAGCATTCTGTGACTTGACAACTTAAAAAAAATGAAAAGAATCGTGTGTATTAAGGAAAAGTGCAATCAAAATGTGTGCATAAGGACAAAGTCTACATAAACATCATCATACTAGCAAAGTAATAGACAGACCAGGAAGAACATGTATCAAACAGTATGAAGACGTGTGCATGAAAAGTATGAGTTCAGCTGAAATCATAAACTGATATGGAAACAGTACTGGTAAAATGAGTGACCAGCCCAAAAAGTAATTAGACTAGCCTTCCCCACCTCAGCTCAAATATGGAAAGTAATATAGCTCTCATTTCAAATATTACAATATACCCTGAACACAGATTCAATTCTCAACAGAGGAGGAATTAAGGCAGAGCAGAGTGGCCAAGTGAGGCCTGCAGGGTAAGGCAACGTTCTGGCATGGTAAGTTCTGAAGAACTTCTGTACCATTATCTTTTTGCTCCCGAGATACAATGCTTATCCTGTTTCCATGCTGTCTTGTGCCCACAGTTACTTCCTGTACTAGAACTACTCTACAATCTTTCCCATAATCCTTTGCTACCTCTATATCTGTGCTTAGGCAATATGATGTATATGGTTGACTTTCCCTTCACCTGAAGTTGGGCTGCACTTCCACAATGTTACCTACAGAACAGACTCCTTGTCTCTGAAATCAGAGAAACAGATTTCAGTACACAGTACTACTGAAATTTTGTAAAACTGACTTTAGGACTGACAGGAGTCTAGCTTGAATGGAATGAAGCACAGACACTGCTGTCCGAAGAATCTGCTCATCAAGCCACCACACTTGTAGCAGTAAAACTGAAAGGGGTGGGAGATGGAGGTCTA